>NC_054879.1:35140395-35447505 GCF_018320785.1 Cheilinus undulatus | reverse complement strand
CAGGTAGGTGGAGGCGTTCATACCAGCGCACTAAAGTTATATTAAACAGGTGGCATGGGGCTGAATAGCATAGAGACTGCCAGAGCACCTGTCAGACAAAATGAAGGGTATTTTATGCCCTTTATTTAGCTTTTACATATGTGGAAGGCATGCTTTCTATTGATTTTATATTGTATATAACATTTTATGGCTTTAAATTTGTTTCCAAGAATATTCTTTGCATCTAAAGTCCTTTAAGCATACTTTATTTTCAACTGTACCCTTGTTGTTGCTCAATTGTTCTTTTAGTGCAAATAATATGTTTAAAAATCAAGTCAGATTGATGTAATCATATGTTTTAGACTTGATTGCATCTACTTATTGCATTGGAAACCATTCTAAATTTAATCTCTCAAGCAAAATATAATCTAATTTATGCCATTATTTAGCTATTACTTATGTGTCAGGAATGTCTATATGGATTCTATATTATATCTAAAATTCATTAGCTGTAAAATTGTCTTGAAGAATAATTTAAGCAATCAAAAATTCCCCAAAACATGCATTTCTTTTAAGCAACACCTCATCTGCTTCCAACAGTATGCTTGAAAAGAAGTCAAACTGATGTAATCCCATGATTTAAGTTTGATTGCACCCTCTCATTGCAATGAAAACCATACTAAACATCTCTCATCTCTTACATGTCCTGTGTCTCCCCTTTCCTCCTCCAGATGTTGAAGGTCTGCGCTGCCTCCACTACATCCAGTCCCTGCGTCGCGAGGCTCACCAGGCTCTGAACGAGCACGTGAGGCTGATCCACCGCGAGGACACGACGCGCTTCGCCAAGCTCCTCATAGCTCTGTCCATGCTGAGGGCCATCAGCCCGCTGGTGGTCGCCCAGCTCTTCTTCAGACCCGTTATAGGGACCGTCAACATTGAGGAGGTTCTCATGGAGATGTTCTACGGGAAGTAGGTCACTGTCCATGTGCGTGAACTGGGTCGAATTCAGCAGATGGAAGCTGCAGGATGAACTGAAATGCTCCTTCTTTGTGGGTAGAGCATGGGGGCAGATGAGGATATTAGGGACTGCATTTACAACTACTGTTTGAGTAGATGGTCTTCAAGGACTGTGACCAGCCCAGTGCGTGCGTGTATGTATGAGAGAAAGAAAGAGTGTGTTGAAGGTTGAGATGTTTAAATGAGGAAAAAACAAAGCAGCTGCTGGAATTCATAACTTATTGTTTTTCTATAAAATATTTTTCTATAATAAAGGATGCTCTCCAAACTTTCCTTCTTTGACTGTCCTTGTGCTTCTGCATGTTTGTGTTTGTATATCAGCTCTGACTTAACTGACACACTTTCCTGAAATCAGTCCTCTACAGAATCTTCTACAGGAGATAATATTAAACAATACGTAAGCAAAGATAACTTAAATGCGCTTACAAGTCTTGACGCATTTACCTTGAGAAGCCTGAGTCATGCTGATTCATGCCAGATACAGACGGTATAGTTAAAGTTTTACAATGCCATCTCTTGATTGAGTTAGCAAGGATGCAGTCATCACAACAGCTGTTTACTGCCCTGCACAGCTGGTAA
The DNA here is from genome assembly GCF_018320785.1 of Cheilinus undulatus. Taxonomy (NCBI): domain Eukaryota; kingdom Metazoa; phylum Chordata; class Actinopteri; order Labriformes; family Labridae; genus Cheilinus; species Cheilinus undulatus. The sequence goes on along the minus strand of NC_054879.1, from coordinate 35,445,930 downwards.
AGAGGAGAGTTTGAATTTAAATACAGCTGAAATGCCGTGTTAGGCCACCAGAGTGCAACAGAATACCACAGAGAAGTTCTGTTCTGCTTGGCCCTCTCCAAACACAGAGACAGGTGCAGAAAAAGTAGAGTTAAAGTGCCTCAGGGTAATTTTCTCCCTGTCCCTCCATCTGTAGCCATTACAATGTAGGATTTTCTGCAGCAGACTGAGAAACCCCTGATAAAAAGTATCTGGAGGAAAGATGCTTCTCCAAAAAGAACTATCCTGCAGAGTGCACATAAATGCAGATACTCACTTGAGGCTTATGGGAATCATCATGCAGCTAAAATTCAATAGAGATCCATGTGGTGAAATGCCCATACGACATGAATGTATGCCACTGACAATGGGACAAAGACTCTTCTCTGCTGAAGTGCATGCAGTATGCCTAAATGATGTTACATAATGAGTCCCCAGACGCCTGAGTCCTGCTCCCAGCATCCATACTACTTAGTCACCGTGCAAAGGCCAGATGGCTTGTACTCAAGCACAGTCCCCAAGGCTTTGTTTGGCCTGCTCACAAAGTAATCTAACCAGAAGGTTAGCATTTTACATTTAGAATGACAAGGCTCTGATAATTCTTGGATTAGAGATGTGACCAAATTAAGTAATGGATGTGAAAATAATCTATATAAGGGAAGGTAAAAGCCTGACATTTGGTCTGCTGGGGTGAAAATAGAGGAAAGATATCTCTATGAGCAGATCTTTTTGTTCTGCCAAGAGAACTGTCACAGCAGCAGTTTAGTTCAGTCAATAGAGAAAGCACTGCTACATACAGAGGCTCCAGCCCTCAGCACAGCACAAGTTCGACTCTTGGCTTTGGCCCTTTGATTCAGGCAAATCCTACCCTATGTTTCTGCCTCTTTAGCTGGTATTTATTGGCACAAAAAACACCAGCTTATTGGCACAAAAATCTGATCTTTTTGCTGTTAACTAAGTCTGCACTCACTGCAGCATAAGAAGTAGTTTAAATATTGCTCTAAAATAAAAGTTTTCAGCATTTCTGTGAGTAAATCAACATCTGTAACCCCTTGTGTTGCTTTTATGTTCTTTGTTTGAAAATGCACAGTTCCAGTTGAAACCTTTCACACCAAAGTCTAGCACTGCCTGTGCAAAGTGACTTTAAATAAAGAATTATCAGACATTTTTAGGAGGCAGAAGTGAAAATGATTGTACTTCAACAAGGTATTTCATTATCTTAGAGGCTCTTTTAGCACAATTAGATTGAGCCAAAATTCATGTATGTAAGTTGAACTGCATCATCTGTGCCCATATGATGCATAATTTTTTTGATATTTAATCATAAATTTGTGTTTCAAATTGCTTAAAATTAGTGCATACAACTGCAGGTTTACAGGAAGTCGCCCCCTTGGTCGTCCTTGTTTGGGCTTATCCCAGGATGTTTAACCTGATCATAAACCAGGTGTATAACATGGCAACCTTTGGGCCAAGTGCAAGACCGTCAAAATAAATCCCTCCTTTATAATCAAATATGAAATATTTGAAAGGTCCAATAGTGAAGAGCTGCAGCATAGCATCACATATAGTGTAGAGTTACATGTCTTGCACAAGGACACATCCGCATGTGAGTGCAGGAGCTGGGAATCAAACCCCCAGTCTTTTGGTTTAGCGATGACAGAATCTAGCTTTTAAGCCACAGTTGCCAAAAATGGTGTTGGTGCATGTTTTGGAATAAACGTGGGGTTACAGAGCAAGCTAGGTGTATGGGAATCAAATTAGTGCAGGTAATACTGATCTTTGACCAGAAGGCTCTAGCTTTTTAATCCTCAAGTCCAAGTGTTGGTTTATTCCAAATCTGATTTTTAAAAGTCCTTCTATGCAGGATACCTCAACCTCAACCTTACACCTCCCAAATGTCTAGGTCATTCTTGAGTCACGGACATTTGTGCTAACTTTTAAGAAATCCCTGGAAGCACACTTGAGATTCTGCTTTCTAAAGAGTGGCCGACGTACAGCCTGCGGCTATCATTGGCACTAAGGCATAAAAAATGAGTGGTAATGAAAATCAGAATAAAATTAAACACATGGGGCCACTAGTGACTTTGTGAGTTTGTGCAACCCATGTACAAAGGCTGCTGTCCTCAAGGTGGGTGGTTTGGGTCCAAGTTTGGCCTGAGGCTCCTTTCCTGCATGATACTCCTCTTTCTCTCTTTCAAGTTTTGGACTGTCCCTGTCATAAAATCCCAGTATCAGTAGTATGCACAGTATATTAGCTGTTATTTTGCTCTTCTGGACAAAGTAGCCCTAGCAGATTGTTCCTCAACATTCTGCTTGAGTCACTCTCCTAAATTCAGGGCTCCAGCCTCAAGTCCCTCTGTCACTGGGGTTGCAGCATTCCAGCAGTTCTATATTATCTGCCCTTGCCAAAGAATACCTTGTTCCAGCAGCTCACTTGTCATTTGGGCTTCCATGGTTCCCCAACATCTGACGCAGAAGTTGTCCATGCTTGAAAAGCTCTTGTTCTAACACGCTCATATCTGAGGTATAGTCATGTAGAGGTAGGAGTAAATTGGATGTTTCTGTAACATCAGAATATTTGCTTTAACCATACTCTCCAGTTGAAGTGCCAGCCTTCGTTTTCTTCTTATAACCAATGAAATTGCAGGTAGCTGGCAGAAGGTTATGACCTTTTCTTGGCTTATTTGTTCTTTGTTTGTCTCAGTAAATCATGCTATTTAAGACAGAGCAAAGTAAGAAACTTCCCCAGAAATTTACATTAGTAAAACAAAAATAACACATTAAGCTATTAAGTTCAGTAATGCAAGTACAACAGCATTTCCCAAAAAGTTGGGACGCTGTGTAAAATGTAAATAGCTGAAAGTCAACATTGGATGCTGTGCTCTTCTGGGCCTTCAGGCAGCATTAAATTAAAAACAGACACACTTCTGTACTAGAAATCACTGCATGGGCACAGTAACCCTTCCAGAAATCATCACAGTTAGCCATGCCATCCACAAATGCAAGTTAAAGCTGTCTCATGCAAAGAAAAAGCCACGGTCTTTCTGGGCCAAAGCTCATTTAAAATGGACTGAGGCAATATGGAAAACTGTTCTGTGGTCAGATGAGTCAAAATTTGAAATTCTTTTTGGAAACCATCAACACCATGTCCTGTGGACAAATGAATAGAAGGACCATCTGGCTTGTTATCCTGGCACAGTTTAAAAGCATGCATCTCTGATGGTATGGGGTTGCATTAGTGCTGAATGATGAAAAGTATATAGTTTTAGAGCAAAATATGCACCCATCCAGATAACACCTCTTTCACAGAAGGCACTATACACATACAGCATACAACATCATAAAGAGTCCAGGTTAATAAAAAAAAGGGTATATAAGATTTGCAAATCATTGCATTCTGTTTTTGTTTACAATTTACACAGTACCCCAACTTTTTGGGACTGAAGTTTTAAATGTTTAAGGCTCTTACCACCCCAGAAATTTCATTTGTTTTATTGATTATATTTCAACCAGTCATAGTATTTTAAGAAGTAGTAATGCCGTTCACTCACATTTTCTTTTGCACCAAAAATATCACACCAGATTCTTGTATGTGTTTACATATGAACCAGATTCTGATTTCAATCACAAATAAATTGCAATCTTGCATTTAAAATGTTTTCATGATGTTTTTATGAAGCTCAGTGAAAGTTTAAGCAGGAAGACTGTTTCTACTCATTCATTATTTATAACTCATTCATATCTCTCCCTTCTTCCATTCTTTCTCACTTCCTGCTCTGGTGATCGGCTGATCGTGGGCGTTAACTCTCTTAAGTACTAAGCCAATCAGATTCTGCCACAACCTCATTCGACCAATCATGCATCTGTCATGTTTAAAAACAAAATCTGTCATCCTCTCTTCACATTCAGCCTGTTGTTTCAGTTTGGATGCTACAACCCTCCTCCACCCCAGCCACCTCCATCCAGTTCATCACCATCTAGTCCACAGGTGTTCTGCTCATCTCATTCTGCATGCCTTAGTCTCCTCCTCCAACCCACTTCATTATTTTTCTGGCCTTCTACTTTTCCTAGAAGTACCTTCTCACCACCACCAGTGTCTAGACTCCATTGGAGGGCATCCTCTTCCTGTTGTTTGCTGATGTCATCACGATGGAGTCTAATTGCCAAAGCCACTGCCCATTTCTCTTTCGTTATAATTTGTAAAATAAGTTATTGTTAAACTTGTATTGAATCTCCTAATTAAAATGATTTAAAGCTGAATGAGAAAAGCGTCTCTGCTTTATTTTCATTCACTGATTCTTCATTTATTGTTGGTTCACCAGACTGTTAGCAGTCTGGTATCTGCTGTTTAGTACTGATGATAAAGAAACTACTTCAAGTGTTAAAAGAAAATTTCCAGGACTTTTTTTTTTTTTTTTTTTACAAAGATTGTCTGTGTGGTATTAAAAAAAAACTCAATGAAAAGATGTTTACAACAGCAGAAAATGTTTCAGTTGTGCTTCACTACAATGGCTCTGTCTCTGTGTCATGTTTCTGCCCATTCAGCTCAGAGTAACCATCCGCAACAGGGGGCGGAAGACAACAACAAGCAGGGCCATCTGAAAACACAAGATACTTATGGGATGCTCATGTGAGAGCATCAGTGCTCACACTCCTCCCTGTGGCCTTATGAGTTATTGCAGGAAGATACAAAATGACAAGCAGGAGCGACGCCATCCTTGCACATATTCCAGCGTTCCCTCTCGATGGGGCCTATTTTCTCTCCAATTAAGTCCTTAATTGCTCTGGGTGATAAAGAGTCTATTAATCCTGTGTCTGCTAATAAAACTCCAGCTGTCTGGTGGGAGGCTGCCAACATGCAGCAGTCACCGCAATGCTTTTGGTTGACAACATGTGGTGTTTGCTTGAATGTGTGCATCTTTATTTACAGATGAACAGCTAAAGAAAATGCCAGTGGTTGTGACTCATTTAGGTTCCATTCATGCAGTTTCATCTACCCTTCCCTCCCTTTGCTTTGCTCCTTTTGTGCAGCTTGGCTCTAGCAAAATAGCCACAGCCTGTCTTTTATAGTAAAAAATCCCCATTCACTCCCTCTCTTTCTGTTCCTTCAACTCTGTCCCTTTCTTTTCCCTCTGCCCCACTTTCTCTTTTCTCTTTTCTCTCCAGGGACTCACAGCCAAATCAGTAAATCTGCTTCCCTGTTTCTCTGTTTACCAGCGTTCAATCACAAACACAACTTGTAGATATTGTGAATCCCCAGGAGATGGCACTGTTTGGCAGCACTCAACCACAGTGGTGTTTAGGACTGCCAAGCAAAGGTCAGGCTTCAAATGAGACTGCACAGGCTCTAAGCCAAAATGTTTCTGGTATCAGCTCTTTTCTGAAGCTTTATCTTTGGCATTTCTGCCCCTATCTGACAGCACAGATAGACAGGAAAGGAGCCGGGGAGATAGCATGCTGCACAAGTCCCCAGCCAGTATCCAACCAGGGAATGGTGATGATTTTGTAAGTGTTTGAGGCACTCAGAAACCTTTGTATCAGACATTTTAAACCATCAAGCATCTCCCATCAGGACCTAAATCATTACATGCTGTCTAATATTTGACCTTTCTTCTCTGCACACTGTCTGGCCTTCTGCTGTAACTTAGTTTTTCTATGATGTGTTTCACTTCAGCTGTTATATGTGCTATATTCACATATGCACTCATACTTTCAGACCAGCATTCCCCTGGCATTGTCATGGGTTCATAAGTCACATATAACCCTCATATAAGACCATTTTTGCTGTTGAACAGAAGGGTTAGGAGAAGTCTCAGGACATGGGACCTTATGCAATAGGGAGACTGTAGAATTCAATAGCTGTTTCCCAATTCAGGGGCAGCATCCTTCATACTACCCAGCCTATGCAGACCATTAAGGCAGCACCATTTGCCTCACCAACTGTCCATGTCATAACTGTTTTGTAGCTAAGCTCTAAAACAAGCCAACAAAAGCAAACATGACATAACTTTACCTACAAACCCCAAATTCCCAAAAAGTTGGGACACTTTGTGAAAACAAAATCCAAGTGATCCACAATCCTTTTTTAAATATACACACAATCTGAATCTTATGCCTGCAGCCATGTTCCAAAAAAGCTGGGACAGGGGCACCAAAAGACTGGGACAGCTATGGAAAAATCAAATAACACCTGGAGCATTCCACATATAAGTAGATTAATTTCAAAGGAGGCACAGATACTGATGCCAGTACTGGGCATTGTTGCCAGTACCAAGCCCAAGTACTCGTACTAATAAAACACTACCAATACTGTACTCAGGATCAATTAAAGCATGATGTCAGCCAAAGTAAAGGAGAATGAAAACTATGCCCAACTAAATTGTCCAAATTAAGTATAATGAAATACGGAGATTTACTCAGAATCGATGAGCACCCACATGCAAGCCTACTTGTACTTACATGTGGGGGCTCATCGAAGTATAAGTACATGACTGCAACAATACCATGACTAATTTCATTATTTTATCAATTAGTGTTTTCAGTACCCAGATGTGGTCATTGTTCATAGAAGAAAATATAAAACAATAGTAAAAATGCTCCTGTCCTTCATTTTGTGGAATGTACTGCAGGTATCAATTTCATAGTGTCGGCAAATTGATAAAGGAAAACAAGTTTGAAGATTAAATATCTTGTCTTTGGGCTGTTTTCAGTTGAATACAAGTTGGAAAGGATGTGCAAACTGTTGCATTCAGTTTTCACAATGTCTCAACTTTTATGGGATTGAGGTTTGTAAAAGATAAGGATGATTTGAAGTTTCGAGGCTCTTTTGATCTTTTTATGTAAGTATTGATAGCTACCGTACTACCGTAAAATCTGGAATATAGCTTGCACTGATGTTTTGCAGTCTGTTTTTCAGGGTCACCTAAGGAGAAAAAAGTTTACGCAGTTTTTATTTGCGAGGGTTGCCATTTCAAACAAGTTTTGCAACCTGTCTCTATGTAGCTCTGTAGCTCTTTACTTCCACCTGTTTGCGTAATGTGTAGGTTGCACTCTTGCCAGCGACAGCGTGGTGATTGAGCTCTCAGTTTAAAGTGATATTTGTGAAGTACAGACACACAGCCTGGGAGTCTCACTGACCTCCTCTGCTGTTGTCTTTAACTGAGCTCCCCAGCAAGAGAAGAAATGCTGTTAAAAAGTGGCACCCCCGGCATGCTTTGCGCCCTGTCATGTTTTGAGCTGTAATGTGGATGTTTGCAGTACACAGATAGTTATGGAGGAAACTTTTAAAAGTGTCAGGTTGTGTGCAAAGTATTTTATTTGGGTATATTGGTTGTGCCACCACATATCTTTTTGATGGAAAAAAGGCATAAAAGATATATATTGACAATAGTATTTGGCCACACCTGTAAACAATTTACTTCTGGGGTTTCCATCAGACTCGTTGCCACAGGTGTATAAAATCAAACACCTAGCCATGCAGTCTCCATTTGCATATATTTGTGATACAAAAAGAGCTTAGTGACTTCCAGTGTGGTTCTGTAAAAGAGGCCACTTTTGCAAAAAGAAGGTTTAATTTCATCACTACTAGATATTGCACAGTCAACTAATTGATGTTATTAGAAAGAGGAAGCATTTAGGAACAACAGCAACTCAGCTACAAAGCGGAGACCTCCGTAAAATCCTGTAAAATCACAGAGCGGGGTCAACAACTGCCAAGGTGCATGATGCATTAATAAGTTTCTGTGGCTAAGCAGCTGCACACAAGTCTCACATCATCAAGTCCAATGACAAGTGTCAGATAGAGAGGGTGAGTCTGGGTTTGGCTAATGACGGGAGAATGTTACCTACCCGGCTGCATTGTGCCATCTTTCAGGTATGGTGTAGGAGGGATAATGGAACTGTTTCCTTTATCTCCAGAGCCCTGACCTCAACTTCACTGAGCACCTTTGGGATTAACTGGAACAGAGATTGCGAACCAGGCCTTCTGGTCCAACATCTGACCTCATAGATGCTTCTCAGAATCTAGTGAAAAGCCTTCTAGGAAGAGTGAAGGCCGTTATAGCTGCTTAAGGTCTTTTTGGTGTAATAGTCAGGCAGTTAATGATTGCATGTTTAGGCAAACCTTCTTGTTCAACTGAATGCTGAGTCTTACAGGCTGAAGCAGTTCCCTGTTGTAATGTAAATAAAAATAAAGTTTACAGTCATTCTTTGGTGTAAAGGTGGGTATTATATAAAATATTTGATGGCACTTATCTTTAAAATTGTAGCACTCGGCTGCTTGAGGTTCTGTCAGCTTGTTTGAAGTGGTGCACAGCACCGGATGGATCTTTTATTCGGCGGGGAAAGAAGAAAGCTTTTGTCGGCCACATTTGAAGGAGGCTTCAAAATGGGACAGCTTTCAAACATGCCACTTTGATGAAAACGGTCTTAAAATGTCCCCTTTGAGGGATGTAGCCCCTGAATTTTGGACACTGGTTTAATATTTACAACATATGTAAGATAGTAGATAATATCTGATGGGTTGCATGATATAAATAGTTTAATTAGAACTTGTTCAGACAAACACTGCAGTGATTTAACTTGAGGGCTGGAAAGGGAAAAAGGTCTGGATGAAAGAAACTGTGTAGTATTTTTTGAAGGAATAAAAATGTGTTTTCATAATCTCCCTTTAGAGTTAAGTTTGAGTTTACTGAACTGAACTTTAAGGACGGTGTCATTTCTCAAATCTGTCTTGAAACATTCAGTAGAGGCACATGCAGAAATAGACACAATTTCCTCTGCAATCATTTCTCTTGATCATACAAGTCTTTAAAAGATCCTTTCCCAAATGTGCTTCCTTATATAGGTCATGAGGGACAACATTTGCAGTCCTCGTTCTGTGCAAAAATGTTTTAGCACAGCTAATTTGATGCATTAGTGATTCGACTCAGTCAAATCAAGTTAGTATCCACACAAAATGTCCTTCCTCGGTAGCTCAGCATCCGTCAAGGGACATATACAAAGGGAATTTTGTACTTAGATGACTTTGGCTTTGGAAGTTATGCATTTCATCTGCCGAAGCATCAGATTGGCCTTAGATAAACTCACTAAATAAACTAGCTGGAAGTCTTTTAGTCTTTTTTATGGTTTTGGCAATTTTGTTCATTTCTTCATTTAAAGAAAGGATATCTTTAACAGCCAGCATGAAGAGGAATATACATGAAAACTCTTTTAATGTTGCAATAAAACAGCTCCTATCTTTGCAAACTGCAGTATTCTTTTATACTGCCAAATAAATTTGAAAAAATTAGATTATCTGGACTTTTTCAGTCCATTTTTTAAATTTTCAGTCTGAATATACCAAACAAAAAGATGAATGCAGCAGCAGGAACGCTTTGCTGTTAGTTCCAATTCCCAACCTGTGGCTTCTATCTCACATTTTGTCTGTGTATAAATATGGAGGACAGGTCTACTGTTTCTCCTTTTGTTGTACAAAATTACAGCCCAAATAGCTCTTTTATGGTGTTGCTGACAAACTAAGCATGTGACAGCATTTGAAGCAAAAATGTGCTGAAAGAAAGAGGAAGGTGAAATGAATGAATTGATGCCACTCACCTCTTTTGAACCAAACACACAAATTGACTCACAGACAGAATGGCAAAGACCCTGTGTGCAGCAGAATTCTTGAGTCTGAGGGACAACCATTTAGCCTCCTCCCAACAAACACTCTGCAGTCTTTGAATCTGTTAATTTAAATCACTGAATTTGTAAATTTGTGACTCTTTGAAATTGTGAAGTGCTTTGGCAATAAAAGTGAGAAATTTACATGACAATAAAGCCATTTGAATTGAATTGACTAGCTGTTAGCTATCTGCTGAAGCCATTAACGCGTAAACAGGCTAAATGTGGCTAGGTGTTAGCTACCTGCTACAGTACATCCATTAGTAAGTAAACAGGCTATTCATGGCAGGTTGTTATCTACCTGCTATATCCATCAGTGATTAAACTAGCTTAACGTGACTAGCTGTTAGCTATCTGTTGAAGCCATTAATGAGTAAGTAGACTAAATGAGGCTAGTTGTTAGCTACCTGCTACTTCTGTTGCTGAATAAACAAGCCTAATTTGACTGGTTGCTGACTAACCGCTACAGCTATCTTTGAATAAATAAACAGGCTAAATGAGGCTAGTTGTTAGCTACCTGCTACTTCTGTTGCTGAATAAACAAGCCTAATTTGATCTGCTTTTCTTAGGTACGTGAAGGGAGGTATCTAAGAAAAATGTTTGGGAAACACTGCTTTACAGGACATGTTGCTTCATATTTTGTGCTCTGCTGTCCTCAGCGGTCCCTCCCACACATTTTTAGTCATAAATATTTAACATACTTTAAAAAGTATGATTTTATCACAAGAGAACTTAAAGCGTACAAAAGCCTTGATGCCTACATTGCTGCCCTCATGGATACTTTTTTGTTCAGTTTTACATTAGAATATGAAAATGGTCTTGTTAAATGCATTTAATGTAAAACAACATGAGGAGGCATTCACCAGTACTCATTCTGTTTTCACTGTCTCATTTGGTTGAAAGTTACCAGTAAAAAGGGTCACATTTAAAACCATTACACCAATGTTAGATTGTGGGGAATCTTACACTACAGTGTGAAGCTTTCTAAACTTTCCTTGCACAAAATGTGCACTACACAGAATGTTTCAGGAAATTTATGGGAAAGAGTGGGGTATTTATTTTAGAAGGTAGCATCACCAGGCTGGGGTAGGACAGACATTGTGACATTACATGCAAAAGGGCTACACTTCTGCCTGTCAGCATCCCTTTTTAAGAGTTTGTGTGCTGTCCATTCTTTATCCAGGCCATGGTTTGACTCAAAACTCATATATTTATTAACGCATGATTTTGTAGCCAACACTCAACATTTCTGCATTATGTGAACTGCTGTCCACTTTGTGCAAAACATCTGCTATAGCAGAATCAAATCATCCCATTTTAGAGGCAGCCATATTGTTTGGTTATGACTCTGTCTTACCAACATACAGGAATGTCTACCCCAGAATTAGATAAACAGTTGTGATTGGCTCATCCTGAATGAGGTTGGATGGAAATCTGTCTGAACAGAAGGGGAGCCAGATCCACTCAAAACCTGAGCAGATTCATCCGATTCCCTGGGCACTAAAGAGCAAAGGAGGAAAACAAGTTTGCACACACAGCCTGTTTGCTGCGGATGACTTTTTGTTGTGTTGTCCAATTCAAAAGTTATCAAATTGAAGCACAATTTTTGTATTGTTCTGAGGCATTATAACACTCTGGAGACCTCTTAACTCCCCAGATCTTTACTGATTCATATACCCAAGTTGAGATTTCCATGTAATTTTATCCTTAATGTCACTATTTCATGACTCCTAAAAGTGATGTAAACCAATTTTTATTGGCTCAAAAAGACACCGACAGCAGGATAAAAGAAAAAGAGGAAGGCGGTAATGTCAAATACTTAATATGTTTGGATATTTCATACCCTACATTTATCAGATATAGTGATACATAATTCAAATATTGTACATTGCAAGACAGTAACCTCGTATGTGATATTATTATTACTGCATTGCATTGCATCATATCACATTGTAGCGTATTGTATCTCTGCATAGTACTGCATCATATCATGTTGTATACTATGAAATTTTATGGCATGGTATTGCATTGAATCATATTGTATCATATCCTATTGCATTGTAATGTACTGTATTGTTTTCTACCACATTGCATTGTATCATATTGTATGCTATCGAATCTCATTTAATTACATCACAATGTATTGCAGTGTATTGTTTTTTTTGTCATATTGAACCATGTTATATTCTATTGTATTGCATTGCACTGTTTTGTATCACAAGGCTCTGACTGTTTTAAGGTTGTAAAATGCTATTTTTACGTCTTAAATAAAATCATAATGAAACATTAATTAAGTATTTGTTAACCCCCTGAGACTGGCGCTGTCATATACAACAAGTAGAGACAAAGGTTACAAAAGTTAAATTACTTTTGAACCACAAATCATAGCGGCTGTCCATATCTTTGTAGCCTTCATGGAAGCTTTCTTAGGGAGCCTGGAACTTAGGTGGCTTCCAGGGCATTTAAAGATTAAATCCATACCAGTAAGTCCAATGTTGAACATCTTTCTATCCTATTTTTTAATCCCTATTTTTGACTGTTTATTGCCGCTTGCTAATGCTATCTGCCATATTGTTTTGTCACATGGGCCATGCCAATCAATGGCAGGCTATTCTGTTTGCTTTGCCAAACTGTGCATGTCTTTACTCTCGGAGCTTTTCATATATTCAGGAGACGACCTGGATAGTGCACAGGAGAGAAAGAGAGACTGTGATGTGGCCCTCTGTGCCACTACAGACAGGAACTGCTTTGAGGAATGGCACAAATACAGCTAATCTGAGACTTTTTGTCTCAGATTGATAATTTTTTTTATTTTTATTTTTTTACTTTTTGGTCCCCCAAAAATGGGAGAACAAATCTTAGTCATTGTTTTTTTACTATCAGACATAAAAATCTTTTAGTTTAAATTTCCATTTGGATGTTCTTATGTCTTTATTGTCCTATAATTGTTTAAAATTCAAGTGACATTAATGCAGAACACATAATCCCAAAGAACTGGTTCTCCTGAAAAAAAGAAGATGTTTAGAGCTTGACTAAACACCACAGGGTTGATGTTTTGCACCTTTTTTAAGACAATAAGTCCAGACGAGACAAAATGGTTGAAAAGTAGCTTAGGGCTCAGAGGGTTGATAGGTTTTGAGGTTTTTGAGTACTTGTATTTTGACCTGTTCATAGTAGTAGTAGCCTACCTTTGACGGAATACCCACAACAACCAATAAGAGGGAGCAGACGGGGAAACGTCACCAGCCAGATCATATGTACTTTCACCGCTCACAACCATAAACACAACCGTAGCTTCATTCCAGCCAGGATTTCATCCTGAGTTTTTCCCTTGTTTTATGATTTTTGCTGCACTTGTAACGCATGCCGGGACAGCCTGTTGTGGACAGCAAAAGGGAATCGACAGACACCCATGTTTGTTTATTTTTTCTGAAGTAATGTGATCACCCAAGGTCGTTGGGAGGTCAGCAGGTGTGTGGTGCAAGTGATCTGGCAGCCTGGCTGAGTTGTCTAGTTCGTGCGCTCTGAGGATTAGAGATGAAAAATGGTTTGAAATTGTCCTCATGTTCGTGGTCTCCCACGTTTTTATAATTATTTCAGAATTAAAAATCGCCCAGTGAGGCCGGCCTTAGTTGACAAAATAAAAACTGGTGTGTGGTGTACAACGAGAGGATCAACTCAGCACACTTCACACTAACAGATTCTGTTCACCGACTCCCAGAGACTCGTCCTGGTCTTGTCTCTCAATACGTCAAATCTTGCGCCGTGATACATGACTTTATAGTGAAGAAGCTAATGGGGCTAGGTAGAAGCTAACATGCCAAGTCCATTTCAGTCCAGGTCCCTCCCTTGTCAGTCTGTTTTACTGTACACCTTGTTAAATACTTTTTTCTTTTCCATTTCTGACATCCATCCAGCTCTATGCTTCCCATCTACAATCATTCCCATGGCTGTGTTTTTGTTTTACTTCCTCCTTCAGTCAGTCTGCTTCCTGACTGGCTGTTCCTCCATATTGTGTCACAGTTCAGCATATTTTTGCTCAGCTGTCTTTGGTGGTCAGCACACACGTTAGGATTTCTGGTTGTAAATACTGAACATAATAAAGAATAGATTGTAAACAGGTGTGTTTTGTAGATGCGGCAGATGTTTTGTGTAATCTGGCCACAATTGAACACACTGTGGACACAAAAAGAAAAAACATCAAAAGGAAATCAACGTTTTTAATGTGCAGTGAGAAAGTAAGGGCAACTGATAATGATTGTGTTTCTATAAAGATAGACATTTCTTTCCAAGTGAAAATCGTGTTTATATATTTATATAAATATCTATATTATATATAGAATACATATCTATTTGCTATGCATACTCAAAAATCACACCTTCAAATATATTTAAAAAGTCTTTCAAAACACAAATGTATTCTTTTCTTTCCTTAACATGAACTATCCATATGAACCAAAGGATGGGAATAATATTATGTTTTAAAAAACCAAAACACTGAGAATGCTTCACTTTTGAATCTCAAACAGTAGAGGACATATTTTTTCATGTGGGATTCAAAAGCCACCTTAATCTCTGAACAAACCAGGAACCACATTGCAAGTGTACAAAACCAGCATAACACTTATACACAAATCCCCGTCCTATGGTGGATGAAATGCAAATAAGTATGACGTCTCAAGCAAACTCTTTTTCTGTTATAAAAATAGAATTCTTTTTAAAATAATCTACAGATTTCTTTTTAAGGTGAGGCATTTCACTATCACTCTAAAACAGCAAGGCTGTTTGTTTCAATAGAAAATATGAAGCTTTAGAGAGAAATCTGCCAGTCTATCGCTCCATCTGATTGGAGAGGACAAGCGTGGGCCTCCTCCTCCTCCTCCTCCTCGGTCCGATATGACAGGTTGTTTTTGCCAGCTCCTCCTTCTTTTTGCATATTCTATGATTTTTTAAAAGAGAGTTTCCTTTTTAAACTAGATACACCTTTTACAGGTAAACCAAAAGAAGTTTCAGCTCCTTGAAGCTCCTGAAATGTCCAGGCGGTTCCAAAAAGTGTTAAAAAATGTTCTCTTAAACTACACAAAGATTAAAAACATACGAACAAAAAACAGCGCAGGAACGTGATGTATCGGCTTTCCGAACAAGCTCGTGAAAATAAGAATAAAAAAACTAAAAAGAGAAAAAATATACAACTCTTTAGAACAAGTTAAAGCAAAATCCTACAGAAGAGAAGGCAACGAACATGATTGAAGAAAACAAAAGAACAAAAACAGGAAAACACTGATGCTACAAAGAAATTGAAATATATGTACAAGACCCTGTTTTCCTTTTGTATGTATGTATGCACATCTGTTTTTGTGTATGCATTTGTTTGCACATTTCCATAGTGTGTAGTAAAGGTTCCTGCGAGTCCGTGTCTCGCTAGTTGAGGAAACAGTGTTTACATTTTATCTCCTGTAGTTCCGTATAGAAAACATCCCCTGTAACAGATTTTGTCCACTTGAAAAAACAAGGGAAACTTTGTCCTCGCTGCCTCTTGACGTCGGTTGGAACCAAATCGATGGGTTACACTTTCTTCCGTAACCTCGCCCATAAACTTTAGAGCCTCTGGACTGAGCCTAGCCGCGTCTGAGCCTGGCTTTACTTCCCGCTCTGGTGCTGAGTGTGTCCATCACTACCAGATGACGCTGGAGATGCTGGTTTCTCTGGGCAGCAGAGGGAGCATGGCGTTGTTGGCGTGCGCCTCCTCCAGGCTGTGCTCCCGGCTCTTCCCGGGCGGCCTCTGCCCGTTCAGGAGCGTGAGCGGGATGTTGCAGTAGGTGTGCTGGTTCCCCAGAGAGGACAGAGGTGGCAGGGTACCTCCGGGGGGTAAGTCATACTCGTAGCTGCGGTAGTAGTGTTTCTGCCTCATGGTGGTGTGGTAGGTGTTGTGGAAGGAGGAGCGAAGTTCGGGGTGGGCCGTAGCCATGGCGGTGGAGGTGGCCGCTGCCATGGAGATTGCGGAGACGGTCTGCAGCTCTCCAAATGGGCCCTGCTCGCTGACGTCCAGCGCCGGCTCGTGGGTGAGCATGGGCTCTGTGCGCCTGAACGGCATCTCGTACTGCAGCTGCTTCCAGAACTTGGAGCTGAGCTTGTTGCTCTTGGGGCCGCGCCACTTGATGACGGTGAGGGTTTTAATGGTATGCTTAAGGGCCTCCACCTCTTGGTAGTTCATGATGCCGCGCAACTCGGCGCACTCGATGAGGATGACTTTGATCTCACCGGTCACCAGCATGTTTCGCAGCCGAGTCTCCAGTTCAAAGATGCTCCAGCCTCGCCGCACCACGTAGTTGGGTGTCATGACGATAATGAGGCGTTTGCTCTGGTCCACACAGCGAGCAACGTCCTCGATGTAGGCTGCAAGGGAGAGGACATCAAAAGGAAACATAAGACATAGGAGTGACGTAATAGTAGAGGGACTAACATTCAGTTTGTTTTAAACTTAAAATGACTAAAACACTGAACAAGGATGGATGAACATACAGCAACACACACAAAACACAAGACAATGACACACTGCCTTTTGCTTTCCACCTCCACTATTGAACTCAAACTCTTGTTTTAGTTCGTAGCATATAGAGGAATAAATATGAATATTATAAAGGGATATAGTTGATATAGTTTACATATAGATGTTGTTTTCTGCTACATGCATGAGCTTAGATGAACAGTTTTACATCAGCCAGTTTGATAAGATGAATATTGCTGCAGCCCGGAGACCTCTCCTGTCAAACAACGGCATTTGCAAAAGTAAATACTAATGATGCATGATAATTATTTTTCGGGGCCGATACTGATAATTTTCTGCTTCTGATGGATGATAACTGATAATTTAACCAACATTTTTTTTTTCAATTGCTACTTTTTTTTTTATGTTTTCATTGCTTTTTTTGTGGTGTAATCCACAATAAATCTACAGACAGTATATTGTAGATATTTAAACATAAGAACAAAAGAATACATTCAACACCCCCCACCCTATTTCAGACATTACATTAGATACTCTCTTTTAAATACTAATTTGCAAGAAAAAGAATGAAAATATCCTTACATACCATGTATAGACCATGACCTAAAGATTCAAATCCTGCTCCATCTTTTCAGGGAAATATCACTTTATTTCTCTAGATATCTTACTCTCAGTCTCCCTCCTGCAGAAGCTCTCCTAGGTCACCATTTTTCATAAATTCCTCAAATCATTTCCATTTTTTCTTGTAAATCTGTGATTTATTTTTCAGGATATATGTTATTCTCTCCATCGACATACAATTTACCATACTTTTAATCCAAACACCTAATGTAGGTGCAACAGTTTTCTTCCAGTTGATAGCTATCATTCATTTTGCCTGAAGTATAGAAAAGTCTTTGAACTTATTTTCTTTTTTTCCTTAACTTGAGATTTGATGAACATAGATGCAACAATATCATTTTAGGTTCTAATAGAATTTTTACTGATAAAATTGTCTTTATTTTATTTATCACCTTCCTTCAAAATGTTTGGATCAATTGTTGCTTTTAAAAAGAAGTTCATTTTATTTTTCATGCACACCTGGGGATAAGAGAGGGGTAAGCAAAGAATTTATAACCAATTCTGACATTAGTCAAGTTTAGCCAATATGAAAATATGAGAAAGTTCTGACTTTTCAGCTGTTCTATATTATATTATTATATAATGCTATAAGCCCTGCGATTGACTGTGACCAGTCCAGGGTGTACCCCGCCTCTTGCCCAGTGACAGCTGGGATAGGCTCCAGCCCTCCAACAACCCCCAATGGGATAAGCACTATAGAAAATGGATGGATGGATATATTGCTATACATATTACTTTTACTTGAACATTTGTGTACCAAACAAAGTAAAACATAAACTAACAACCCACAAACTCTGTTTTTTTACATAGTTTACTTTTTCACTTTTGCCATGATTTGAATATAAATGTCTTGACAAACTGATAATTTAATCAACCAAACAAGAGTTCATTAGACATATGTCAAATCAGACATGTTTCCCCATAAAAAAACAGGTGATTTTATAAAGTAGAGTGCATAGAGTGCATTCTTCAATTAAATATTAAGGATCTAAAAGCCTGCTAATTAGTCTGCAGATAAAACAAACCAATGATAACTTGCTGTCATGCTGAATAAATGGAGGTTTGGAGGACAGCTGTGTTATTTTCACTGCACTAGTCAGAACTGAATAAGAGCTGACGATCTCCATAAGAATTCAAAATATGCAAGGACATAAGTCGTATCAAAGGTAGGTAAAATAATGATGCTGTCTATGGTGAAACTAATGTTACTGATGCTGTCGATCAGACTGTGAATGTGTGGAAACCACATCAGACAGAGCTAATAAGTAGCACAGGATCAGGAGACTGTCAAGTTGATTTTGTCACTAATAGCTTTGCCCTTTTGCTCTCTTTGGCAAACTTTCTGCAGCTTTTAAATGCCGCCTGAATCAGCACTGAGCCGGCATAAGCCTTCAGCTTGGTGCTAATGCTAGCGGTTAATGTGAGCAGCTACCGCCGCTTCAAATTCCATTCCATCGTTAGGATGTTGACTCTCATGTGACTTATAAGGAGCAATGTGTTAAAACTAAACTCCTTCCTCCCTTTGGGATCTTTCTTTAGCATGTTTAACATTTGTGTTCTCCGCCTCTGAAACACTAGAAAACTCTATCAGTAATGTTATGTTTAGTTGCAGTGTTGCTCAGTGCCCTGGCTTCTTCTTTGTCTCTGGGTTTTAATAGCAGGTCGTCTTGTGTGGAAGTAAAGGAACGCCTTTATTATCTGTTGATTTTATCTGTCAGTATTTTGTCATCGGAATAATGAAATCATGTAAAACATTTGCAGTATCAGCTGGTAAATTACTGGAACTGCTAATTATCGTGCATCCCTAACAATTACAGTTACTTTTAAATTGTTGTGAAAGGTAATTGAGTCTCTTAGCTGCATATAAATACACATTTTTAAGATGTTTATTTTTGGGGCTTATTATGCCTTTATTGACTGCAGAGGACAGTGGATAGAATCAGAAACAGGACATACAGGAAAGTGCCACAGGCCGGATTCAAACCTGGGCTGACGGCATACATGTGGCGCACCTTAAACCACTAGGCCACCTGCGCCCCTATATAAACACTAATTTGTTTAGTCACCCATTAGTTTGTAGCATGAACAGTGTTTCTAAAATTTTATTGTGACACCCCTGGATTGAACGTCTGTTGCTCTTTAAGGAAACATGCAGTGACATTATCCTATTACATGTGTAGGCCTCTGCTTAGGTTAAAGACTATGTGAACCTATGGCTTATACTACAGCATAGATTCAGCACAGAAGTCAGTCAGCTTAAAAGTGAAATTAATCACTTACTGTAAATGTTTGACTCATAAAAATGAAACAGTGGTGTTTGTTTTAACGCACTGCTTATCTGTGTTTGACACCTATTCCTCAGCATTAATAATTACAATCTAAAAATAATCTTGCTGTTTTAGGGCTTGTTTTTCACAAAGAGCATCAGTATTAGTACCACTCTGTTTTGTGACTACATAAAGGGCTTTAAAAATGCTCTTGTAAATTTATAATCATGGTGAAATCATTTATTGTCTACAAACCCTCGGGGGAGGGGGGCATTTAAAAACATATTCTAATATTGATGCCTGCAGCATGTTCCAAAAAAAGTTGGGACAGGGG
Source organism: Cheilinus undulatus (assembly GCF_018320785.1). Classification (NCBI taxonomy): domain Eukaryota; kingdom Metazoa; phylum Chordata; class Actinopteri; order Labriformes; family Labridae; genus Cheilinus; species Cheilinus undulatus. Next base: position 35,426,522 of record NC_054879.1, on the reverse strand, counting down.
AAAGAAAAGACTGGTAAAGTTGTGGAGTTCTCAAAAAACACCTGGAACATTCCCCAGGTGAGCAGGTTAATTAGTAACAGGTGGTAGTACCATGATCGAGTATAAAAGAAGCACTTCTCAACATGCAGTTGCAAGAAATTTAGAGATTTCAACATCTACAGTCCAAAAAGTCATAAGAAGATTCAGAGACTTAGGAGAAATTTCTGCATGTTAGAGGCTAGACTATAGAAAGAACATTGAATGCCTGTGATCTTTAACTCCTCAGGCATCGCTGCATTCATGACTGGCTTCAATGATTATAAAATTAAAGTATTACAAGGGGGCTCTGAAATAATTCTGAAAATCAGGTAACATCGTTTGCTGCTACGTCTACAAATGTAAGTGAAGACTCATCTAATTTAGAAGTATTGCAGACTTCTCTCAGCCAGACCTCATCTGAGATTGACAGACCTAAAATGGAAAAGCGTGCTTTGGTCTGAAGAGTTCCACGTCTCAAATTGTTTTCAGAAATAACTGCTGTCAAGTCCTTCAGGCTAAAGAGGAATATGACCAGAAATATTGTTATCCATGCAAAGTTCAAAAGCTAACATCTATGATGTTGTGAGGGTGTTTTAGTTTCCATGAAATGGGTTACTTGCACATCTGGGAGGGCAACATTAATACTGAATAGTAAAGACAGGTTTTGGAGCAACAAATTCTTCCATTCAGACATCCCTGCTCATTTCAGCAAGACAGTGCCAAGCCACATTCGTTACAGAAGCATGGCTTTACAGTAAAAGAGCACTAAACTGGACTGCATGCAGTTCAGACCTGTCTCCCATTGAAAATATATGGTTCAGTGCAAAATAAAAAAATGGAAAATCTGCGCTGGCACTGTTGAGCAACTTACGATGCACATCAAACAAGAATGGGAAATATTTCCACTTTCAATGCTTCAAGAACATGAAACGATGATGTAACAGCAAAAAACATGCTCCTTTCCCAGCTTTTATGGAACATGTTGCAGGCATCACATACAGAATGTGTAAAATTATCAGTTTGACTTTTGTATATCTTGCCTTTGGGCTGTGTTCAATAGGATTTAGGTGAAAAGGATTTACAATTCACTGTATCTTTAGGTTTATTCAGTCTATATTCAGATTTTACACAATGTCCCAACTTTTTTGGAATGGGTTTTGAGTTTGTTTTGGAATTCTAAAGTGTGAAAATATTACAGAGGGAAATAAATCCTGTAAATATATAATCTCAGTACATTACTGTGCAGAACTTTTAGGCATGATTGGGCAAAAAACTGAGGCTGAAGTAAGGCAAGGGAGGAGGACTGACATAACCCTGGTGGTGCTCTGGATGTCCTTACACATTACCTGTTGAAAAATTAAAGTCCACACTTTTAGGGCGGAGTAAAGGGTGGATGAGGTGAGTAAACATGGCCTAGGGCAGTGGTTCTCAACGTTGGGGTCGGGACCCCATTGGGGGTTGCAAGGCACTGAGAAGGGGTCTCCAGGTGCCTTAAAAAAACTAGAAATATTTGTTCATTTACACTGTTGCCACCTAACACCAGTTTTGCCAGATTTCAACCCATTGTCATCACTCTTTCCCCCACAAATTCTGCCAACTTCAACACAGTTCTGCCACCTAAAACCCCTTTTTTATTCAGTTTTTAACCCTTTCCACCACTTTTTTCTGCCTGTTTTTGCCACTTTTAAACCAAATCTTGCAACTCTCTGCCTATTGTTGGCTCTGTTGACCCATTATTGCCACAATTAACCCCTCTTTACCACTTTTTATGTCACATTTCATGATTTAATATGCCCATTTTTGCCAGTTTAACCCATTTCTGCCTATTTCTGCCTCAGCTAACACTTTTTTGCCAGTTGATATCAATTTTTCATCCCATTTGACCAAATTTCCACCTACTTTTGCCTCTTTAACGCCATTTCAGCCCCTTTTTAATCCCCTTTTACCACTTATTATGACTGTTTTTGCCACTGTAACCAATTTTTTCCATTTTTGGTTATTTTTAACCCATTTCTGCTACTGTTAAACTCCAATTTCACCACCTTTCCCAGCTTTCCTTGCCATTATTAACTAATTTTGGCTATTTTTAAAGTGTTTTAATTCTGTCTTTGACAAAAGGATTTACATTTTTAAGACAAATGAATTACAATTTGTTTCTTTGATAAGAGTGGTTATGATTCAGGTTAAATATAAAATACCACAGCTTAACTGTACAATGGACCATGATTTTGCTGGCCCCCAGTTTGGCTGGGCCATTGTCCCCCAGCGGGTGGCCTTGTCTCCACATGACTATTCTTGAATGTGATGGCTGTGTTCAGCCACCTTCAGGTGCAGTGGCGGTCCCTGGTCTCTGACACCTTTATTTTGGGGGTCTCGGGCTGAAAAGGTTGAGAACCACTGGCCTAGGGTACTGTCCAGGAGGGGTTGTCACAAGCTCCTGGTCACCCTGTAGATGTCCTGAGGGCCTGAAAACCCTTCATTTGGATCCTCAGCACCCTACATGCCTAAAACTTATGCACTTGGCTGTATTTATTTCTAATGCCTGTCTTTATCACCTCTCTCTGTGTGTTAATGCTCTGAAGGGCAGACCCACAGACAAAGCTGAGCGCTGCTCTAATGGCACAAAATGATTGATAAAGCTGCACATTCCATAGATTTAAGCTGAGATGCTGCCTGCCAAACAGCGCCTGATGCTTCACATCACACAGCAGCGCCACTAAGCATTTCTTTGTGGAACTCCCTAGCAGCACGGAAATGACAGCAGCTGATAGAAGAGGAAAAGACTGATGGGCGAGTACCTCCAAAGAGTCGCGTGTCATCCTGGTAATGCTCATTGGTGAGACCTAAACATAAACATTTTCACATTCAGGTCACAGGCAGAACACAGTACAGACACAGAAACATGCTCAACACAGTAACCTCATCTCCCCTCATTGCTCTTTTTATTTCACAAATGATTAATCACATACCATGTTATCCTGATTGGACATTCATCTACAATGATTTTTCTTGGCACCGATGCTGGCGGCAATTTTCTTTTGATTAAAGGAAAGACTCGGCTCCGTCAGCGGGGCTCAGAGCCTTCACACATTTTCCCACTGATGTTTAATTCTGTCTGGACCAACTAGGATGTGTTTGCGTTTTATCTGTTCCACATGAAGCCTACAGTACAAACACAGCATCACTGCTAACTAGAGCACACTGTGTACCGCTGGCACAGACGGACTACTAAGCAGAGTTAGCACGCATGAGAATATGTTCAGACAGAATTTTCATGGCTTTATTAATGCATGGATGAAAACCAGGCTGGATGATAAATTTGCTCAATATATCAGCTCCTGGTACACTCTGTATACATAATTCTGATATCAATGCTGTATTTGTAGTACAGTAATACAAACAAGTGTGAAATTCTGTGACGCTCTGCTTTTACCAAGAGATTTGTGAGGATTCTAGAAAAGTTTAACTCAAACAGGATTGGACTAAATCATTTCTGACTCATGCTCTTATCATCATTTGCCATCACACTGATCAACAAAACACAAAACATTGAAACACAAGACACTGACAGTGAAAAATCTCAGGACACACGACAAACATGTAAATTTATGAAGTTAACAGCACTCTAGGAGCAGGACCACACCTCAACAATCAGATGTCAAGCCTATTTATGGCTGCTAAACCCATCCTCGTCTGTTTGTCTCAGAGCAAGTTTACACTAAAACAGTGCACTGGAAATGGACGTTTTTGGCATCAAATTGCATGTAAATACTGCCTAAGAAAGTATTCACAATTATATTCACAATGTTGCTTTCTGTATCCTGAGCGCTACAAGTGCCGCTGCTGCAGCTACTGCCAGGACTATGGTGGCCAGGAGGTCTCACACGGATGTATATCTGAAATGCAAACAGCTAGAAATGAAATCCAAGTAGCTGCAACACCAATGCAAACAAAGCTGGAGAAGACCAAGGCCTTGCCCACATTTGTTTTCTGTAAGCATGGCATCGTTTCAAGAAATTCAAAACTCCTGAAAACGTTGTAGTGACCCTGTAACAAGTCACGTCAATGTTATTCATACAGCACATAAAAAAAAAACAACCTTACAGAATTAAAAGTGGGGATGTTCTAATACTATTTATCCTTTACAAAATAATTTCGATACCAAGGTGTTGGGTATCGGCCTGTGCAGACCAGCAAATTATTTTAGACCTATATTTAACTCAGATCATTACTCAACAATTATTAATTATTACGTTTTACTGCTAAATATTAAAACAACAATAGTACAGGGGGCTGTCCCACAGGCTCTCTATATCTCTCTCCTCTATTCAGGCAGCATGATGTGATTATGGAACAGCCTGCCATTGGCTGACAGCCTTCACAATGGGTAAACAAGATGGTGATTAGCATTCAAGCGAGCAGTAATAAATGATCATAGTTTGATTAGAATGGATAAAATCGGGTTTACTGGTGTGGATTTGATCATTACAGTCCCCAAAAGTCACACAAGGTCCTGGCTTGCTGAAAATGCTGCCAATTCAAAGGCATGAACAGCGTCAATGGGAAAGCACAACGGCTAGCTTCAAGAGAAAAAACAAGTAAGAGGCAGTGATTTATGGTCCAAAAGGTATTCAACCTTTTGAACCATAAATGGTGTCACTTTTTGTCAAGCAAAACAGCGCCGGTCTGGAAGGCGTTTAAATGAACATACTTAGAAAAAACCTGTGACGCAGACACCATTCTTTGCTGCAGCAGTGGGTCCTTTGGTTCTTCTTCGCTGCTCTAAAAACAGTAGCCTGTGCATGCAGTGCTTTCCGGCAGCGAAGAAGAATTAAGTTCCGGGTTTATAGTGCTTACTTTAAGCGTGGCTAAACGAATTAATATATAAAGCTAAACCAAATGGTATGGGATAGGTGCATAAACTTGTGTACTCACTGATACAACACCTGCATTTCAAACAGTGCAGGGAGCTTAGCAACATACACATGAAGCAGCAGCTGTGAGCCTAACTTTGGATTCAGGAAGACACATCGACTAGAGCAGTGGTTTTCAACCTTTTGCTTGTCTAAGAGACACCAAAGATCAAGTCAGAATCCCAAGGCACATCATATCCATATTCACTGACAAAATAAGACATATTGCAATAACATTTGAGAAACACTGGACTAGAGGTCAACACCAACTATCCACAGTGGACCTATTTCCCTCTCTTCCACTACTCCAAATAAACCATGATGGTTGGATTTTATTATTTTAAGTGAATGGTCACTGCAGTTGAGTTCATCAGCTTATAAGAAAATAAACAGTGTGACACCAGTTTTTTTGTGTGTAGGTTGTTGGCTGTTGTAGCTAATGTGCTAAAAGGCTAAATAAAAGCTAACATGAAGCTTAGTGTTGTTTATGTTCTAAATGTTGATGTGTAATAGCTGATTACATTTTCATTTAAGTTAATTTAAACTTACATCCAGATGAATAAAAACTGTTCATGTGGTCTTCCATCCTGTTTTATCTGATATCTCTCCTCTTAGCTTTTCGGCTTTGGGAAAGTGAAAAATTCAACTCTAAATATTTGGAGTATTGGCTGTCAGATTTGCTGGCATACTTGCTTCTGCTGAAAGCTTGACAGGCCTCCTGTGCATGGTTACAACTGCTAATGTAGGACTGTACAGTTGCCATTTTAAGAAAAGGTTTAACCAAGGTGTTAATTGCAATCTCAACCCTGAGTGCAGACTCTTTCCCATCTAAATCTGACTCTCTCAGGAGCCAGAATTTCTTGGGCAATGAAACTGCTGAGATGGATCCTGAAATTCCTACTATTGCTAACATCCACTCATCTATCCTGACTATCAAATATTTCCTCATTTTATTCCAAACCTTCAAACCCTTATTGTTGAGGCGTGGTCCTTGCTTAAGAATGACAACACAGAACAAATATACCAAACACTGCTGCAACTACAACCCATGAGCAACGATAAATGCCTTGACACTTTCAGAGCCGTGCAAGATCCTAACTGTAACAGTGCTTACTTCCTGTTGGAATGAGGTCTCGATCTGGGATGAAGAGTTTGTAGCCGTAATGTTTTTCCAGGACATCAGGCAGGATTTCCAGTGCAAAGCGCTCCTCCTCTCTGGTTTCCTGACTCCACTGGTCAGGGTCCACTTTGGTGTAGGAAAGGTACGCGTCATAGTCTTTGTTTTCTGAGATAAAAGAAGAGAGAGAGAAAAATACAGGAAATATGGAAATGATGCTCTTGAAGATTCAAAGGCACAACGTCCTTGAGCCTCACTGTATAGTCAAAAACGCGGACCATTCTTATTGATAGAAGGAAGAACATGGATGTGTTCTCTCAGAACAACCAGTGTATTTCTTGAGAATAATAAATGCCCCATTGACCTTAACAACTCTTTCTTTCTTTCTTTCTTTTTTTTTTAATATTCGCGTTATGATTGAATAGTTTCATTTCTGTGTAAGTCTGTGCTATCCTATGTTTTTCTATCCATTTATTTATCCTATATTAAAAATGTAATCCAATAAAAAATAAGTTACAAAAAAAAAAAAGAGAATAATAAATGCAACAAAATGTATATAATTTTAAAGTCTCTTGAAAAATGTGTTATCTTCTTTCTTTTGACTGAATGCAAGGATCAAACATAAAGACCATGAAGACCTTCGTCTAAGGTCACTGGGTGATAAGGCCAGGGCAACCAACTGCGTTCCAGTTATACTAGGTTGTGTCAAGGTCAGGGCTCCTTGTCCGTGGCAGTCGTGGTCTCAAAAAAGTCTGTTTTACTTGATTGTTTTAGTATTTTGAAGTTGAAACAGGGGTTAAAGATCAGACAACAGGGCTGGCTCTAGTCATTTTGGCGGCCTAGAAAAGACTATGATTTTGGCACCCCTGACCCCCCAAGTATCGCCTCATCATCTCAGAGAAGAGTTAAGAGATTATACTCACTAATGTTTGAAACTTTATTCAATAAAGCCAATTATTTAAGCTTACTATAATGTGCAAGATTTTAGCCCATCATTGGTCAAAGTTAATTCAGGGTCTAACTTTTACCCTAAGACACAGGGGCAGATCCATTAAGATTTAAAAGTTGAGACTGCCACTTTTTTTTATTAAGATCTTTTTGGGCTTTTCGCCACCACTACAAAGACAGAACAATAGATAGAACCAGAACCAGGGATAACAGAGTGGGGGATGACCTGTGGTGAAAGAACCACAAGCAGGACCTGAACCTGGATGCAACCCAACCATGAGTCCATCTGCGCTTCAAGGCTGCCGGTTTTACCTCATTTTTTGTCCAGTAAAGACCTACGTTCTCTTGGCAAGACCTCTCAAAAACTGGCTAGGCTATCTGTAGCTGTGCTAAATGATGTGCATTGACTTCAATTAGCCTTGTTGTACCCCCTGTGATGACTTCAGGCCCCACTTTGGAATCACTCGACTAAGTAATGAGTGAGTGGTTAAGCAAGCAAGCTGCCTATACTGCCTATGCCTTGAGCCAGTCCTGCATAAAACCATTCTTTTGCATCTGAAATAGTAACAAAGTGGCCTGGAAAAGAAAAAGAGCCACACACCAATAGCACACAAGTGTTTAGACAATGCCTTATAACACATACAGTATAGCTGATATGAGAAATAAACTGGGGTAGATATAAAAATAATCAAACCAAGATTCATTCACTGCTCTCTTTCCTACTTCTTAAATGATTTCCCTGAAGACAATGGAAGGAATCGAAAAAGCAGAAAATAGACTATGTGAAAAAGCAGCACTGGTGACACGTTCAGTGATTCTTAGTCATTATGCACTGTAGAAACTGGAGTGTGGGCCAGCCAAAAAGAGGAACAGAATCTTTTTCATATCTTCTCGGAGGAGCACGCGCAGCTTTGAAACTCACTGGGAAGGCCACGGCTGTGCTTGATAGGATCCCAACATCAAACGAGACTTTCAAATTAGCTACCAACCTTGCAAATTAACCACCTAGCAAACTTGGAAAATCAAAAACAGCTTGTATCTGTGGTCCCCGACGGTATGACTTAATCATGTGGAAGTTTGAATCAACAAAACACTGTGTGATAGATAATTCATGCAACTGTAGAAACAATCCACTGGTTCTAAAAAATGAGTTCATTCTTTGCAGGATGTTTGAAAAGAAAGAACAGAGCGACAAATTACAAAGCTTAAAGGGAAGATACTGGGACACCAACAGTGGAATCCTTCTCTGAAGCCAAAGTTAACTATGTTCTGGAGAGAAAACAAAAAGTTGCCCTCCAATTTCAGACTGTTTATGCCCCTGTTTGTCGCATTGGGAAGGAGCTTCAAGCCTTCCTGTTCTCTATTTCCTGCTATCAGGCCTTGGACAGCAGAGGGTGGGCGTCATTCCATGACATATTGAGACTGATCTCTTTTTAAATGGGCAACAAATTGAAAATGTGTCTCCTCTCTTTCCTATGCAGCGATGTACACACATACACACACATATACAATCACGTGCAACTCAACACCAACTGTTAAGAGAGAGAGAGGGAGACAGAAAAGAGAGAAAGATGGAGGGAGAGGGGAGAAATAGACCGCCGCTGTCACTAAGACAGAAAGAGACATGAGAATCTAGATAGCCTTTCCTATAGGATGTTATGGAACATACATGCTCATGGACACACTAGGAATGGGAATCATAGGACAACATATACAACATGAAATAGAATGAAACAAAACAAAATACAATGAATAAAACTGTATGATCTATAATATGCAATACAATATGATACAAAAGATACAACCTGACAATACAATGATAGATTACCAAACAATACCACATGATTACATGACATGACATGACAAAATGATACAACGGAATAAGAGACAATGCAATGTTAGAGAAAGAAAAACAAAATACAATGGCAGTCAATATAATATGATACTATATGATAGTGCCATAAAGTACAATAGCAAGAGAAGAAGTCAAAAGATGATACGATGCAAGATAAAATGACAATGAAAAAAGATGAAACACTGTGCTAAACAACACTATACCATACAATGAAACAAAAATCTATATAATTTGATAGGATACGATATGAAACAATTTGATATGATACCATACTGTACCTTAGAATACAATAAGGTATGATAAGACGCCATGCAATATGATACCATGCAGTACTGTGCAAAAGAAAACTATACAAAACCAAACCATACTGTGAATACAACAAGATACTATACAATAAATACAATGTGATGTTGTGCAATGCGAAATGATGTGATATGATGCAATAAGAAACAGTATGATATTATAAGACACAATATGATATGACATCATACGATATGCCATAATACGATATAATAGGATACAATATGATACGACACAATAGGATATGATATGAAAGGATATTACATGATGTAATAATACACAATACAATACAATATGATGAGATGTGAAATGAGCCGATACGACACAACAAGACACTGTATGACTAAATACAATACATTGCAATGAGACAAACTTCAATAAGATATGATGCAATGTGATCGGAACCAATGTGATGCAATGCAATACAGTATGATAAGATGTGATGAGATATGATTTGATGCCGTGTTATAAGATGCAATGCGATGCAATATGATGCAGTACAATGTGATATGATGCAAAGCGATACAATGCAACGTGATATGGTGCAGTGCCATACGATTCAATGCAATATGATGTAATGGAAAATGATGAGATGCGATTTGATGCCATTTAATAAGATGCAATGGGATACTATTGATGGTATGAAACCCGTACTGATAGACGTGATAGGAAACAGTAATGTACCTTAGAAGACAATAAGATTTATGATTTGATATGATATGATACAATACAATGCAATACAATAATGTGCAATAAAATACAGTACAATGCAATGTGATATAATGCAATGCAATAAGATATGATACAATAAGATAGGATACCCTACACAAGAATACAATATGATAGGATACTCTACCTAGGAATACAATAAGATATGACAGGATACCATTTGATATGATATGATATGAACTGATACACTGCCTACAATAAAGTACAACTTAATGACTCTGCAGTAACACTTTTATTTCTAGTTTTAAGAAAGATCTTAAACACTTTTAACAGCATATAACAATCTTTAAATTGAATTACAGCAAAAAACAAAAAAACAAAAAAAATCATATTCTCGCTTTTAGACTTTATTTTAATATAAATTAGCAGGTATTGTTGTGGCAGTATCTCTCAGATGTCTTAATGTTAGGTGGGACCCTCTTATAAGCCCTTAGGGGTTTCTTTTGTCCCACCTGTGTATTTGATTTATACATGTATTCTTTTGTCTTATTTATAACCTTCTTCTTTCTTTTTGCACAAACAAATAAAGAACTATAGAAATGATAAGACGATACACTGCCATTCACCACAGTTCAACACAATATGATGTGATTTAATATGATGAGAAGTGATGTGATAAGATGATGCAATGCATTAAAATGTAGTGCATTAATGTTGACAACAAGTTAATCTTAAGATACACAGTAACAACTGACTTAGGTGGAGAGAAGAGTATCAAGAGGGAGTGAAGGGAAATGGTGCCAGTTTAATACCCGGTTTCATTTGATGTAAGAACAATTTTTTATGCCTGTGGTAGTGAGTGCTGGCCTTTGTGGAAGAGTTGTTATTTGTAATGAGGCTCACTTGCATCTGATGGGATTAATTTTGTGGTGCATTTTGAATATTCCTCCTCCTGCCCCTCATTTGGATACATGTGAATGGGACAGGGTGCAGAATGCTCAGCTGAGCAGTTTGCATGCAATTAGCGTGGATTTCCCCTTTGCACATGATCTGCAGATCAGAGGCAAATTTCTTTTGCCATTTTCATGGGTAAAAAACATACAAATGGCCATGCTATTCTGCAGTGGATCTGCCTCTTATTTCTCTTAACTTAATTTCACTGCTGTCAGATCATCTTTGGCGTCAGTCCTGTTAGCATCATTCATGTAATCAAGCCACCATGAGGAGTTAGGATGCAGCTGTGTGATAAGCCAAATTCCCAGAGAAATCTCTGCGAGTTTCTTTATTTCTAAAAATAAAACTATTGATATTGTACATTTTTCTTGATGTTTTAAACATGCTTGATGTTAAATTCAAAATGAAAGGTCTGATAAAAAAGTGGTTTCAGATAGAACCAGTGATAACATCTCTGTGCTTTTTAGAGTTTACCTCCATCCACGTCCTCGCTGCCAAAGTGCCTCCTATAGAACAGCATCAGCTCGATCTTGTAGCACTTGTAGAGGGAGATGAGGAAGATGAGTAGCAGCAGTATCGCTCCCAGCCCTCCTGCCAACTCCACAGTGTACATGAGCTCTGCTGAGAACACAGACACACAGAATAGTGATCACTATTTAAGTGAACATTGTTGAACTTCTTTACAGTAACAGACAAAAAAGGTGTATTCCGACACCTTTCGCTTGGCTCTTTTCTCATTGTTTCCCTGTTAATCTCACACTTACAGCCATATTTACATTTGCAGGACTAGCTTAGAGCATAGCAGCATCAATCTTCAGATGGGATAAGACATAATGCTCATAATGACTTGGGGAAGTATGAGAGGGAGTGCTGGGTGACATGGGAAAAAGAAGATGATGAGAAATTGGGTTCTTTTCTCCGGAGCAGTACTGCAATCACACAGCACTGCTCATCGTCTATGGTCCGTAGTGAGACTCGTGTTCATTCTGGACATGGATGGAGGGGGTTTCCAAACAAGAGGCTCCAGTTAACTCGTATCACTTCCTCCCCTCTCCATCATACCTCCTCTTCACTCTCTCCTCCCCCATCTTTACTTTCCCTTGTCTCTCCATTCATTTGTCTTCTCTATTATCTCCTCTCCATCTCCCTGGAGATCTACCTCAGGGAGGAGATGAGTTATGTTGTGTATAAAAGCAGCATTTACCTGGCCGGCTCAGATACCTTGTATTCCTGTCACCCAGAGCTAGAACACTACATGGTTGTCATGGCAACCCTCTGTAGTATCACAGATTATTTACACTGTGAAAGTGCACACCTTAACAGTATCAGGATGTAGTCACTGAGTCTTTCTTTGCTTGCTAAATGACATCAAGATGCACTGGTGATCCTTTATTTCAATATTTCCTCTCTTGCAGGCAAAGAGTTTCACTTTAAAGGTAGCATCACTTATAAATGTATATATATATTTAGTCCCTACTTTATCTTGAGGTCCACTTGGGATTAAACATCTGCTTTGTAAGAGAGAGCTGGATGAGGTAACCAGAAAAACACATTTAATACCCTTTTGACAGTACAACACAGGAAAATCTCAGAACTGTAAACAGGTATTCAAATACAAAATTACCTTTCAGAAACACACCACATGCCACTGCCTTCCCTTAAAAACAGTCTTTGCCAAACTTAAGTATGCCAAGGTCTTATCTAAAACAAGAAGATTTTCTGGGGCCCTCCTAAAGTCTCCTAAAACCAGAACATGAGACTCAATTACGTAATTTAGATATGTTATCTATATTTAGCTTTTGCTATGTTTGCCGAAGCTCATCTTACTAAAGCTAACTTTGCTTTAGATAATGTAGCTAATATAGCTATTGAACTATAGCTAAGCTCACAAAGCAGCTAAGTAAGATACACAGATACTTTATGTAGTAAAGTTAGCTTTTGCTACATTTGCGATAGCTCATGCTGCTAAAGCTTACTTAGCTATTTATTAATAACATTGCTTAGAGTTATTGCTAAGCTCACAAAGCAGCTATGAGAGCTATGTAGATAAGTTATCTAAGTAGCTACCTTGGCATTAGCCATGTTTGCTATAACTCATGCTGCTAAAGCTAACTTTACCTTAGATAATGTAGCTACTATAGCTATTGAACTATAGCTAAGCTCACAAAGCAGCTAAGTAAGATACGCAGATACTTTATGTAGTAAAGTTAGCTTTTGCTATGTTTGCTAAAGCTCATGTTGGTAAAGCTTACTTAGCTATCTATTAATAACGTAGCTTACATTGAGGTTTAGCTAAGATCACAAAGCAGCTATGTGAGCCAAGTAGATAAGTTTTCTACGTAGATACTTAAGCATTAGCTATGTTTGCTAAAACTCATGGTGCTAAAGCTAACTTTGCCTTAGATAACGTGTATTATTAGCTATTGAATTATAGCTAAGCTCACAAAGAATCTATGTAAGATATGTAGATACATGTCTATGTAGTAAAGTTAGCTTTTGCTACATTTGCTGTAGTTCATGTTGCTCAAGCTTACTTAGCTATCTATTAATAATGTAGCTTACATTGAGCTTTAGCTAAGACCACAAGGCAGCTATGTGAGCTACATAGATAAATTATCTACATAGCAGCCTTAGCATTAGCTATGCTTTCTTAAGCTCGTGTTGCTAAAGCTAACTTAGCTTTAGATACCAAAGCTAACATAGCTATTGAATTATAGCTAAGCTCACAAAGCAGCTATGTAAGATATATACATACATTACCTATGTAGCAAAGTTAGCTTTAGCTACATTTGATAAAATACACATTCCTAAAGCTAATGTTAATTATGTAGCTAGGATAGCTGTGTCAGCTTCAGCTAATGCTACTGAACTAAAAAAATGGGTCTATACATAATTTACTCAGAGATTACATCTCTTCTTCTCTGTTTTATTAACAAAATGTTGCTTAGTCTGTAATGTTTGCAGTGTGATTAATTAATGATTGTAACTGCCAGACGTTGTTTATGAATGAAGTTAAATAGAAAAAAAAATCTAAAACTTGAAATATGTTGTACTAGCAAATTCCTGCACTGCCTTTCTTGGGTCTCAGATGTCTGGTCCTTTCACCCATTCTTTCTTTTCTGACAGTCATCTCTTTAAACTCATTCCTAGTAAATTTAATGTCTCTGAAGATACTGATAATTCTTATAATAGGAAAATGAGCAGGTTAATAAATTTTTTAACAGAATGTCAAGAAAGGATGTACACAAATAGTTGGGTAAAAAGTTAAACCCAGATCCCAGAAGAGTGTCAAGAGTTGGTTAAATATTGTTGACATTTTTAATAGTTCAGGCACAAAATCTCAGTCAAATGCTCCATTTAAATGCAGTTGCTAGTAGCTGCTCTTAACGGTGACTTCCTCTCATAATGAGGGAGCTGTGCACTAAAAAAGGCACTTCTGTGAAATTGTTTTTAAGTAAATTATGTGCATGTAAGGCGGTATGTATCAGTTTGAGGGAGAACATAATAAAACTAAGATTACATTAAGAATAATGCAGGAGTGCATGCACAAAATGACTCAATAAAGGCCAATGAAGTGCATTTTATATGACAGGATTCACACTTGCTGTCTCTGTGTAAGAAACCCAATCAAGATGAATAATTAAGCAGACATTTCCCAACAAAAATGTCTTTGTTCTGCTTTATTTTGTAATTCTTAAAGTTAAGAGTGCTTTATGTCCTGTTCAGATAAAAACCTGAAAGAAAGTGAGGACCTTCTGGTGGGTCACAATATAACCCACCAAGTGCAGTCAGGTGTAGAAGTTTGTCAATCCAATATTGTATATGTTATCCTCCAGGTATTTCTCAGCAGGTTGAAGCAGTCCTTTAACTTAAAAGACGGTTTTTGTTGTATCAGTTAGCAATATTTTTAAAAACGACAACTCTTTTGTTTAAAGAATACAAAATGGTTTTTTTTTGCCTATAATATTTGCTTTATTTGCCTTCTCTTCTTTCATGTATCTAACTTAAAAACGATTACCCCTCTCTCTAAGATGAAGGAGAAGGCAGCCTTCAGAGGCATTCAAAAACCTGCTGCAGGGCTTATGACTGATGCATTCTGGGAGGGGAAACATGAAATAAACATCACAATAATGAATGAGAGAGAGAGTGAGCGAGAGAGAAAGAACCAGACTTGAAGATTTCCTTTGCATCCTTCTCTCTGAAAATGTCGATTTGACAGAGACAGTCAAAATGAAGCCGTCTTGAGTTGACAAAAAAAAAAAATAGAAAAAATAAAAAAAGGCTCAAAAGGAATTGGGCCATGTACAAAACACAGAGACAGAGATGAAAGCAGGAGACAGACAGATGAAGTCTTAAAATGTAATTGTATGCTGAATTTATTGGGCTGTTGGGAAAAGCTGAGGACCAATTTGCTGTTTAAACAGCCATCAAATTACCTCTCTTTGCGGGGTGACAACCAGTGCATGAAAAGAGCTTCAGACAAGTCATGCTAGAGAGCCAAAATAGCAACACAGCTGCTGGAGCACATGTAGAGAGAGGAGACACGACTAAACGGAGCTGGAGCACGGATTGTTAACACAAGGAAGAGAGAGAGAAAGGAAAAATGGACCAGGAAAGAAAAATGGATGCAGTTCAAAAGAGTGTTTAAAGGTCTTTGGGGGGTTATGAAGACTCTGGTGAAAGAATATATCAATAACTTATGAAGAAACAGATTAATTTTTACTGTAAAGACCTGCAAGCTTAATACTTGCATTAACTATTTTTTCTGTCCTCATGGGGGAAGCAAAACTAAGCCGTAATCCAACATTTTACACAGAATCATGACCTTAAAGTTATTAATATTGATCTAAACAGTTTTAGCTTGTTTAAACTAAATGAGGCAGCTATTGCTCTGCGGCAAAACTACATTCATAGCACACAGAAACTTAGTTTGAATGCTACTGGGGATTGTAGTTCCTAAATATACCGAAGATATTCGCTCAAAGTTTGGGGAAAGGTCTACAAAATTATGCACATGAAGACATCGAGAACATTTCCATTTGATGAAACAGCGCTGCCAGGCTTTGAATATTGCATTTATGATATAGCATTAATGAAGAGTTGGAAAGGGCTAACAGGGAATATATATGACAGTGAGGACTCCTGTGATTTCATCAACCAATGCAAGGCCAATTACAGGGGAATAAGATGCATAAAGTGGATTCTGAGAGGTAGCGACAATGAGCTCTTACCCCGCCTGAGGAGCTGGATAGTAGCTTGGCGACGGCCATTTCCATTCTCCACATAACAGGAATAATTCCCAAGGTCCTCCTCCTCTAGAGAGTCGATTGTCAAGGATATGGCGACTTCTTGTTCACCAAGATGCTCCTTCACAAGCCTGTGAACAAACAAACACAGAAAAACTTAGTAAACAATGCCTTTCAGTTTGATTAATCAATCAGATAATTCACAAAATCAATAAAAATGCAATACAATCCATCATGATTATACATAAAAAAACATTTCAGTCAGGAAAGGCTACAATATTTCTTTATTTGCAGTTATTAATCAGCACTTATTCTGTTATCTCTGTTTGGAGGTGTGGCTCTTCTGGGATCCCCCTGCCTTTCCATGAGCCTACTTGTAAAACATTACGCAGAAGAGCAAAAGTTCCTGTTCTTCCTGTGCCGGTAAGAAAGCCCAAGGCAGGGAGAGAAACACCA
Organism: Cheilinus undulatus; assembly: GCF_018320785.1. Taxonomy (NCBI): domain Eukaryota; kingdom Metazoa; phylum Chordata; class Actinopteri; order Labriformes; family Labridae; genus Cheilinus; species Cheilinus undulatus. The sequence continues at coordinate 35,410,046 of NC_054879.1, read as the reverse complement.
AAACCCAGAGCAGAGCTGGCATCGATGACAACAGGATGACACTGATTAGTCAGAATGAAGGAGGAGCTGGGGTGGAGGAGGGTTGCAAGAGCAGCTCATAGCCAGTCAAGAGCAGGTTAAATAAAGCAGACTGAGGGAATTTTATACTGTGCTTGGAGCAAATCAGCTAGCCATTAGCTGATGAAGACTTGTGCAAGATCAGCTGATTTCTATTATGTCAGCGCCTGACTCTGTGGCCTACCTGAACTAACCATTAATTTGTGAAATGGGACTCCCTAGAAGCTATTTGGTGAATGTAAAAAGGGGCCCAAAGTAGTCTCCAAGTAGATGGACTGTTCTGTTGTCATGATTTTCATACATGTTCAAGCAGTGCAACAACAAACCTCAGTCCCAAAAAAGTTGAGACATTGTGTAAAACATGAATCAAAGCTGAATACAGTTTTGCAAATCATTTTCAACCTACATTTAATTGAGTACAGCACAAAGACTAGATATTAATCAATAAATTATTGGATATTCAGACATTCTGTTCCAAAGAAGTTGGGACAGTAGCATGTTTACCAGTGTTTAACATCACCTTTCCTTTTAACAATGCTCTATAAGCCTCCAAAAACTAAAGACAGCACATGCACACAGCACAAACTGGTGTCAGTGTTTTTGAATTGATTTTAACTCCCAAAGTGTAATTTTATCTCACTTCTGAGTGATAAATAGTCTTCAATGTTGAATTTATTTGAAAGGGTTGATCGTTACACAGTGTTCCAAGCACTGATATTTGAAATATTTGTGTGAGGTTTCCAATTATACCCTTGGGCATAATGTTTAAATGTTTTGGATGTTGCACAGTGATCATTTCTGGCAATCTTTTACTCATGTTTTCCAGTTGATTATTGCCGTTCCTGATGCTAGACAATTTTGCACCATGAGTGAAGTTATCCATTGAGTTAGCGACTTCCCACCTATAGAACTGGATGAAAGAATGAGATTGTAGATACAATCGGTCAGAATAAGATTCCTGAGGAGGGTGGCTGGGCTCAGTCTTAGAGACAGGGAGCTTGGACACCCAGAGGGATCTCAAAGGAGAGCAGCTGCTCCTTCACATTGAATCTGATCAGGATGCCTCCTGATTGCCTCCCTTTGCAGGTCTTTTTGTCATGTCCAGCTGGGAGGAGAACCCGGGGCAGACCCAGAACTTGCTGGAGGGATTATATATCCCATCTGGCCTGGGAGCTCAACAGAATCCCTCAAGAGGTACTGGAAAATGTTTGAGAGGGATGTCTGGGTCGACTTCACCTGCTGCCACCATGACCCAACCTCAGATAAGCAGAAGATGGATGAATGGATCTGTTCCAGGTTTTTTAAGTATTGCATAAATTTCCTAGTCTTTTTTTGCCCCTATCCCAACTTCAATGGAATATGTTGCTGGCATCAAATCAAATTGTGAGTATACAGTTAATATCTTGTGCTGTAATCAATTGAAAAAAGGTTGAAAAGGATTTGCACGTCCCAACTTTTTTGGATTTGGTGTTTGTAAATGTTATTGAAGGTGCATACAACATCAGAAGAGTTATGATTAACAGTGCAGTACTTATAGAATGTATTGTGGGAGAATTCACAAGGTTAAACCATGAAATATCCTTGAACTGTGCGTTTCCGTGCAACTGTACCTCGACAAAGCCTCTTTTGTGTTACTGTAAGCACTTCACGGTATGTTAATTTCTTTCTTCGCACTCAAAACATATGAGAAATGAAAATCAATAAGGGCTCTTCCTCCAAGTGTGCGGGGGGGAAATCAAATAACGGCGATCAGAAGAGAATCTTTTTATAGCGGCTGCCATGGTAACGGCAAGAAGGAGAGAAAGTAATATTCCATAAAGTAAATGAGGGTCCCCCCCGCTGGGCTGGTTGAGGCTGATGGAGGAGAGAACAGGGAGATGATGCTCCCTTATACCTTTGACGCACTATTTAGCCCACTTCTACAGCACCCTCAGCACAAATGACACTTTGGAGGAAACAAAGTGCAAATGAGAAAGAGATCCCCTCTGTTTGTGAGCATCATCTACTGGATGTGTTAACAGCAGAGGAATGGGATGAGAGTGCATGTGTGCAGAGGGATAATGATGCTCAAGCACTGCTCTTCTCTCGTGCCTTCAAGCCGGTAAACCACGCATAAGGACAGCACGTTGGGGAGATTTGGCATCGGTAATTGAAAGTGTATCATGGGCTTTCTGTGGAGAGGCTGAGGCAGCGTTGATGATGTTTGTAGTTTCAGCTGAGGTTGTTGTGCAATAAGGCTAGAAAGGGGGGCTGGGAGCGCTGGGAAAAGGAGGCTTGGGAATAATTCATGTCTCTCGGGGGAGCGCTGGGTACTTTGAAGCCTCCAGTTTCACATTATCACACCGTGTGAGCCAACACAGCTCGCTGCCATACAACCTGATGAATAATGACCAATGCTGCTCAAACTGAGCTTCAAATGGAGATGATGATGACTCAAAGTTAGAGGAGGATAACAAGGTCCAGGTGAAGCACAGAGATACAGATGAGAGTTTAATAACAGCTAATAACTCATGAAAAGCTGGGATTAGATGTGATTTTTGAACAAGACTGTATGACTACCTCTGCTGCAGCATGTTCACTTATGAGTTAATAACTAACTAAAACCTTTTTTTTTTTTAAAGTGGGTGAGTTTGTGGATAAAGAGTTAACAATATGGGTGTCCTCCAGCTCTAGCTGCAGGTGCTAATCTTTCCTTACACATTAGCCAAACCTCTGTATTTGCTACACTGCATGGACAAAGGAATTTAGCCACACCTGTTGATTATTTAAAACAGGTACTTCAATGAGATCCTTGTATAAAATCAAGCACCTAACCATGCAGTCTCCATTTGCAAACATTTGTGATACAAAATGGGTCGTTCTGAAGAGATCAGTGACTTCAAGCGTGGTACTGTGAAGGATGACACCTTTGCAATAAGACGGTTCATGAAATTTGATCCCTACTGGATATTACACAGTCAAGTGTATACAGCAAAGTCAGCAGTGTTATTAAAGTGCCTTCAGAGTTGAATTTAACACTTAAAGTGGCTATATTGGTCCACACTACATAAAGTTTAAGCTATACTTTTGAAAGTGTTAAATATTTTATACTATGACAGAGTTCAATCAACTATGTTGATAGTCGAAATTTAAAGGGGACATATTTTACCCCTTTATGACAAGTTTATATTGGTCTCAGAGGTCCCTAAAAGATGCCTGTGAAGTTTGTTGCTGAAAAAACATCCCAGTATAGGACTTGCATTTCTAAAAACTCCTCTGTTTCAGCCCTTCCTAGAATGAGCCGTTTCTGTGTCTGTGTCTTTAAGGGTTACTGAGCTGTCTGACTCCGCCCCTGAACCACTAATTGTGGACCTTGATTAATCACAATTAACTCTATTAATCTGGAAAGTCCAGATTTAAATACATCTAAAACATATCAAAACACTGCACAAAGATATGGGAAAACTGCCCTCTCAGATTTGAGATGGCAGAGGGTGGAGATCAGATCAATTGACTCTCTACAGCAGTGACCCCCCAAAAATTAACAGCAAATTTAAACGTTTTCATTGTTCAAATCTATATAAAATAGCCCCACACAGAGGTTTTCTTATCAAAAGATCTTTGCATGAACTATTCATTAGTGTTTTATCATGATTTTAGTTAGTATGAGTGATTCTAATTTTGGTAACCTCAAAGCAGACAGAGCCTTGTGCCCACCCCAAGGGGGCCCTTGAGCCCAGGTTGGGAACCAATGCTCTACAGAGTTGTATTAACACTGATAGGACAACACAATCAACTAACTCCAACACTGAAGGCCATTTACTCTGAATGGAGTTAAAATCAACTCCAAAGTTTTAAACTGAGAATTCAACACTCCAGTTTTTGATGTGTATCTGATATTAGTGGAAGCATTTAGGAACAACAGCAAATCAGCCATGAAGTGGAAGACCATGTGAAATCACAGAGCAAGGGCAACGACTGGTAAGGCGCATGGTGTGTAAAAGTCACCATCACTCTGCTGATTCCTGAAGAGTTCTGAACTTCCTCTGGCATAAATGTGAGCTTCATGGAATGGGTTTCCATTCAAGCTGCATGCATGACTGTCTTCACCAAAAGAGGCTTGCATGCACTGGACTGTGAGGCAGTAGAAAATTGATGAATAATGCTTCTCTACTTGGAAGTCAGATAGGTGAGTCTGCTGAGAGCTGAAGCATTAGTTTACAACCTGGGGTGCAGGACCCCTGAAGGGGGTGCCAGAGATTTCGGGGGGAAGCAAGGCTCTGTCTACTCTGCACTTTTCAGCCCGTCAGCACCATTTTTAAAGACATGAGTAAGGAGAAACTAGGAAAACAGATGGGAATCACTTCTCTTAAGATCTTTTGATGTCAGACATTTGTCGGCCACCAAGGCCGAATCCAATCAGTGTGGGCCAGAGAGGTCAAATTATTGACACTATCATTCAAATAGGTGTTTTTATGGTCACATGACTGAAGTGCATGTAAGTGCACCAAATAAGATTATTATCATTACCGGATTATTCCCATTTATCAGGTTAATGTGCTCATGGACCCATACTCGTATCACTCTAACAGCTTGGCTGACGGGCCATCTTGAACTTTACAGGTTAATCATACCTTCAGCTCACTTGTTGCTGCAGTGTTGAATCCAATCAGACATGTACCCTTCTGCATAAATCTGTAAAACAACGACTTTAATCCTGTTCATTCTTTTTCGTCTGATTGAATTAATCAATAAACCGAATAAGTGAGGGGCACCCTCAAGCTACAGCTACAGGCGCTAATCCCTCCTTCCTTATTATCAGAACTTCTCTTTGCTTATTCAGTGACCAATTTCCAACCTATTTATTCATTTTGTAAATTTAATTCAATGTACACCTGCTAACTCAAAATGAACAAGCCCGATAGCCGATCGATCCCCTTCCTTTCTATGCTGAGCAAGATTGGTTTTGCTAATTGATAATCTCTGCATGCTATGCTAATCTCCAGTCATCCGTGCAATGATAACAACAATAGCCCCTGTCCCAGCAGCACAGATGAGAATTTATGGGCCCGGTTGCCATAGAAATGAACTCCTCTGAATCAATAGGCCCACTGTTTGGTAAATAAAGGCCTGCAGAAGCTCTGAGCTCAAGGTATGAGAGCTTGTATCTTAGCCGGCTGGTGATGTATTAGTAATAAAGCTAAAGGTGTGTAGGTGAAGGCCTGGAGAAGAGAGCTAACCCACAGAAACATGAAATAAAAAGATTTTTGCTTCGGGGGAGATTGTTCACGGATTTTCTCTGCATTACTTCCTGTTTCTGCTTGACCTGTATGTACATCTGACGTTAAGGAAAGGAAATCAAGGCAGTGATGAGTAAAAGCTTATGGCAGCAGCGTCAGCAAGATCAAATACATTATTGATCTGCTGCATGAATTATTAGTGATGAATTATTGAAATGATAACCCCTCAGCTGGGAAGAAGGGGAATCCTGGTGTCAGGCAGTAATGGAGGGAGACACAAAGACAGGAGAGCAGCGCTGGTGCTTAAAATGAGATTTGTTTCTGCTGCATGTTTATATCAGCGCACAAGCAAACTCGCTATCACAAATGTGTCTTCTTTACTTTCCTCCTCAGTGACTTGTACCATATTTCTTACTCTTTCAACTTCCTCCCTCTCTGCTACCTCTCCTTCTCTTCTTCCCCTGTTCCCCGGTGCCCATCTGCATGCTGCTATAGGTGGATGCAGCGAGGGAGATAGCGACAGCGGCGGCGGTGTGAAAAATGGCGGTTGTTAACCATCTGACAGGACTGTCTCCCCAGAGCTGCAGCCTCTCCAAACAGCCCTAATGGGAAACATGCACACGGACCAGGGAATGGACTTGTTTAAATGTGTTACACCAGGAGGAGCAGGAGACATGGAAATAGGCCCACGCTGAGTGTTTTAGAGGCCTGAGAGTTAGGACAGCGGGGAATATCGGCAAAGTTAGACAGAAGTAAGAGGAAGAACAAATTGTAAATAAAGTTTTTCTTTTCTTTAAAGATTTGAAGTTTTAGCACATGCACAACAGTGATCATTTTGTCAACAAAAGATATGACTGTTCATAAGTGACTCTTTTCCCATGAAGAGAAAAAAGGACAAGCTACAACCCCATTTCCAAAAAAAATTAGACGTGTTGGAAAATTTAAATAAAAACAGAATGCAATGATTGGCAAACCTCTTACCCCCAGATTTTTTTTCACAATAGAACATAAACATGATATCAGATGTTTAATCTGTGACATTTCACAAAAAATATAAGCAAATGTTGAATTTGATGGCAGCAACACATCTCAAAAAAGTAGGGACGGGGCAACAAAAGGCTGGAAAAGCAAGTGGTACTACTGAAAATGGGAATGACCCCGCCCCTCAATAGAGTAGTGCAGTTGTGACGTAATTTTGTAGGCAAACCTGGAAGTTCGCGTCACATGGGTTCCCTCAGCGTCAAGCCTATGGGATTTTTCAATGGGTTTTTGGATTATTGAAAATAAGCTCTGTGTCTGATAAAAGTTTATGTTCATAAAGATAATATCAATTGATAAAATAAGCACCATTTCTGGTTCATTAATCTAACTAGCGAAAATAAAAAAGCTAATGTCATGCTATACTGAACTACAACACAATCGACTGAGTTTAACGTCATCACCCGCAGATACAAGTGAACGGCAGGCTCAGTTGCCGTGCTTTGGATGATGACGTATATTCTTCCAGACAAATACTGTAGTCCTTGTTAGCTGTCTTTTAGCAGCCACCTCTATTAAGACGTGAAAAGATTCAAATGTGGGGTACGTTTCAGATGTATTTTATGTTGTAGGATAAAACGTTAAACTCTCTTGAGCTTGTGTTCACCACAGACCTTATTTCAAAATAAATACTGATGCACACTTTCTGCACAATTGCACCAAACACTCGTTTTTTTGGGAGGGAAGAAAGATCTGGATGATGCTTTTGGTAAGAATGTGATTTCATAATATGATAATGAGTCCAAACCAGCAAATGTGCTTTCTTTCTCTGCAATAGATCAGTGGAAATTTGGAGAAAAAATAAGTTTTCTGTGGACAAAAGTTGTAGGACAAAAAAGAACAAACTTATGCTCATGTAAGAGTTTAAATGAGACAGCGACCTACTTTCAAACACTGTCCAAAAGACAATTAAAATTGACATGAATTCTAACTAGATTCTCATCCAAACACAGCAAGAGTAAGAAAAAGAAACCAAACTCTGCTCTAGTTGCAACTTAACTGGTAAGACTAGCAGATAAATCTGTGCTTTAGTTACATTTCCTCCTAATTAACCATGTTGAAAGGTTAAAAAACAGTTTTACATTTGTAAAGCAGCTGTTATCAAGCTCAAAAAAAAAAAAACTAGATCATCAGCTACAGCAGATTAGTACTCACAGATGACAGCCATGAACCTGAAGGACAAAACTGCTCTTACATAACATCTACATTAGCTATCGTTCTCAGATCATCTCAATATGAGGATATTTTTGCTGCCTGCGTCACTTTATGTATGACGCACAGCTGAGAGCTAATAAGGCCTATACTCCAAAGGTCTGGTTTGAACACTGTTTGTTTGCTGGAGCTCTCTGTGACGCCCCAGCATCCCTGACTCCACTCAGCTGCACAACAACAAACTTTTTGTTTGCTGCTTTTTGTGTGTCTTGACTTTTTGACAGTGTGGTTGGTACCTGCAATGAGGCGTGGGACAAATAATCAATACGAATCTGCAGCACAACACAGAACAACACACTGGTGTAGTAGAGTGCTTTGATACAGTATTAAAGTCATATAGATCGAGAGTTTTGTCAGACTTCACAGTGATGCTGACATGTTCTTCTGTCTTGTGTCAGCAAATATGTTAACTTTAAGCCTCTATAATGCAGTTAAGCAATATCAGACAAAAGGAAGTGATTCAACTGACAATAATAATAGCAGCATTATGGGAGGATTTGGGGAGATTGCCCAGCCATGTAAGCAGCACAAAAAAATGGCAGCTTCCAGTAAGCAGTTCACACTTCTTTTGACACTGTTTATCGTCCATGGCAACTTTAAACATTTTGTGTCTGTTATAGAAGCCAACTAAACTTGGCCCAAACAAATGTACAGAGACCACTTGAAGAGGTGGGTATGTCTCAAACTCTAGCACAACCTCAACTGACCTAACTGCAGGAAGCTAGTGCTTTTTTTTATTGAACCAGGTATACCATAGCCAGTTAAACTGTGTTTCACACATCCATCTGGGAAACCACTCATACACAGCGTTTGGGAAAGGGCAGAGCCTTTGAAAAAAAAACTCGGAGGGTGATTGAATGAACGTTCCGTTTGTCACATCTTTATGGGCCAATCAGAGCAACAAAACACGTGACGTAGTCGCCAGCGAGCTGCACCTGCGCCCCTACTGAAGGAGTAAACTCCATTAGAGCTGTACAACATGAATTATGGCAGCTGTAGACATGTCAGTGCACGAGTTTTATCATTTTTAAAAAGAAAACAACTCACTGCTGTTCTTTGTTCTTCTTTTAACGAAGAAATGTCGTCAAGTTCTGATAAAACTGGCACTTTAGCAACATCCACACTAATGTCTTTCGCTATAAATGAACCAGCCTCTTGTTGCTGTTTGCTTGCGTCACAACTCCACCGGGCCTGAAAGTACTGCCCCTCGACGCTGATTGGTCCTGTCACTTTCTAACCGGGCCCAAACGGTTCAGACGGGAGCTTTGCAAGATGGATTCACCAGTGAAAAATATGGAAACGGGCGGATCCATCTGCTTTGCAAGGTTCATAGCCAGTCATATGATGTTAACAAACCACATGCAGACCTTCAGGGTGTTTTTTGGCAGCTGTCCATATGAGAAATACTAAAAACCTAATCAACACCCATTGTTTTCCCACCCACAGACTCTACTTGAATATCTATCTAATATTTATAATAATATTTTGGTGATTTAAAGTGATCTATCATCTACAATGTGGGTATGTGCAGTAGACACACTGCAGGACATGAAGTGTTGGTTGTGAGGTCTGTCATGCTGGAACTTCTGTGTTGTTTGACAAGAACCAAAACCTCAAGTTTTTTTTTTTTTCCATTTTTAGGACTAATCTGATCACTGAAGTCTGCCAGAAACTACCATCCGCAATCAGACAACTGTGCTGCATGAAGAGTCTTTGTGTACGTTACACAAAGGCTACAGGTGGCGCTGCTGCCTTTATTTAACCAGGTAGAAGATTAAGATCTCTTTGTCAAGGGAGACTAGGCCAAAACAGCACGCCAGGTACAACAAGAGGAACATCAAAATACAACAAACATGACATACAAACATCAGTTAAATGGCCACTTAACATAGTTTTAAAATGATCCAGTACGACCAGATCATTCAGATGTAGGGTACTCTAACGTAACTAACGTTAGAGCTAACGTAGCTAAAAGTACATTTGGAGCTTGGTAAGCTAAATATCTACGGCATCTGCTTAGCTATGTTAGCTTCAGCTACATAAGCTTAAGATGTGTCTGATAAAACTCATCATTCAAAAGCTAACTTGGCTATAGATAATGAAGCTATGTAGCTAGTGTAGCTTATGTAGCTAGTATAGCAAACATAGCTAAAGCTAATGCCCACAAAGCAGCTATGTCAGCTATGTAGGTATGATATGTATGTAGCTAAGTTAGCTTTAGCTATGTTTGCTAAAGCTTACATTGCTAAAACTAGCTTAGCTTCATTGGCTTATGTAGTAACAATAACTATGTAGCCAGTGTTGCTATGTTATCTTTAGCTAAAGCTAACAAACCAAAAGCGAGTCATCGTTCGTGTAGCTTCTTCTAAAACAGGGCTATACATTTTTTAATTCCAAGATTAGACCTCTGACCTTCATCTCTGTTTTATTTATGAATTGTTCAATGTGGTTAATTACCCACGCCGATGAAATCGACAGAGGGTAATGGAAAGGGTTCTGTATCTTTGTTTGTTTGTATGTGTACAAGATAACTCGTAAACGGAAAGGCGGATCTCCACCAAACTTTCAGGGAATATTGGGACAGTGACAGGGAAGAATTGATTAGATTTTGGTGATGATCCGCGCACCCGTTCAGTTTTTCTCGTACTTCGGAATTTTGAACACCATGGTAATCAATGGGAGCGTGAGTTCCTTGATGGCGCTGCTTAGGTGTGGGTCTGCCGCCTCAGACGGCCATTCTACTTCATGAATGTAACTGCTAGAATAAGTTTATGAATAAAGTTGAAGTAAAAAAAATCTAAAACTGGAACTACGTTATACCAGCAAATTACAACACTTCCTTCCTGAGGTATACGGCGTCTCAGATGAACGGTCTGTGAGAGTGGCCATTATAGAGATGCAGCTACAGTCTGCAGCCGCACCTGGTCCCAGTGCTCATTAATATACACGCTGTTAAGAGCATAGACATGCGAAAACCTAACTTTGAATTTTGTTTAAAAAAAGGTTGGTAACAATTAAGTCACACAATAATGACTGTATTTGTAAAGTGTATGAAGAAATGATCTGCTTTGTTCCCTTGTTTTCTCTCTCCTCTTTCCTCCTCTGTGTTTGCAGGTCTGTGTATGTCACAGTTGCTATCGAACAGCTGACCCAGTGTGTGATTAAATAAGAAAAATAAGAAGAAAATATATTTGGGTTGAATTTTGTAATATAAATGCCTAGTATGCCTAGTTTCTTTTTTAAAATTGAAAAATAGCAATATACATTGCAGAAAGAGTACTGTTAGCCCTATTCCCTCTTGCAAACAAAGTCGTTGTTCTTGGCTCTCTCCTGTTAAATGCCACCATCTGCTGTTGTTCAGTAAGAGGAGCTGGTTCTAATTGATGTAATTTGGTAATATTATCACATTGATTTAAACAGTTTTGATACATATAATGAAATTGTTGACTTCTTACTTGTTCATCTGAGGTGAAAGTAACAAACTTGAATTCCTGCATACTTTTTCCATTCATGCAAGAAATTCTGACCAACGAGAGAGTCCTCTTGTAAATGTCAGTGTGAGCACAGACCAAAGTTGACTTAATTATTGAACAAAGTAACAGGCTGGTCCTTGATTCAGACCCTCTCATCCAATCAGAATCCTTGGTTGGACCAACCAATATATCCCAAATAATATGACATCTGTAACTGAAATAAACTGGAATTCCTCCACTCTACTGTTCATGTACACCATGCAGCACATATATCTTGTTTTCCAGAGCGTGTTTGTAGATTTCAGGTGACAAGAATGTAAATTAATCAAAACTAAAGCTAATATAAAATGAATGATTATCAATTTAAAACGAGTTCCAAGCCTCTGCATCATGCTCATACCTTTTGCAAAATAAATGGTAGAAAGCAGCTGCTTCTGTGGCAGCAGATAAATCTCTGGTTTAGTGTTTGCAATTTGGAGTTAATGGGCTAAAACATGCAAAACCCCTGGTATCATCCTTTAATATTTTCCAGTGAATTTATCTAAGTCTGCCATTAATTCCTCATTACTGCTGTGCGCTGTGGAATGACTCTGAGTACAGCTGTGTGTCTTACTTGATGTCGCTCTCCTGGACCCTCTCCTCATCCAAGTCCTCAATGAACTTCTCTCCCTTCATCCAGTAGATGAGCGGGCTGACATCACCGCTGTAGCCGAAAAATGCCCGGCAAGTCAGGTTCAAAGCGCTTCCTGCGAAGACAGACAGGAGATGACAAGCTGTCATGCTTGATTGTCGCGTGGGCTTGTTAAAGGAGTTGCACTTCCTGAAACATATCTCTGTATATCATCATAGCTGCGCCTTCAGAGGGAGTGACATCAACAGGAACACTTCTTATCGTTTTAGTGGAGATGTGCACTCATATTTTTATCACGTGCATGAACACACACACACACATCCCGAAGAAATCCGAGTCAGGAGTTGTTGCTAAAGAGAAAACCAGAGTTTGTCGCTTTTAAACAACCTCAGGGGTTTTACTGCTGTCATAAAAACAAACTTTTACACAAACTGAAGGATAAAAATGTCAGGAAAAAACATTCTGATCAGCTCATGCCAATAGCACACACTCCCACACAAAAGCACATCCACAGTGCACATATCCCAAAGCACGTAAGCAGCAATGAACACATGAGGGCACTCAAGAGCTTTCCATAACCTCCCTGGAGACGGTGTGATCACAAGAGAAGACACAGTGAGGAGGCTGACAACAACATTATTTCATATAGAGCTGCTGAAGGTGTGAAAGAAGGTCAGGAGTCAACAACTGCAGTTTCTTGACAGGTGATATGTGAAAAAAAGGAGAAGGAGTAATAGTCACATGAGGAGCCAAAAGAGTCTTTGTTGTGTGAACTGATGTACTAACTGTTTGGTTCAGCAGAGAGGGCAGGCAACCACGAGGAAGAAAAGGTGATACATCACGCACCAGTGGGAGAAAATAGTCCTTTAAAGCTCCTGAGAGGAGTTTTCAGTTGGTTATAACACAGACTGATATTAATAACAGTGCCTCTCCGGTCCTGTTCCACCTGTGTAAGTTTTGGTGACAGAGACCGCCATAAGAGCTATCAAAGGATTGAAGATTCTTAGATAATAGGGGCTAATACCAGAGACTGCACAAGAGTCATTGCTTTAAGAATAAACTCGAATCATGGCTGAAGGCCTACAATCATATGGTCACTGGTTTTGTATGCACAAATCTTAAAGAGGATGAAATGTCATTTGAAATCTTTTCTTTAATGCACTACTGTGGAGTTTGTTCTGTTTTCAGTTGCTTGTATGTTGTTTTTAATCTTTTGGTATGATTTTCACAAGTTCCTGCCGAGGAACCACAGATGTAACTTATCTTTAAAGCTAACTCTGACAGTACAGATGTGTTGTGCATGGCCTCTGCCAAATAAAATAATAAACTAAATTAAACTAATTGAAAGAAGTTGGAGATGATTTAAAGTAAAAAAAGATGAATAATACCAGGACATAAATCAGAGCAGGGTGTTTCCTTGTTTTTAAAACAGCTACAGTGTACATGGATCCAAGACAGTCTGGCTGCACACCGTTCATCTGAGATTCCCCAAATCTCAAAACTTAAAACACATGCTAAAACTTTCAAAATAAAATTGATAGTTTTGTTGTACATGGCCCCTGTGGAATAAACTAATAAACTAAAATAGAATAAGATTAAATTGGTATATGTTTAAGGTAAATGTTAGATACCAAAAGTTAGAAGTTAAAAACCTGACCTGCAAAACCTGATTACAAAATGTTCAATAATGCAGAGCAAAAGCTTGCCTTTTCTCGAAAACATTCAAATGCAGCAAGTGTAGCTCATGTAGCTCAACTAGATGCATAAGCTATATATAACATAGCTATGTAGCTAATGTAGGTAACACCTACACACTGATGGCAGATGTTGCTATGGAGGACTGGTCAGTATAAGCTAATCTCATTGATTGGCAAGGACGCATCGAGATGTGACTGTAGGAGCTGTGACTGGGAATCAAACCCACAACCTTCAGATTGTGGGACAAGCAACTCTCCCCACAGGGGTAATATAGGTATCTGCGTTATCTACGTGGCTATGTTAGCTTTAGTTATGTTTTCTAAAGCTCAGGCTGTGTAAGCTAACTAAGGTATAGATAACATGGCTATGTAGCTAAAGAAGTTATGTAGCTATGTTATCTAAAGCTCACAAAGCAGCTATGTAAGCTTCCTATCTACGTTGTCTACATAGCTATGTTAGCTTAAGCTACATTTGCTCAAGCTCACCTTGCTAAAGTTAACTTAGCTACATTGGTAGTAATGCTAATTACATAGCTACTGTGGCTATTTTAGCTTTAGCTAAAATGAGCAACTGTATTAGTAAAACGAGGCTATACAAAACATAATCATGGATTTGACCTCTGACCTTTTTTTCTCTTTTAAAGATGTACCTTGAAATGTGATTATTTCATAAATGTAACTGCCAGACTTTATTTATGAACAAGGTGAATTAAAATATATGGTGAGATATAGATAAACGGTGTCTCAGACGATGGTGAGAGTGGCTTCAAAGATGTACGGTATGCAGACAGACCAGGAACTTAAATGACCAGGAACACTGTTCTATACATGCCAGGCCAATAGTTGGCAATGCAACTTGTAATGAAGCAGTGTGTGCCTGCCCACATATTTATTCGTCCACAGAGAGCAGTGAGATAAAAACACAAAAATGGCTAATGCTAAAACATTTTGGTGGACACACCAATGAGGTGGTGGTTGCAGCTTCAACTGACTCTAAAGTACAACAATAGAAAATATACAGAAAATGCCAACTAGGGCTGACTTGCACATGACTACTGAGCGGTACTGTAATGCACATGAGTGAATATTCTGTGTTCAGGTGGCAGTTTTCACAACAATGTTCAAGGTGCTGTTTTCCAAAGTTTGCACTCAGGAACTCATTTTCAAAACTTTCCATTGCTTTGCATCAAGAGCACTTTTTCAATGTAAATGTAAATCAACTACAATGCAAATATTTTGGACCATTTTCAGATGAAATTATCATGTAAACAAGGCCTAGTATTCCTCAACAAAGAATCCTTTTAACCGCAAAACAAAAAACAGAATGAAAATGGAAGAATAGAAGAGGAAAAGTAGTGCACCTAAATATTAAATTATTAAAAGCATCTTATGTAACATAAGTTCAATAAGTGACACAACACAGCTGCACACTATCTGGAGGAATGTGCAGGATTATGCCTGATATAAACTTAATGTTACCCGTAGTAATGGACTGATTACAGTATGCAGTAGGATTCCCCTTTACAAAACTCATGTGAGACCTTCAGCGTCCATGAACTATGCATGTAGAAGAGATAAAGTAGAGCATCCTTGGTGTCTTCTGTGCACATGTTTACTTTGCATTCCTCTGAAGTGGCATTCTCAAGAAGGCCTGGGGTGCAGCAATCACATGCTACTGCCTCTCGGTGAACCACACAGCTACATGTAAACAACGCACACATAAGGGAAGGCTCATCATGCAGCTCATCTCTGTCGAGTGTACGAAGGAGGATGCTCCTCTCGGGAGAGTCACAATGCTGCGTCTGGCTCCGAGGCATGAGATGAGGGGAGCTCTGGGAGAAAAGGCGTGAAGGGGGGATGTGGGTGGAGGAGATGCCTTTTTCAATGTTTCACAGCAGGGTTTAGGGATAGAAATGTGAAAGGTAAACTGACTGGTATGTGGCATATATTCATTAATACTGTTTAGTATGTGACAGCACCATGGACAGCTCCCAATGGCATAGTGCAAGGAGAGGTGAAGCAGAACTGCTGCTGTATAAAATGACTGTTTGTGTTAAATCCTTTGTGATACACTGAGGAAAATTCTTCAGTACTTAAAGCATTGCTGTTCTGTTAAACTGGGATTTCCAGGGGTTTGTGAAGGACTTTGAACCTATCATCTTCTGAAAAGATTGAGCTATAACCATGGAAACAAATGATAAACCCAACAAAGGAGTTCCAGACACTGCAGTTCCTGAACTGTCCACTAGAGGCTGGCTCCAAAAGTAAGCCATTCCCCATTAAGGTGCCTGTTAAACTGTTTACATTAACAGCAGAATTAAACATGTTTAGAGCCTGGTTCAGAACATATTTTGGTATTTAGTGGTTGTCTTTATAACCAAGAACACTACACAAATGCTGGACTTTATAAATTAACTTGTTTATACATATTAACCCAAAACTTAAAGTGAAATGAGAAGCAGTGATGGTAAAGGAACATGTTCACATTTTCATCATGTTCATCGTTTTGATGTGTTCTGGGGGTTTTGTCAAATTTGGAAAAACAATATGGCCTCCTATTCAATTTTTCTTTTTACTAACCAACCGCCCAAGAAGTCCTTATTCAGACTATTTATTTTGTATGAGTGTTTCACCACACATTTCATTGCTTGTTGCTATCTGGGTTGCCTATGTATAGAAGTCATAATTGCTGTTAGTTCATTGCAAAGATTCAATATTCCTTCAAATGAGAAGGCCTGCAAGTTAACTGGTTGCTACATACATCCCACTCGGTGCTAAATGAAAACATGTCTATGAAAGCACGACTGCTACATTCTACAAGCTATCTAGCTCATCTAGTCTAATAGATGGACAGCCATCACCAAAAATAGGCACATCTCAATCAGAAGCATGATTGTCAGTCAGTCCCTTTACAAAACTGAATGAGTCACAGGCAAAGTACAGAATGTATAAGTTCTGGGGTCAGCCAATCTCTCCCTTCTCTTGAGTTCCATTGTCTTGACCAAATATGGTCATTTATTGCTAGAAGAAACCAACATGGAGACCGCCAAAATGAGAAACTGAGAGGAAAACTTAGGTGTTGAAAAATGAAACTAATTTCATTAAAAGGCACATTTTTACTGCAAAAATGTACAAGAAAAAACAAAGATGATTCTGAAAAGACTAAAATGCGAAATGTGTGTGTCATACAAACTGACAACAAGAAACAAGGTCCACCACTTAAATGAAGTAGGTATCCTAAAGGATCACAAAGAAGATCATTAAGTTATGAACCATCTGTGTTGTGAATGTATTATATACAGGGTAGTAGCTAGGGATTTTGGGCCCCCAGAAAGAATATCACACAGAGCCCCCCTTAGCCAAGCAACAAATGTGTCATTTTTACAAATATCTATGCATCTAAATATATTTTGAGCTGTTATTTCCCCATTTATGAGCAATATTTTAACTGTGGTAAAATCCAATTTACTTGCATTATTTCGCAGCACTGGATTACAATATTTGGAGATTTTGACGAGAGGAGCAGGGCCCCCAAATATTTTATTTTATTCTACTTGATAAAAATCTCAGTCTGTTGATTGAGTCATTTAGTTGCTTTTGATTCAATAATGACACTAATTAATAAGAAAAAATAAATAAAACACTTTTCATAGCAAGCTTCTCAAGGGCTCCTAACTAGGACTGGGTAATCAGTACCCCCTTAGGTACTGATTCCTTAGGACCTTAGGACCTCCCCTACTCATATATAAGAAAAGCTAAGACCAGCCTTACACCTGACTTCTCCGATTTAGAAGTCGTAGACAAAATTCCACAGTCAGGATAAAATCATGGGAGTCTTGTTAAAGTCACAGCTCGCTCCCATTGTCTCAGTCATTAGGTGTAAGGTGGCCATAAGACTTAACAGTTTTAAAGCAGTCTTACTTCAGTCTTGGCGTTATGACAATATCAAACGTGTTTGATATTATCGTAAGTCTTAGGTCTGGTTGTATGCAAATGATGTTTCTCAGTAACTCGACCATCGTCCACGAGCCGGTGTTGTGCGTATTCACATTAATTTACTTCATTCTTCAAAATATGAACATCAGTGTGGATCATTCTAGAGCTGCTTAATGTCTGCTCAGGACTCAAGAGATTGAAAAACGTTTCTGCTCAGAGCTGCAGTCAGACCTCTGCACATGTGTGTTTGTGTGCCTTATCTGTCAATTCATTCCAGGCTGGCATGACAGGGACGGTAAACCGCCACTGGGATTTTCAAAGTAAAAGCTCGATCAGTTTGTTTCTGTGGTGACATGATTCGCATTTTCATACGGCACTTTTATTCTGAAGTGTTTGTGGGATAGTTCCTTGGTTGTTGCAGTAGCATACAGAGTTGCTTCTGTGTTTAACTTTCCCTTCGTTTCTACTTGATGTAAATGATTTTAAAACATCAGATTATTAGAGATATTAACCCAAATGCCATCTCCATCTCTATCTACATCTTGTTCCCTGCTCAAAATTATTGTTGTAAATTTTCACCAGATGCATGATGGGAAATAATCTCAAAAAGAATTGTACCGTAGTTTTGTAGTTAGTGACTCCCAGTCTTTGCAAAATCTTAGTCTGAGACTGAAATCCTCAGTGACTTACTAACAAATTGTCTTCAGATGTGAGAGGGTCTCAGTGACAGTCTTTTTAGAGTCTTTGAAGAGTTTTTGCAAAGTCCTCTGGTGTAAGGCCGGCATTAATTCCTTTCACTGACAAAATCCCAACATAATAGGTCTACAGACTGTTGTTCTTGACAAAAAATATATACTGTCTAGTATTACAACAGTATATGAGGCTCACTCTAGAAAAAAAAATACTAAAGATGATCTATTAAATTTCAAGAAAAAACGCAAAATTCTCAAGTATAAAAAGTCAAAATATACTACCCTACTTGTTTTTTTTACTTTAAAAGCTGTAAATGTATGTGAACCAGAATGTAGTATTTTGAGACCATAAAGTTGAAAATCCAACCACTGTCTTCAAATTGGTTTCTTGTAAACTCTTACTTTACACCGTTGTAAATTTATGGTTTTGAAAACTGACATTTTTCAGTTTCTAGTGTCAAAATGTAAGCCTTCTGAACTTGAAAATGTTTAATTTTTTTTTTGTAAATTTCAGACTTTTTAAACTCTTCACGGCACGATGCAGTCATGCAGGTAATGTTCTCCTGGGATCTGCCAATCCCGGACTCACCCATCTGACTGCCAAACAGAGAAGTGTAACTCTTCACTCCACAGAACATATTACCACTGCTCCACCGTCCAGTTTCTGTGTTCTTAAAGGGATACTTCAACATTTTGGCAAGTTCACCCATTGCCATAATTCCTATAGTCTTAGTAATAGGTTCGCTACCTTTAGTTGTCTGTGCAAGCTATTTTTAGATCAGCGGGGCACATTCACCACACTATGAAATTATCATGGTTACAAGACAGAGTTATTTTAAAGGTAAAGGCAAAGCTGGAACTAACAAGTTACTACGGCACTACCACAGGTGCGCACTGTGTCACTCCACCCAGAGGTTTACACGGAAAGTAGTTCCGAGTATTTGCTTCATGTGTTGTAATGTTACATAATTATACGTTATTATTTCATAGCGTGGTGAATGTGTAGGTCACAACTTGTCCACGAGAGCATTTTGGAGTCGTTGGATTGTGAGTTTGATGAGGGAAAGCTGGGATACCATAAGACTCCATAGCGTTGGCAGAGCAGCTAGTATCTCAGCCCCGCTGATCTTAAAAAAGCTTGCACGGACAACTAAAGGTAACGAACCTATTACTAAGACTATAGGAATTATGGCAATGGGTGAATTTGCCAAAATGTTGAAGTATCCCTTTAACACCACTCCACTTTTACTCACCATGTGCCTTAGCATTCATTGCTCTGTGATTTGACATGGCCTTCTGCTTTATGGCTCTTGTTCCTAAACTTTCAAAAAATATCACTTACAGGATGAAATTTTACAAACTGTCATATTGCAGAGGTGGCATCAATCACAGTACCATGCTTCAGAAACCAATGGATGACATCACAGAGATTCTACCCATGTTTTATACTTTCTGTATGATAAAAAAGGGTGAAATCAAGGTAGCTAAAATATGTCCATTATTAATACAGTATAAAGCTGTGAGGAGTGGCACTCATGTTGGGAGCAAAACTGTCAAGGTTATTTCTGACAGCCTGTTTGTGTTTGAACTAAGGGCACGTATCCTCTGTGCTGCTCCTGCTCAGAAAACAGAGCAGCTTCAAAAGAACTCAGTAGGTCACCCTCGGCACAAGGAAAGTTTTAAGGCGAGCAGGGAAGGAGGACGAGAAGACACCCAGGAATGAACTGATAGTGCTGTCTGTGAGGAGCAGAGGCTGACATTTCCAAAGTTCAACAGCCACTCTCCACTTGGTATTTGTGCACAGCCAGCCTCTACAAAGGCTACACGCTGTACCTACAAAATAGGAGCCCGGTGCTTGTGATGTCCAAATGCATGCACACACCCACACAGTGTAGCAGTGCTTTACTGTATGGCCACACTCTCATCACTATCAGCAACCATACTGTGCAAATTACATATCGTACAAGTGTGTTTCTGTGTGTAACAATGATGCAGTATTTCCCCCTCTCTTCTGTTCGTAAATCTCCCCCGTGCTGTTAGTTTATCCCACAGATCAATTGCAAACGAAGAATGTCATGCTGCCGGCAACTGCTGCCTGGAGAGGAAGTCTCCACTGAGCTCCCTGGGAATCACAGGAAGCAGCTGAAGGCCTCCCGCTGTTTCAGTCTAATGCAAGAGCAGCAAAGCCCCAAACTAACTCACTCACACCTGGAATGCTTCTCCACCAGCAGGGGGTGCTACACCTGCAACATTCTCACATGAGTATAATCTAGAACTAATCCTGTCAACACTGCTCCCCAAAAGTTTCTCTCTACACCAGAAGATCTCAAAAGAATAAGTCTGTCATTCTTGCCCCCCCCTTTTTTTTTACTTATCTCATGAATTTTTAACTCCAGCTGATGTAATGCATGCAAAAAGTTGTATTTTTATTTGGCAACACAAAACCACAAAGTGCATGAAAGTTGCCCAACTTCTATGAAATATCATTGCACAGATGTTTCTGTTCACCTTAAGGACAAGCTGTTTATTTCTGAGAAGAATGAATGAAGAATGAGGAGAATTTCAACCTCACTTTTTTTTTTCAATCCAAGGCAGGAAATCCTTGAAAGAATAAAAAGTGCGAGCTCCACAACAAATTCCAGCCGACCTTGTGGTGAGATTATTTTGCCAGCTGCTTTAACTGGCAAGAAAATAAACTTTCAGTCGCAGTAAAGTCTTTGTATTTTTGTCGTTACCATTGACAGTGAAATATCATAGGAAACAAGTGAAAAACTGTGAATTACAAGCATACATTGATGTAAAGCTCTTACAGTTATATTTAGATGTTCTGGCTTGATTTTAGTATTTAGGTTGGTATTTGATATTTCATAGTATTTGATTTGTTTTCATTCTGATCAGGTTGGAGATGCAAGGCAAAGATGGATACACTGCAGTAATATTAAAATACTGTCACTGTAAAATGTGATTATTGGTAAAGTGATGGACAATATAAAAGATAGAGATGTTACAATTTTAATGTTAGACTTATATAAAAAAATAAACTTAAAAGACCCCTGCTTGGGAACCAGTCCATTAGGTGACCCACATGTGGAGGCTTATCAATGATATTAATGATAACATGAATATCAATGATCATCTATGGCTGGGGACATTCTTGCTGCTAACTACACAGACAATGATCATGGCATGCCACACGTCCCCAAGGTCAGTTTGAAGCTGGGCATTTCTTTCAAAATTAAACCAACAGACATGCACTACGCAGAATACACACGTGAGGTAGAGGCAGGCCCGCCGACAGATTTGTCTGAGCCACTGACAAAACCAGAGTCAGGGCCCTCCCCACTTGATAAAATCAGTGTATGTGTATTGGATCAGTAGCGATGGTGTTAGCTGTCCTGGCTAAGTTTAGTTTGGTAACAATTTGAGCTGAGAAGTGTGTCAAGCTTGGATCTGATGTTGAAGTTATTCATTTATGACTTTCTAACCTCTTTTTACTGCTTTTTCAGCACATTTTAACAACTTTTGATTTAACAACTTTTGACACTTTTTAACCACTTTTCACTTCTAGTTTTGCTGTTTTGAAACATTTGACTCCCTTTTTCTCCGTTAACCCATTTTTGCCACTTTTTTCCTGTTAGTTTTGCCTCTGTTAACCTTTGTCCCATTTTCAACCATTTTTCCTTATTCAAGCCAATTTTTGCCCACTTTTTATCCCCCTTTTCACCACTTTTTCAGCTGTTTTGCCACTTTTTCCTCTTCTAACCCATTTTTGCCATTCTCTCCCTATTTTTTGTCTATCTTAATGATTTTTTCCCCACTTTTAACCAATTTTTGCCAATTTAAACCCATTTTTGACAACTAAAACCATTTTTTCCCCAATTAATCACCACTCTTTGTACTCATTTTGGGGAATTGAAGCCACTTGGCCACTTTTCCACCACTTTTTCTGCCAAATCCTCCTCTATTTACACATTTTTTTCCCCTTTTGACCCATTTTTATTCTGGTTTAAGAAAAGGGGTTGATATTTTGAAGAAGGCTATACACTATGGCATTAATAAATAGATAAATCAATTGTTGCATTGATAAGAATAGTTGTTATTGAGGTAAAAAAAAAAAGAATATTACAGTTATCACAGCTTAAATTTACAATGGATCATTATTTTGCTGACCTCCATGGGCCCCCCATGTGGCTGGGCCCTGGAAAGCTCTACCCTTTATCTCCCCTTATGGACAGCCTTGGGTAGAGGCAGTGTGGACGGGTACGTACACTAGCGTTGAGCAGTGTATACCGAGGGTGTAGGGAGTATATGTTTTTTGCAATTGCGTGATCTCAAATATACATTGGGGGTCAGGAAATGGGGGACAGCTGTTCTAAATGGACCTCTACGCAGCAACTATTATCAAAAAACTCCTACATACACTAAATACGATCCCTACTTTGTTAAACAATGATTTTTACCACAGTTGAACAGTTTTACTTGGCATGGTGGCGGTCTGTGAATACCACAAATTACCCAGTCCTGCAGACCATCTACAGTCAGTAAACTCAGGACTGAATGACTTCTTATTTCATAGTTTTGACTTTTTATCTCATAATTATGACTTAGGATATTTTTTTTTCAAGAATTGCCTTACTTTCACATTTTTTTCTTTTTTATTTGGCAGAAATGGGCTTCCATAAATCTGGACTACATGGAAAAAATACTACATTGATTCACTGCCAGCTAAAATAAACAATAAATCTGTGTATGCCAGCATTTTACAGCAACTGTACAGTGAAAACTTTGTTTTCCTGTTTCATGTTTGACCACAAGGAGCCGCCTGTTTCTCCCTGTCCTGATCTATTAATACCTCCATGGTCATATTGTGTCCTCTACTAATATTACACGTACATTTCCTGTATTTCTAGAACATTCAAGAGTACTGTTAGAATAACGCTTATCAGAAATAACACTGACTATCTCTGGTGTAACATGTACAGGATTTAACTCCAGCTGGTGTTCGATCATGGTGGTGAGATGAGCTTCCATGACTGTATTTGCACGTCTGCTGTAAAAAGATGTACAAATATTAGCTGAGCATGAAAGAAGACGCTCTGATTTAAGGCTGGCATGACTCTGTCATTAGCCTCTGAGCCAGCAAACTACTCTGATGTCAAGCCGGCTGAAGTTTGAGCAGATGGCAGCAAGACAATTAACAAGGACTGGAACAATGAGGTGAATAATTTGCACACTATCAAGTTACAGAGGAGGAGGAGCAGCTTTTAAAATCCCTCTGTTCTCTCCTGCTGTCAGACCCCACAGCACTGTCATCATTATCATCACCTAATATTATTCTCAGAGCCATTTGTAACCCTTGGTAACTCACGACATTCCTGTCTGTGTAGACTTTAACCAAATGGACGTTGACTTATCACAGAGAAGTGACTGTTTAAGACCTCAGGCCGGGCAGAAAACTAATGATGTGGAGATATGACGACCTTGGGCATCGTGGCAGCACAAACACATCTAAAACATGAGTAATTAAAAAGCTCCCTGTCTATTTTTAAAGAGAAAAACAGTTTCAGGTTAGAAAAAAAGCTTTACAGATGGCAAAGAGAAACCAAAGAAAGGTAAATTATGACCTCGAGCTTCAGAGGGGCTTTTAAGAGACAAGCTTGAAAAACAAGAACAAATTCAATGTTCTGTGATGTTCCAGCAGAGACACAACTCTGACATTAAAGGGAGTCCTTTTCCCTGGATAGATCCACAGTTTAGTTTAACCTGGTTTGGCAGCTGCTATCACATTTACATATTCTAAACATGTAACTTTAATGTGGATTAATTTGCCAAATTCTCTAAATGAGGCGAGTTCTGCTAGTTGCTTTTGAGTTTGGTCCAAAAAATGGGTTTGAGGCTTTTTCTTTCAGTCAATTAGTTGCACACACACACACACACACACACACACACACGGTCTTATAATAAACAAATGGCCATATTTTCTTGGCAGCAGGTAGAGCAGTTACTGAAGAGAGAAAGAGCCTTTAGATCCAGTACTGGAGGTACTGGAGAAAATCAGTTCATGCCAGAATCACGAACATTAATTTCTATAATTCTAAGTCAGTTTAAAATGTTTGAGAATCTGCTTTTTTTTTCTTAAAAACATACTTTATTTCATCCTCAACCTCCCAAGACCCCAAATGTACATATGAAGACATTACATTTTGGTTTTTCTTCCACAGAGGAGGATATGTTTGTAGCATTTCACTTAAGTTTTAGGGAAATTTGCTATAAAATTTTCAGGCATTTCCATACAAACATAGTTTGTGTTTTTGTGTTTTGGGGAAATTTGATTTGAATTCTTTGGTGAGGGTTTTCTTTGAAATTTTTTATGGAAATGTGGAAAAATTATCATTCAAATTTTGGCAATTTGGGGGGAATTTGACTGTCTGTTGGGTGAACGTGAAATGAGGTTGAATGTCATTTTCATGAAATTTTAGCAATACATTTGTTAAGTTTTTGGAAATTTGATGCAAAATTTTTGAGGAAACTTACTTTCACCTTTTTTTTTTTTAGAAATTTGCTCGAAAATTTTTCAGAAATTCTCATGGAAATTTTGGGAAATTTTTTAAAAATATTTCATACAAATTTTGGGAGTATGCATATTTTGGAGTACTTCATTTGATGTTTTGGAGTATGTTTTCTTTACATTTTCAGGTCATTTTGTTGGAATTTCATTAAAATTAGGGGGTGGGGGGGTTTGCTAAGAATTTACTTGGAAATTCATAGGAATTTTAATGGAAATATGGGAAATGTATGGAATTTGATTGCAAATTTTAAATATACATAGAATATATTTACACGGAAATTTCCGGGAGTTTGTTCGTCTGTTGGCTGAATATACGTCATATTCATGGAATTTTGGGGAATGTCTTTGTAGATTTATGGGAATTTGATACAAACCTTTAGAGGAAATTTGCTTGAAAATTTTCAGGTGTTTACATGGATTTTCCAAGAGGGTCTGGCTGCAGACCTCAACAAAACCTCTATGCTGGGGCGTTCAGCCGGAGACCTCTACGCTGGGGTGGACCTCTACGCTGGGGCTTGCAGTGTGTTAGCTGTTGTTAGCATGACTACACCGCTGTGCTTACTAGACCTTAGCATAGCCCCGTATGCTGGGGAGTGCAGCAGCAGACCCCAACTCATATGCTGGGGATGCCCCAGCATATGGGTGTATGCTGGGCCGTGCAGTAGCAGACCTGATGCTATTAAAACCTGAGTGGTTCGTTTTAGGCATTTAAACCCGAGTGGTTAGATTTAGGGTAAGCCAGTGGGCAAGCGACTAGAGCATAAAATTCGTTGGGGGTAATATACGTCATCGCCCCAGCCTAGAGGTCCACTGCTCAGGCAAAATGTACATCACGCCCCAGCGCAGAGGTCCACCCCAGCGTGCAGGTCTGCAGCTGAACACCCCACCATAGAGGTTTGCTCAAGGTCTGCAGCCAGATGCCTCTTGGATTTTCTGGTGGTATATGGTATGTTTTGTTGTTGAACAGTATTTTTTTTTTTTTGTATAATCCCAAACTTTGTAAAAAACACAGCACAGGTGGACTGAAGGACTTTTAACAAGAATAACATATCAAAATGTCACCATGACTGCAAAAAACTTCT
This sequence comes from Cheilinus undulatus, assembly GCF_018320785.1. Taxonomy (NCBI): domain Eukaryota; kingdom Metazoa; phylum Chordata; class Actinopteri; order Labriformes; family Labridae; genus Cheilinus; species Cheilinus undulatus. The sequence goes on along the minus strand of NC_054879.1, from coordinate 35,384,441 downwards.
TCAAGTTTGTGTGTTGTAGATTAGTTTTTATGTCAGAGGCACTATTTGGGTTGTCTGTCTGTCCTTTAACATGATATCTCAAGAATTTTTGAGGTATTTTCTTCAACAGTGCACAAATGTCCACTCTGAATTGGGGGTAGATTTCACACTGTGGTCTTGTGCCTACCATAAAACCACAGCAGTGCTGATATTCAGTACAACATCACTCCCTCCAGTGTGGTTTCTCTTGATGATTATACTGCTGTTAAATACATAATGAGGTTAAAACGTATCAAAGCTATAATAACCAGCTACTATAGGTTATCCCTTACATGTCAGACTGTGTGTTACATGACAGTGAAGTAAAATATTTGTAGATTGTCACAGCCAACAAAAGAAATCCAAATATCTGCCCCAGAAATGCTGACACATCCTTCCTTTAACACAGTGTTAACAAAACAAGCAGCTAAACCAGCTTTCACAGGCTGTCAGCTCCACTGGTTTCCATCATCGCCTCTCGTTGCCCTCCTCTCTCTGTGGACTTCCAGTGTTTTAGTAACAACTCAAAAACTCGAGTCCATCGCTGTGTCATTTTTTGAACTTCACAAATAAATGTGCCATTACAAGACTTGGTGAGATGTGGTGTGAAAAAATATCCCCCGCTGACTCGCTGAGCAGCACAGGAGCATGATTAAGTGTTTCCATGAGTGTGCGTCTCTTTCTCGGCGCGCATGCCTTTGTGTGTCGATTCTGCCTTCACGTAGGCGTGGGCGTGGAACAAATCCATGTAATCTGAGTGATTGACACCCCCCCCCCCCCCCCCCGGTTGGGAGCTGGTCACAGCGCCTGATGGAAATGAGATTTAAGATCCGCTCTTTCTTTTAATTCAGCACAGAGTCATCACGACTCTGGTCCTACACAAGAAACTGTGGAACGCTTGATTCAGTCCAGTTTATTTTTAAAGGCAAAGTTACTCTAGGAGTGATGGGAATCACTGCATGATTGTGCATCTTTTATGTAGCTAAGTAAATGAACTGATGTGGAATAAGGAGAAAAAGAGTAACTGCCAAAGCCTCCTAAATGCTGCTCTAATGTTGTACTTCTGACTCTAATTGCTGTTTGATATGATACTGTTAAGATGATAAAGGCTGTTAAGTTGACATGCTGGCCATTTAAATGACCTGCTGATCTAGCATTATCCTATAACATGATCCTATATAAGGAACATGACATATCACTCCTAACACTTATCATTTCATCACTCCTTGAATAAGAAAGACACTGTTAGCAAAAATCACAGAGACATTTGACCATATTTCATAGTATTTGGGAACTCATTGGCTCCTTTTATATAAGAACCTTCTAGCTAGCATTACATTAGCTAGCAGCTAAGTATGCTACATTGATTTGATATTCATTTCAAGCATTGAAGAACCAAGGAATTAGCTTTCCTCACGTGTTCCACTACAAATCAGTACATAAAGCCACTTTCAAGCTAAGCTAAAGGTTTTCAAGCAGTTGGCTGGATGCTAATGCTAGCTTTTGCCTGACTGCAGCTACCTGATGTTTTGTAATTTGCTGTTTTACTTTGAAATCGAAACTGATTTTTATACTGAAAGTACTGCCCGTTTTAGCATGGATAAATCTAGTTGTGAATTTTAAACCTTGAATCTGTTGCTGTGTCCCAACTCAGGGGTAACAGCCTATCAGGGACCCTGCCTCCTCAGCCCACTCCAAAAGGAGTCAGTTGAGGTGGTTTTTATGCATATGATCATGATGCCTCCTGTTGCCTCGCTGTGGAGGTCTTCCGGGCACGTTCAACTGGGTGAAGACCCCAGGAAGACTCAGAACTCACTGGAGGGATTACATATCTTATCTGGCCTGGGAACACCTCAGAATCCCCCAGGAAGAGCTGGAAGATGATGATGATAGACTTGCCTTGCCGGGGAGAGGGATGTCTAGGCTGACATGCTTAGCCTGCTGCAACCATGACCATGAAAATGGATGGACTGATCACTCCACGGTGGCAGCAGGGAGCCAGCACTATTGCATGAGGACTGAATGCAGGAGGTGGCACTGTTGCCATGCAGCAAAAACAAGTTCCTGCTTCGAGTCCTGGCTGGTCAGGGCCCTTTTGCATGGAGTTTGCATGTTCTCCGCATGCATACACAGGCTGCATTTTGAGTTCCTCCCACAGACCAAAAAACACTGGTTAGGTTAACTGGTGACTGCAAAGTGTCCATAGGTGTAAATAAGGTTTAATGTTAGTCTCTCTGTCAGCCCTGGGATTGACTGGCTACCAGTCCAGGGTTTACCCCCTTAACAGATTGCTTCAGTTTGAACAAACTCATTTATACCACTTTTTCATGACCTACACTATTCTTTCAAGTCATAAGGCTCAAGTCCAAGTGAAGGTACGAGTCACTGGCTTCAAAGTCCTAGCCAAGTTGTAAGTCCTTTGTGATATTATCAAATGGAATCCAAAGTCATCAAATTTTTGCCTAAAGTCTGACCTGAGTCTCACCTCCAATTTCCAAATACATCAATCGGCTGCAATTCGCCGGCAAATCGTACTGCAGAGCACAGCTCTCCCTCTCTAGTCTATCAAGGCATTTCCACAGTCAGTGCTCCAGTCCGGCAGTGGCACGTCTCTGGTGTGTCTCTCCACTTCACTTCATTCGAGATAGGCTGCAGGTCTATATTCAGCGCTGGCCGCAGCCAAACCGCGTCAATTCCCATCGATCAGAAAACTCTAAATAGGAAGTCACAAGCGTAGAATATCCGGTTCTTTCAAAATACAACAAAATGCACGGACTCCTGATTGTAAATCACCACTTTGTCAACATTACGTCTCATCCTGCAGCGAGAGCAAAGGGTCATTGAGAGGTCAGTTGGTCACAGAGCTACAATGATGCCATTGACAAGGAAAAGGTCACTTTTGAGGACATTTAGCCAAAGAATTTGACATAAAACCACACATCCTTTAAGTCAACATGAACCTTTTAACTTCCTAATGCACTCGCACAATGGCAGGAGCAATAATATCATGGACTTATACCGGAATGCATGATAAATGAACCCCAAAAGGTAAAATAGTCTGCTGTTGGCATACTATTCCCGCGTGAACTCGCAGTTATCCTGTGTGTGCACGCTGATCAGGGCAGCAGGCTTGCAGGTAAGTCATATGACTTGGTTTCACACCGCTGTAGATGATGCTTGCTTTCAGCATTATTAGCATTATTCACAACATTATTTGATATAAGACCAGCTATAACTGCCTTGACTTGACTTGGAACTAGCTAACAAAACCAACATCACATAACCTAACATTTTAGAGCTCATTCTAAGTTCTGAGGTATCTTTGGTAACTCTTTACATTTGTATAATTTGTATTTCTTTTCATATTGTTTGTATTGAAACCAACTACTGACATTTAAGTGAAACTTTAAGCTGCACAAAAGTCAGCCATTGAGTTTGAACTGGCGTCCAATGATTAGTGTGACATGTTAAGCCAAGAAGGATGCATTAGTCTGACCATTGAAGGAGCCTTATGAATGAAGACAGATGTCGATAGTATAAAGTCAGTACAGTGTTACAATGTTACAATGTCATTTAGCAGACACTTTAATTCAAAGCAAAGTACATTCGAGATAGGTCTTAAAACATGCCCTTTAAAGGATGCAGCCCCTGAATTGGGACACAGCTCAGCAAGATTAACAGTATGACAATATAGCAGCATTTGAGCTTAATTCCACAGTAAAATGGTCTCCATGTGTTCAATTATTTAACACATTAGGCACAGAACAAAACAACCTCTGTTTGTCCAGATGAATGGATGAATAAATGAATAAGTGAGCCCAAATGAAGGATAAAGAACAGTTATCTTTTTTTGGAGACAATAAAATGACGTGTGCAAAAACAGGGCTGTGAATTCGATTTGCATCCGCCCTCGCTGCATTGTTTAGCTGATTTCACAGTATTCGGGATAATTTGCCTTCACAGAGCTGGCTCTCACAGTCAGTCAGAGGAATACTTTCCAAGCCAGAGGAGAGGGAAAACAAACCTCGCACAGAAAACACTGCAGATGCTGTCCAAACTCGGCACAGATGCACCGAGCACACACTGAGATTGACAGATACGCAGACAGAAGGGCAGATGAATGAACAGACAGGCAGAAAAAAGGAGAAAACAATAAAACCGCATGCATACAAACATGATTATAGACGAACAGACGCACACACATGCCTGTCAATGTCATTTTTGTCTCATCTCTCTCTCTCTTCTTGAATCCTCTGAATAGGCCCTGCTTGTCTTTCACATGCAGCCGCTCGGAGCTTGGTTAGTTTGTGCCTTTTCTTTGTGTGTGACAGCCACCACCATGTTTTATTTGTAGAATAAGCAACAATCCAGAGTGCTTTTTGAATAAGTTATAGTCAGTGCGTGTTTGATGTTTTTTAACACATGCTGGTCTTCAACACAACCCCATGTTCTCTCTGTGCTCTGTTTTGAAGGCAGGGGGAAGGCTGGCACAAGAAGAGACACAACATGTTGGTGTTTTCCTCACCCCAAAGTGCTCTTTGCTCATTTGTTTGATTTTTTTTTTTTTGCACTCTGCAGGTGGGAGGAGAGGCAGCACTGTGAGTTTAAAGTTTCATGCAAACCAAGCAAGCCACATCAGAGTTATCATTTCATTTTTATTAAAAATGTGTCTAATTTTTGTGAGTTTTTTCAACAATTCCTCAGGATACGAGCCTTTTTTTCACTATATCTGCAAGTGCAGTTTGGAGATTCTTGCACCAAAACACAACATCATTATGCAAAATAATGAGTGCTGGCTGCTGTGATGAAAACATGCACAACAAAACAGCAAGCTGCAGAAGATGTTGCGGGGGGATAGAAATGGTGGAAAAAAAAAAGTTTGAAAAATTGATAGTGAAAGTATTAGACTTACAAATCCAGTCTCTAAGTAACATTGCATCACATAATTGGGACTGCTTGTTCCCACCAGTCTCCTCTCTGCGGACTCATCCAAAAACATGAGGTTAGCAGGGGAAACAGCTGCGTGCATCATCTCCCTTGTTTGCCAGCTCGTCTTGCAAATCACTGATTAATTTAAAGAGCAGTTTCTATTGCAGAATAATGTCAAACATTAAGTTGGGAATCAGTTTAGAAAAATTATGAAAAAATGATTGGATTTGGGTTTATTTTGGCCTGTAACTGATTTTCCTGTTTCACACCCACCCCTCCCAAACTTCCAGCTTCTAATTTTGTCCTCTTTCATTGATCTTAAAGATGCAGTTTAGCAGAGGAATGTGAAACCAGCTTCACAGTGTCAAACTCTCAACATGCAAATATAACAGCATGTGAACCTTCAAGTCTTTAAAATATGATGTCATGTAAATTGCTGATTAGGAGCACACTGTTAAAAATAAGACTTCAGCTGGCCATGTAATCACTCTGCAAAGCAGATGGATTGGCCAGACTTCATGTCTATTATCAAGCAGATCCATCTGGCAGAGCACCAAACCGAAAGAGAGTTAACTTTGACAGCTATTTTCAATTTTAGTCTTAGTCTTTAGATCACGTCTTTTAGTTTTAGCCACATTTAGCCATTTCTTTCCCTTTTAGTTTTAGTCAAGTTTTAGTCGACGAAAACTCAAAAACATTTTAGTCTAGTTTTAGTCCATAAAAAGTCCTCTTATTTTAGTTTTTACTTTTAGTCCAAGCATTTATTCTCTTGCCTAAATCTGGTACCAAGTTATGACAGTGTGTTCACCCTGCCAAACCTGGGGTCCCTGCTTTCTACAGCTAAGAGGCAGAAGAGATACAGATGCATTTTGCTTTTTGACAGATTTACCCACAGTGGAGAAATATCATGGATTTTGAATGTCTATTGAAAACTACTTTGCATTTTAGTCTAGTTTTAGTCTTCTTGACGAAAACTAAACTTACTTTTTGTCACTTTTAGTCATCACAGATCTATTTTCAGCTCTTCTTAGTCTAGTTTTTGTCATGGAAAAAGGTCAACAAACATTTTTAGTCACTATTTTAGTTGAGAAAATTAACACTGATCTGAAATCAGGTCTGAGGACATATCTGACCAATCAGCACCATCTGAGGAAATCAAGGCGGCAGCCACAAGCAGTCACTGGAAGCCAGCTTCTGCTAGGGTACCTGTTAGCTAGGATGTAGCCATAGTATAGCGGCAGTTCCATCAGAACCTGGCCACATCCCCTTATCAAAACAAGAGTAAAGAGCCACACAATGATGTTTTTGCACCCCTTCTAACCAGCCACAGCATGAGGTTTATCCACCAACAAGCTCCACCATTCAGAAACTACGACAGCACCTGTCTGTCGAGCTCAGGGACTGTGCATGGCTACATATGTAAAACAGCAGCTAGAATTGAAGCAAGTCCGTAAGCATTGTCTGAGCTTCCTCTTTTAGTCTTTATTTTACTCCCTGTCCTAAGTTCAATGAAACTACTCACATTTTACTGCAGTAGCAAAACATAGTTTGTGTTTGACTTCTCAGCTCCAACTTCATCACTGCACACTTTTTAATTTCACATGCAGACGTTTGTGTCTTAAACACCCCTGTTGGAGCAGCCAGGTAAATATGAGAATGGTGGTGAGTTTAAATACCAGAGCGCAGTTCTGGTGCAGGACAGAGCTGGCGATAGTAGAGCAGAGGGAGAGACATTCCCATAATCCTGGCATTATAAAATAAAACTGAATGTCATGTCACTTCCAAGTGAATGTTCGAGATTTTTTGTTTTTTTAATCAAACACTGTTATTAAAAGGATCTAAGGCAAACTGTAAAAAAACACTTTTTTCCAATCTCCACTCTGTGGTTTTTATTTGCCAATAGATAAACATAGAGAATACCATCTGGATGTCAGTGCATGTATCCACACATTGCAGTTATTGTGTAATCATTGTGCCCCAGAATAAAAGCATGCCTCATTACTTACTACACTAACATCACATGCCTATAAAAAATATTCATATTACCCTTTTATTGACTATATAAATCAATCATGGTCTTTACAATTAAGCTTTGAAATACAAAAAACCCTCCTTTATGTCCAAGTAAAACAGATTTCTACAAAGTGATGTCAGTTAAATGAAAATATGTACTGTAAAATAAGTGACTGCATAAATATTCCCCCCTTCAAGTCAGTATTTAGTAGATTTGCCTTTGACTGCAATCACAGCACTAAGTCTGTGTGGATAGCTCTCAATCAGGCGTGCACATCTGGACACTGCAATTTAACTTCATTCTTCTTTGCAAAACTGCTCAAACTCTGTCAGGCTAAACAGGGATCAGGCATGAGCAGCCCATTGTAAGTCCACCCTTTTTAGACTGAGGTCTAGGCTTTGACTCTGCCACTCCAGGACATTTATTCATTCTTTAAACAGTTTCTGTGTAGTTTTCTCTTTATGCTTTGGGTTACTGACTCACTGGAAATAGATCTCCTCCAAAGCTGTAGTTCTCTTGCAGACTGAATAAGATTGTCCTCAAGGATGTCGCTATATTTCGCCTTTACAAGCCTTCCAGGGTCAGCTGCCAAGAAGCATCCCCCTAGCATGATGCTGCCACCACCGTGCTTCACAGTAGGGATGGTGTGTTTATGGTGATGTGCAGTGTTTCGTGTCTGCCAAACATAGTGTCTTGTCTGAAGGCCAAAAAGCACCATTTTGGTCCCATCAGATCAAAGAACTTTCTTCCACTTGACCACGGAGTCTCGCACATCATTTTTATTGAACTCTAGTTGGGATTTAATATGAGTTTTTTTCAACATGCCACTCTCCCATAAAGCTTTGACGGGAGAAGAACCCGAGCAACAGTTGCTGCTGAAGCTTGTAGCTCCTTCAGAGTAGTCATAGGCATCTGCCTTTCTCACTAGTCTCCTTCTTGCACGGTCACTGAGTCTGTGAGGGCGACCTGATCTAGTCAGATTTACACGTGCTATTTTCCTTCCATTTCTTGATGATGGATTTAACTGAACCCTTGGGGATGTTCAGTGTTTTAAATGTTTTTGTATTCATCCCCTGACTTATACTTTTCAATAACCTTTTCTCTGAGTTGCTTGGAGTGTTCTTTTGTCTTCATGGTGTAATGGTAGCCAGGAAAACTGATTAAGGTTTTAAATTACCATTTCAGTGTGAAAATTCCAAGATAAGATTCTGATTTCAAGACCATCATATGAACCTAAAAACAAGAGAACTCTGCTTGGTATACTTCCTTTCCTCTGAAGGTAGAGCCAAAACAAGTGGAACTAATAAACAGAGCTTTAAAACACATCATCCTCATTCTACAGCCTTTCTTCCAAGAGAGACTTTCATTTCAGAGCCGAGGTATTTTAAGCATTAATTAACTCGGTCCAAGCAGAAAGTGCTTGTGTGTGCATATGTAGTATAAGTGTGTGCATGACTGTGTGTTTGAGAGAGGGAGCGAAAGATGGAGAAAGAGAGAGGAGTTGTATTTGTGAAGATTTCCTGTGGATATCGCTGCAGGAGAATCTGATACAAGTCCTGTCAGTCATGATTCTTCCCCCACAAGGTGTGAAACAGGCATAAAAAATGGTGCACATGCTACTGTGTAATCCTTTTTCTGCACAGGATGAGGATAAGAGAGTGAACAAGACAGGCAATAAATACATGTGAGGCTTTGACAACAAAATTACAATGTATTTCATAGCATCTTTACTTTGAGTGGTACACTTGACATATCTCTAAGTGAACGAGCGCTGTGTGTGCATACATGTGAGAGAGTGAGAGGGTTATGCATCCATCTGAGTGGTTAAAAATGGATGGATCAGTATAGAATGTCGCTGGAGGAGTCCCTATAGTGCATGTTGCATAAAATAATACATGAACTTTCTGTGTTTTCCGTAATGTAAACTATACATGTAGCCCCAGATTCACCCGGCAATCAGAGTGGCACACTTTCACAATAACACGCACACATTCTAGTCGAGAATGAGGGAGTGAGATGAGCTGGACGACAGCCCGAAAGTGGGGGGAAAAAAAATGGAGCACAGAGACGAGATGACGGATGACAGCAAGTCAGTATCGACAACAACCCTGAGGGATTTCTGGAAATTCTCGCTGAAAATATCCCATCCTGCTTCCTCACCCAAACGTGTGTGTCAGAGCAGAAAGGGGAGGATGGGGGGATTGAGCTGAAGCAGGGTGGGGGTGCATCTCTAGAGAACCATATCCAGGCAGGTGTGTTTACGATTACCTGCTTTTTTTTATCAGGAGTGTGGTGTTGAGCTCAGAAAAAGTCCAAATCTGTCTGTAAACATTGCTTTCCTTGTGCCTCCTGCAGGTTACCATGACAACGCCTACTGCGCTGGGTTGGAGCAGCTCTGCGGGCTCCGTCAGGACAGGAAACACTGCAAAGACAGGTACTGTGCCACATCAGGACCTCTGTGCATTTGTGCCGGCGGCGAGCAGCACTCACAGTCGGGAGTAATTGGAGAAGGGCCAAAACAAAAAGTCTGGATGCGCACAAGCACAAAATGCCAGTTTTATCAAGCAGTGTTAAAAGTATTTAATGGAAAATAAGCTCTGCTGTCAACAAACAACAACAACAACTGTGTATTATATGTAAATGTAGCTCCTGTGACAATGCTCTTTAAAAGCTTCAGGTTTTACATTTTTCCATTCCAAGGCTGCAGTGACGACCTGACTGAGTGATCATTTGTGGATTTTTTCTTGAATCTTAGAAACTCCCATGCAACCCTGCCTTTACACACACCACCTTCATTAAAGGGTTTTGCTTATCACTGGACCATAATTCACAAAATCAACACCATAGAGAAGATATCCATTTATCAGGGTCACAAGACTGGAGCCAAATCAACTAGGTACACTCACACCTGTGGGCAATTTAGAGTCACCAGTCAGACTAATGAGCATGTCTTAGGACTGAAAGTCAGATGTATGTGTGGAGAAAATTCATGCATGCATTGCAAGAACATGCAAACTCCACAAAACTCCACAGGCCCTGTCTAATTTGGATTCAAAGCAGGAACCTTCTAGCTGTGAGGCAACAGCACTAACCACTGTACCACTGTGCAGCCCTGGAGACAATATAAGGCTTGCAAACAAGACAAACAAATAATTTAATAGGAAATCATGTAGATATGATTACTAGTGTAAGAAAATACACTTGCAATGAGGGTAATTTTCTTATCTGGAGTCATACTTTCCAAGCTCATTGCAAGTTAATTGTGTGGTGTATGCAGGTGTATGTGATAGAGTCCAGCCTCTGGTAGCCACAGTCCTGATCACTGGAAATTTTTGCAAAATTATTTCTAAATATTTTCTTTGTTGGAGTGTGGCGGTCAGCACAGTTGCTTGCAAATTAGACAGTTTCTAAAACTCTTTATTAATACTAGGGTGCAGTTATCACCAACTCGCAGCAGAGGGTAGTATATTCACTGCATCTGCTCACTCTGGAGCAGTTACCACCAACTCACAGTAGCAAGTTATATTTTCTCTCTTTTGCTGTCTGGCTGTTGCCATAGTTCCTTGCAAATATGACAGCTTGTGCAACATCTACTACTGATTCCAGAACGTAGTTACCACCAACTCACAGGAGAAGGTGGTATTTTCACTTTGTCTACTTTCTCTGGTGCAGTTACCACCGCACAAAGCAGGAGGCAATCTTTTCTTAGTGTTGGCATTGCTGTAGTACAGGTGCTTTCTAATTGAACAGATTATCCTTTATTAATACTGGAGCGCAGTTACCACCAACTCTGTCTGCTCACACTGGGGCAGTTACCAGCAACCCACAGAAGGAGGTAACATTTTCTTTCTGTTGGAGTGTGGCTGTTAGCGCAGTGACTTGCCAATATGACAGTTTTTACTATTCCTAATTATTACTAGGGTGCGGTTACCACCAACTCACAGCAGAAGGTAGTACATTCGCTTTGTCTTCTCATCTTGGTGCAGTTACCCCCTGCTTACAGCAGAAAATATGTTTTTTGTAGGTTTGGAGCTGTAAGCACAGTAGCTTGCTATTTACACAGTTTTCACAACATCCTTTATAAATACTGGGGTGCAGTTACCACCAACTCGCAACAGAGGGTAGTATTTTCACTCTGTCTGCATACAGCTGTTAGTGTAATTGGTTGTGAATTAGATGATTTTTGCAACGTGGTTAACTTAAATAAAAACGGGCACATTTTTACCCAAAATGTTTAAATAATAACTCTTTAAATGAGTGCAAAACCCACCAACGCATGAATATGTACATTCTCTAGAGAATTAAGGTTTGCATTTATCCTTTTTAAAATTGGAGTGAATTAGACTGTCTTATTTTTTCATTTGAATAGCAGGTGCAATAACTGCGCAATCCTCTTGAGGATCAGGCCTTGGATGCCTCCCCCTGCTGGCCACTAAGAAATGCAGGTTAAGGGCCCTTCTGCATTCGTTTTTAAACCGGGGGCTACTGTATATCCATTTCTCCTATACAGTCTATGGTAAAGATGCTGCTCTTTGTTCATGACATAACAGAAAGCTGATGTGGAGCAGAAACGACAGGCTGAACTGATTACTTTTCACTCTGCATTGCGGTGAAGTGCAGCTCGGGGTAAGGGATGGGACACACAGGGGTGAGGAGTACAGTGAAAGAGCAGAGAGGAGAAATTGGGCAGAATAAGCAGAGGAATGAGACAGGGCAGTGAGAACATGAAAGAGTTGGGGGCCCACCCCTCCCTTCCCCACCACCTCATCCTCCCTCCTCTGTTTCTAATATCGTCTCCTCTCCAGAGACAAGCCCTTAATTACCATTACAAGCCTGAGAGCTTTTAACAGAAACCAATCCTGCTTCTTTAACTCTCTGTCGCTGCTTCTCCCCCGTTTGTACTGCGGCTCCTGATGAACCATCAGGGAAATGCAAGCCTTTAATTACCGGTAAAAATTATGGCTTTTGTGAACAGGTAGTGGGTGCCCTCACTTTCAAGTCCCCTTTTCGTTTTCTAATTGTCCTTTTTTGATGACATAATAGGTTCTCTGACCGAGGCAATGCAAGACAGAGGCTTATTATACCATGAGAGGAACTGTGGGGGATTATGCGATTATTTGATCGTGGACTAAATAAAAGCTCGTCTATCTTTCTGGCAGTTTTATCCTGATCGTGGGATCAATTTGGCAACAAGTGCCTGCATGCACACCACTGATTTCAACATATCCTAGTATGACCCTCTGATTCAAGAAACAAAATTCTTCATCATACTCGCTCTTTTTTATGCTTGAACCTCTCCCTTTTAACCTCCGTACACTCTGGTTTACTGTAATCCAGACATTTAGAAACCACTGTGTCTTGTTCTTTACAAAGTGCCTTTGCTGCTCATGTCTTATCATCGCTGCAGGCTCCACAGCCTCTCCTTTTACTCAATGCTTCTTTCATTTTTTTACGCCAGAGGGTTTGGGGACCATATTTCCCACCACTGCCAGCTCACGTGAAATCTCCTTTTATGGTCAAAATGAGACCGAAGAGTATACAATTCTTCCCTCAATGAAACTGGGATTGAATCCACTAAAGACTTGCCTTTAGCCATGTTTAATTTAGCCACAACAATAACATGAAAATTCAGATTTTGGTCAATACTTGTGATCTTGAAAATGACAATGTAAAGGCGAAACCAAGAGGAGAGGACTAGTGTGAACACTGCTCTGAAGACACGCACACTATGAAAGAGAGAGGGAGCTGTAATTGGCTCCTGTCCAGAGGGCTGGAGACCAATTAAATGGTGTGATTTGAACACTTGACGAGGAACATCACTTTAACGAATGGCCCGAGAGAGAGAGAGAGAGAGGCCGGGCTGTAGGCGCTGACCCACTGACCAGAATACCAACTGAGGCCAGACTAACTCAGTGTAAACCAGTGCTCGTTAACCAAGACCGGGCCACGCAAACCCAGACCATCCACTATTAACCCACTTATCACAGTGGATTTAATCACAACCTCTTCACACACTTGTGTCAACCCTGATCTGTCAACAGTGTTCTCTATTTCCTCAACCCAACAGGAGCCGAAGTGAGAGAGGATAATGGCTTTGAGGCGAGTGTTGAAATGTGACAGTTGCAGTGCTGCACAAAAGTATTTGACCCCTTCCTGTTTTCTGTTTTTGTTGCGTATTTGTCACACTTAAATTGTCAGATCATTAAACACATTTTAACATTAAACAAAGACAACCTGAGTAAATACAAAATGCAGTTTTAAAATGCTATCATTTATTAAGGGAAAAGCCATCCAATCCAACCTGGCCCTATGTTATAACATGAATGAACTGTAGTCTTGAAAGGGTCACAAAGACTTTGCAAGTCTTCAAAACTCCAGCGAACCATGGTGAGAGCCATTTATCACAATTGGAGAAAACTTGGACCTGGAGTGAACCTTCTGGTGAACCAAAGTTACTCCAAAAGACTTTTTGGAAAGCTGAGTTCAATTTCAGAAGCCACATCCAGACATGATTACTGCCAGACCTGTTGAATCAAAAGAGCCTGTCTGACAAAGTGAAATAGACTAAAAGATGTTTCTAAGGCCTTGGGACTGCACCAAACCATTATGAGAGCCATTATCCTCAAATTGATAAAACTTGGAACAGTGGTGAACCCTCACAGGAGTAGCTATCAACGTCACTCCAACAGTGCATCAGTGACTCATCCAAGAGGTCATGAAAGAACCCAGAACAACATCTAAATACCCGCAGGCCTCTCTTGACTCGGTTAAGGTTAGTGTTCATGATTCAACAAGAAGAAAGAGAATGGGCAAATATGGCATCCATGGGAAGGTTCCAAGGCCAAAACCACTGCTTACCCAAAAGAACAGATTTGTCAATACATATTATGATGATCCCCAAGCTCAAGATGACCTCTAGCTTAAGTGCACTCGGGTTATGCAGAAGGACAATGACCCTGAAACACACCAGTAAGGCCGCCTCTGAATGGCTCAAAATGCATTCAGAGAGGGAGGGTTTTAGAGCATGAACATTAAATACATGTCTATCATTGTGTCTTTTCTCTCCTTCCTTATTCTTTCTATTTTAACATGTTAAAAATAAACCATTATGTACTAACTGACTAACTAAATTGGCAAGCTAATAATGGGCTCAAATACTGGTTGGTGTGGCATTATCATATTTGCTTTCTACTTCCCATCACTTGCCTCTGTTGGCTTTGACTCTCCTTTGTTATACAGATGCCAAACCAACCCAAACAAAATATTTCAATATAGAGGGTAGTGCAAGACATTTTCTGGACCTGGTTTAGGGTTAAGAAGACTAGCCTTGAGACAGATGAATCAGAGCAATAAACACCACATTGCATGGAAATCTAGTCAAGCAGAGTGAATGACCAGCCTAGCCTGGGGCCAAATCTCTGGTTATCCAAACTTCAACAAACTGAGGGGCTTTGGGAGGAAATGACATTACTTTGGCTCACTGCCGATCGGTGCCACAGCCAGAGTGATACCAGTGAACAAGCTGTTTTCAGGCAGTGAGTCCAAAGTCAGAAGTTTTATTTTCAGCAGGATGACAAAAAACAGTGCTGTGAAAAAGTGTTCACCTACCCAAACCTAAATGTTACAAATTACACATTGGAGGGGTTTTCAGCATTAATGGCCTGTTTTAGACCGCAGTATGTCAATTGGAGTCAAGTCCAGACTTTAACTTGGCCATTTCAAAACTTTTACTTTGTTTTATTTTAAGCCAGAGGTGAACTTGCCGGTTTGTCCTGCTGCGTAACCCAAGTACACTCAAGCCTGAGGTCACCAACTGTTGGACAGACATTCTCCTAGAGGGTTTTCTGCTTAAAGAGCAGAATTTGTGGTTATATGAGTTATGACTATTCATCCAGGCTCTGAAAAAGCATTTTATACCAGATGTTACAAGACGCACACCTTTCAAAAGTTTAACTTTTGTCATGTCAGTCCAGAGAATACTTTCCCAAAAATCTTGGGGACCATCAAGATGTCTTTTGGCGAATGTGAGACATGCCTTTGTGTTCCTTTTGGTCAGCAGTGGTTTTGGCCTTGAATCTCTCCCACTGAGTCAGTCTCTTCCTTATTGAATCATGACCACTGACCTTATTTGAGTCAAGTGAGGCCTGCAGGTCTTTAGATGTTGTTCTGGGTTCTTTTGTGACCTCCTGAATGAGTCCTTAATGGAGTAATTTTGGTAGTCTGGCAACTCCTGGAAAGGTTCACCAATGTTCCAAGTTTTCCACATTTGTGGATAGCGACTCTCACCATGGTATGGTTGAGTCCTAGAGCTTTAGAAATGGCTTTATGCCTATTTCACTTTGTCAGACAGATTCTATTTAAGGGATTTCTTGATTCAGCAGGTCTGGCAGTAATCAGGGTGTGGTGGTAAAATTTAACTCAGCTTTCCAAAAAAATCTAATACTAAAATTTGTTTGATGATTTGAAACATTTAAGTGAGACAAAAATGAAAAAACACAAGAAATCAGGAAGGGGGTTGGTTTCCTTAGTTTTAAATCCAGATGCATAATTTTAGCTAATAAACTGGCCTTGAGTATTGGTGGCAAATCCTGGCAGAATGTATGCATTAACCACAATGTTTCATATGAAGCATGTTTGTGGACTTTTAAGCAGAACCAGATTGTTTGTTGTATTTTATTTCAGTTTCTAAAACTGTCATGCATCCTAGTCTAAAACCCACAAAAGCAATATTTATGTGATTTTGGACTTGGAGTGCTATTTAGATATTAACATTGTTTCCAGCCCAACAGGCATTCTTAAGAGACGATAATGCCACGCTGCAAATAAGAATGGGTTGTAACAAGACCGTAAATCTGTTAGATATTAGGATGATGGACTCTCTTCTTCTCCATAACCACTGCTGAGGTGTTAATGAGAAAATAGAGGCAGATAAACAACACCCAGTGTGGTCAATTGAATACAGATGCAATACAATACAATGAGACAAAGCAAGTCATTGTGCCTAAATAAGACCATAAAAACATCAGAATCACTGATATGATGAAGGGCAGTGCGGGGAGCTCTGCTGGTTATTTTCAGAAGAGCAATCTGTTGCTATTAGCAACAGCTCAGTCACAGTCCATAGAGGTTTAACCCTCATTGTGATACCATCTACTGGTTGATTGTGACCAAACAAATATTGATATGTTTGCTACTCCACTAACAGAGACAGAGCACACACAGTGGAGAAGAAAGTAAATCTTTATTTGAGAGATAGGGTGGTGAAATGTGTTGGAAACGTGGGAAAGAGAGACTTGCAGGGAAGGAGCTACAGGCCAGGCCCAAACTTTGGCCAGTTTCTTTGAGGATAAAGGGCACAGTCATAATCACCAGGCTATCAGCACCCCTGTCTTCATCTTTTTGATTTGTAAGATGAAGCAGACAAAGCTTTTATGAATCTAAGCTTAAAAGAGCCTGGTTTTAATCCAGATTTCGAAGTTGTTTTTTTCCAAGCAATTCAATGCCATTGTTTCTGTTAGAGATGTTAAACATCTGATTAAATGCAAAATATAATTGTGTTTGGTCGACTAGTCTAAAGTCAAATACGTTCTGAAAAACAACTTCACACTACAACAGTACAATGAAATCACACCGTAACAGTGCAAAGATGGTTTGTAGAATGTGGCTAAAGTTGGCAGCGCCACCAGAACCGGATCCATTGCACAGATTAACGTCCATATTTCTGAGCTAGATATAATCACTCTGTGTTTTAGACTATAATCTTACACAGCCCCTGGGTGACTTTATCCCAATTTCTATATTACAATTATGCTAAACTGTGCTGTTCCTATGAGAGCACCATGACAGCAAGTTAGTCATCATTAGAACAACTGCAGCAGTAACTAGTGGCAGGCAGCTGCGTTACAGTCCTGATGAACTGTTTGAATGGAATTGACAATTCATGCACATCTCTTATCCACCAGACCTAACTCCACCCTCCCATCCTCTGCCAGGGTTCTACCAGCATCCCCCAGGGTTCTGCCCTGGGACCCCTAACATTAATTATCTACTTCCTCTCGGTCATATCATCAAATTACACATCATCTTTCACTGCTATGCAGTGACACCCAGCTCTACCTATCAACAAAGCCTAACTTCACCATCCCACCCTCAGCATTCCCCAGGGTTCTGTCCTGGGTCCACTGATATTCATCATCTATATCTATTTCCTCTTGGTCATATCATATGTAAATTCAACATCAAGTTCCACTGCTATGCTGATGACACTCAGCTCTATTTATGCACAAAACCTGACTCCACCCTCCCATCCTCCCCCTGTGAATGATCAAGGGAAATAAATCCTTAATAAATCCACACAACTTTTACACAATTTTGTTATTATCTTAATAATTCTCAGCTGTCTGATTATAGAGATGAAAGCTCATAGATGTTTAAATCTGGCGAATTGGTAAAAATGTCCATGTAGCAATTTTTTTGAAAGAATTAATCTTTAGTCCCAACCTGCCAACAAGACAGAATTACAAGATCTATGATTGGCAAAATGCTCATTGGGAGTTGTAGTCTAATAACTTCTCACCTCATATTTCTCCATATTGAGGCTTACTCTTAAAAGTCTTATTTAATACCCAGAATTAATAACAATAGACAAATATTAAGACAGAAATATGGTCCAATTACAGGACACACTTCCCTGATTTAAAAACATGATGATACATTACACTAATTTGCAGTTTAATAAGCGACAACACTTTCTCATACCATTCGTACCTTAATTTAATAGTTTTATGCACAGATTGGGATTTTTTTCTATTGCACAGCCCCTGGCTTTACTCTCATGCTCTGTCTTGAGAATAGCAGATCTAAAGAATTAATTTACTCTTTCTCTTTCATCTCATTTCTCCACGCAAGAGATCACATCTTCCCTCCCTGAACACACACAGACCTTCTGCCTCTTGCCTTTATCCCACATTTGTCGCACCTCCACTTTGAAGCTAACCTTTTTCTGGGTGTTCAACCAGCTATTTCCTCCAACCACAGCTTTGGTTTATCTCCCGAGCATCACTCCAACCCCTCTTGTCCTATTTTCTTTTCAGCACATCCCTCAGCGCGCGCATGAACACACATCCGCACAGCCCCTTTCAGCCCTTTTTCTTTCCACAACACAAAGAGGTGCCCACCCCTCTTCACCTCCCTCACCTCTGCCTCTTATCGCAACTCAAGCACTCTGTCCTCACTCTCACCTTCTGGTTTTGGATCCTGACTCTCAAATCTCGACACTCCACTTCAGCTACTTTCAACAGAGGCCTGGACAGACTCCCAGGCGTCACTGTACCTCCTCTCCATCTTTCTTTTTCTCTGTTTGATTTTCCCCTGCCATGTTATCTCTTTCTTATCCACAATTTCATTTTGATACAGTCATTTTAACAACATGGAACATTTCTGTGGGTAACTTAAAGGGATATTTCAGTATGTTTGAAGTTGGGCTGTAAATGGTACTTTGCAATAGAAGTAGCATTAGCCACCAGAGATTTCCAAGAGCTTTTCCCCTTTAAGCATGATGCACTTGGGGAAGTTAGGCTATAAAGCACTACAATGCTAGTGAGTTAACATTGCAGCTTGACATTGGCTCTGTATAGTATCTCACTGCCTTTTTAATAAGGTGTCAGTAAGGCAAAACGATACAAACATAGATGTGTAGTGTTCTACGTTGTCCCACTTACTACTTTCTACTTTTTAGCTGAATAAATTTAGCAAAGCTTGCTGTGCAGAAAACCCCTGAAGTAGATAGGCCTACTAATTACTAAACATAACAGTATTGCTTTTCATATTTGTATCGAAGAACGAGATATAAAAATGCTGCTACCTGTAACAGTGAAACATTTAAATTAGTAGAGAACAGTGTGAAGTACTTCAAAATTGTTATTATCCGCTCTATTTTTTCAATGCAAAAGTTTAGCAACCCCAGCTAGCTCTGGAGGTGCTACCTCTTTAGCATAGCTTGGCATTCACTTGTTTCCTTTACATGTCTTTTTCATCCTATCAGCATTAAAATGTACATGCGAATAGGGCCAAAGTGTCTGTTTCTGTTTCATTGTTTGCTTAAGCTACCACTAGCTAGCTACATGGAAATATGTAGCCCATATGGAGGAACAGCTAGCTCTTTGGCATTTTGGGTCTTTCAAGCTGGCATAGAGATATCTGTGAGTCCTAGCCTACAGCTTTGAAGGATAGGTTAACTCTGCCTTACAACTGCTTCTTTGAGATAACATCAAAGACATATAATGCTATCTATATATTTACATTACCCTGTGGATGTGTGTAAAACATTCTAATTTTGCACAAGTTCAATTTTGAGCAGCTAGGTAGCATGTGATGCAGGACACCTTGCTTCCTATCTTTAGCATTACTTAACTCTGTGTTGCTAATAATTTGTGTTGACTTGAGATGTAGTGCAAAAGCAACACAGCTGCTCATATCTCATATCAATGTAGCTATTTAAAAACCATGGCTAACTTGTTGCTAGAAAAATTTAGCAAAGCATGCTTACAACATTAAAAGCCCTCAAAGTAGCTACGTGTTTAGCTCTGCGTTTTTACTTGGACATGTCCTTAGAGAGTCAACACAAAACCAACAGTTGTGTGGTACCATTAATGTCAATGGTGCTTCCTTAAAGCTGTTTTAAAAAGCATTCTTCTTTACATTTAGTAAAGAATACTTGCGGCATTGAATGAAGCTAGCTACACAGCTATGTAGCAAAAGTTAGCTCTACATTTTTTTTGCTGTGGTGGGACATCTGTTTCTTTGAGATAGTGTCTGCAGTAAAAAGTGAAAAATCACTGGCCACAGCCAGATATAGCTTAGTTTGGCATTTGTTTCGCTAGAATGGTATGTTCATTGAATAAAACAATGCTACATATGGCATTTTAAAGTGCCAGGCTTTAATAAAATATTCAATTTTTCCTCAGGATAGATGTTGAACACCTAGCTAGCACATAGAGCAGAAAACTTGTCAAAATCACTTCTGTCTTTAGCATTAGATAAATATGTTGCTAATAATTTGTTTTCAATTGAGGTGGTGCTATAATGCAGTAATGTGATTGTGATGAGAGAAATGCGATTAGTGCTCCATGTAGATATTTCAAACTGTTCTAGGCTACTTTTGCTGTACAAATTTAGCAATGCAGGCTAACAGTGTTGAATACTGTCAAAGTAGCTACCTAGCAGAGCAGTTTAGCTCTGCTTTAGTATTTTACAAAGTTTTGTAATTGTGTCAACATAAAACCAATGGTTAAATCAGTAACATGGATGTTAATAGTGTCACCATGTGTTAATTTAAAATGCATGCTTTGTTTTAGCAAAGCTAGCTTTAAATGAGTAAAGCTAGCTATGTAGCTCTACAGCAAACATCAGCTCTGAAATTTTTTTAGGCCTATATTTGTTTCCTAAGATTTAATATTGTACGCAATATAACAAAAAACACAATAAACAACAGTGATGTGAATATTGCTAACATGTCTTCTAGTTCCATATTCTACTTTTTGGTCTAAGTTTAACAGCTAGCTAGTAGGCTACACCGCCTTACTAGCTACCAAGCTCTGTAGCAGGAAATACATCTCTGTTGCCAGTATTTTCCTCATTGACACGGATTGAGCTTGAGAAATCTACAACTGTTTTCTTCAAGTGTTCAGCTTTACTGTAGGCCTGCCTCTAGTTGTATCAAATCACCTTTTCCCAAATTCAACAAAAAAATGTCCAGCAAATTCAAGCGTCTAAGTGAGATTGTCAGATGGATCTCCAGCCACAGGAGGCCTTACTGTTGATAAATCTAAATCAAGGCTGACAAATGACTTGTGTCGAGTGTGCTGGAGACACTGGGACAGGAGCACTGGGGAAAACAGAAATGTTTACACACTGACACAAGCTGACGACGTCCCCTGATACTCGCCAAGCGCTGGGTAATTTCACTCAGGAAAAAAGCACCTATGGGAACGGCACTGAGCAGCTTCTTAGGATGACTTTCAGCCAATGAGAGGAACAGCGAGGGATCGAGCTAGGCCGTTAATCACGGTGATGATTTCCTGTGAGAAGCAGGCTGTGTTTGATTTGTGTGTATTTGCATGTATGAGCGTGGAACCTACATATATATGCCCCATCATGCCAGAGGGGAGGGCTCAGCATCAATCAGCGCCTCCTTGTCTCCAAAAGAGATTAAATAAGCTGCGCTGCACAAATCCTGATGACTCATCAATCATTATTCCAGAGTTTCTGTCACATTGACCAGAACGTTAAGTTCTGCTGCTCAGCTAATGTAATCATTTCACATCTTCTCTGGAACAAATCTGACAGAGTATCCTCCTGATGATGCAAACTATAAATCCTCACCAGGGCCTCAACTCAAGACAACAAAACACAACACATCATATCCTATTTACACTTTTCTCTGTTCGCCCCTGAGGGTAATTACATCAAAAGAATGCAACAGGGATTGAGTTTCCATGGTAATGGAAACGTTCCTGTCTTATCTACAAGAAGAGAGAATAATGATTTCATTTATCAGTAGAATAATCTGTGTATATGAGTGTAGAGACTAATCCAAAGTGATTTAACCATCTAAGCAGCATACTGAATGTGTCCATGTTTATGTTTAGATGTGTAACAGCTGAATCTAATAGACTACAGCATTGGTTTCCAAACTGGGGTCAGAGACCAACAATTAAAATAAATGTTGATTTTTCATGGCAGTGAGTCATTTATCAAATCCAACTTGCAAAACTCCTACCTGAAACGATTGTACCAGACTAGACCAGTCAGTGTCATTTGAGAGAATGAGGTGGTAGCTATGGGTGAATTTTAGTTGTACTGAAAGAGGGTAGCAATAGCTGCAATAGTTGTAATGTAAGCCAGCATATACGATGACTGCTGTCGGTGTAGCGATTAGCTTAGCAATAAGGTAGCTGCAGTTTTATGAGAACTGAGCCACATTTCTTTACTGAAACAAGAGCAACGAGCCAAACTGAAGGCTTTTTGGGTGGGAAAGATGTTTTTGCACTTTAGCACACCTGACTGGTCCGGCATGAGTTTTATCCACCATCAAGCTCCCGTATCATAAACTATGACAGGATGTGTCTGTCAAGTTCAGTTTACAACTGAGGCAGCACAATTCCTACTACCTTATTTGTCTTTTCACTCTAACTGGCTGGAATGAATGTGACAGAAGGTTCATTCAATGACTTTCTGAGAATTTAAAAAAAAAATCCTGCCTCAATACAAATAGGGGTTCACTCCAAGAGAAAAAGGTTGGGAACCACTGTGCTGCACCATGAAAAAAATTACAATATGTTGGATATGAAATGTATGACAGAGGCAAAGACAAACATTGTGTAAAGCATTTTTCTGTCATAAATTGTAATCAAAAACTTTAACCATGACTTTAAATCAAACATCTCTTCATTATTAACATTTTATACATTAGCTGAGCATACATAATACAGCCTCAATTGATGGTGATGCTGACAACCATCTTTTGGCTTTCTCTACCATCAGTTCACTTATGATGCTGTTTATTACACATCTGCTAAATGTAGATGACATCACTGAGGTTGCTTAATTTTTCTGTGATTCATGCTTTTTTAATTGATGACTGATATAACAGTATATAAACAACATATTTATAACAAGTAGTAATTCATTTTGAGACAAGTGTCTTGATGGTGCTTTGTTACAAATACAAAAATATTTTTTGAAGGCAGGGTAAACATGGAGGTGCTCTGTTTGAAAAAAAGTTTGCTGTGAATATTTCTAAATCTTCACAGGATTACCAACAAAAAGTGCCATTTGAAGGTGTGGGTGAATGTTTGTGTTGCTGGGCTCTCATATGAGTACACTGGTAGGTTGGGATTATAAAAAGCCTCTGTTACAGCAACATTTTAAAAATCTTGGAGTAGGCATATGCTGGCTGTCAAAAAACCTGGTACTCACATCTCGCCTCCTTATCAAAGTTCTCCTGTCTTTAATGGTGGAAGAGACAACACCAGAGATTTTACAAAAGAAAGTTTACTTCCTGGCTTTTGGCAGAAAAGAAAAGAAACAATACTCAGATGGCTTTTGTTATAGTTTAGTCATGTTCTAGGTTGAGGCTCTCTGATACAGAACTGTTAAAAACAATAGTGCCTCCATATACCATGTTTTATCAAACTGCTAGTATATTTTAGATCTATGTTTAAATCTAAAAAAAGCATGTGCATCATCATGAGACCTACATAACAGCCTCTAGGACACATAACCATATCCTAACAGGAAGTCCACAAGTTCCAACTCGATTTAAAAATAAGGCATTTTTTTCGCTGTAAAATGACTTTAACCTCTCAGACACATTATTCAGTGTTCTTCTGAAGTTTTTGGCTAGGCGACAATAACAGACTGAACACGCCCTAAATGCAAACATCTCACCAAAGTGCCCCCTACTGGCAACAGAAAGTGACACAATTGACCCATTTGTATAGTGCTTGTTTTTGCCACAATATTTGTCCACAATACTGACATGATTTATCGAAAGAGGTGTCACTGATGAGGGTGTGCAAAACGATATTTCACCATTTCACAGGAAGTTGGTATAACTTTCTTCTGAAACATCAAATTTGTTCATGTTCCAAATGTATGATGCAGTTCTGGCCCTTTACACATTTATGCTTTTATTTCATGGATTTACAGTAGCGCCACCTACTGTAAAAAAACAGTAACACTTCTAACATAAAACATGCTTGATTTTTTCAAAGATTTACATGAAAATTATCAGTCTGTTCTCGACAAGCGGCAACCTCTGGTCCTAAAAAATGAAGCCAATGCAGAAGTGCAAAAAATTGCTATACTGCGACTGTCCACTTGAGGCTGGCTGCAGGAACACCGGAAGTCCCGTCTGCACACATGTTAAACAGCCGGTTCTGACACACAAAATAAACTGGTTTACAGCCTGGTTCAAAACACCAAATGTGTCTCATTAGCTAGTGTCTTATTGTGCTCCCACTGTAGGGGGGTGAATTTTTTGTACCACGACCGTTTGGATTATATTTAGGATGAAAGCTGATTGACACGTCTCATTTGATTGACAGATAGCTTGGCAGGCAGAGGCTCCGTTTCTGTCAGCCGGAATGCTAGCTAGCAGGCTGACAGGAAGTCGCGTTTAGTGGGCGGGCCGTTAGGTTGAGCCAAAGTTTGGTTTTAATATGGAAGCCTCCACGGATTGGCCTGAAAAGCCGTTTGAGTCCACCCATTGTAAGCAGATGACTGACGTTACACGGGGTTTGTCCAATTCTTTCTACAGTCTATGGTTGCCGATCACGTCATCATATTTGCATTCAGCTTTGTCACACTGCCACCTACTGTTGACAGCTAGTACTGCCTCATATACAAAGTGCAATATGCTTGTTTGATTTAATGACAGTTTAATTACAGGACACCATGAAAACTACAAAAAAGTGTCTTGGACACTTACCCAAATTCCACCAGGAACACCAGTTTAATCTCAATTTCAAAGTAAGGTTTTTTTGAAAGTGCCAAATGACTTTGTAACTTTTGAATACACCATTCTGTGTTCTTGCATGGCAACAATATCAACTGAAGATTTGCCAAATGCAAACATCTCATCAAAGCAGCCCCTCCTGACAATAGGAAGTGACATGATTGGCCCATTTGTGTATTCCTCTTTCTATACTAAATCCATCAAGATCAGATTTTAGTATAAAGGCCACAACACTGATATTTTTCACCGAAGGATGCCTCACTGGCGGTGGTTCGCCTATTTCGCCACGTCACAGGAAGTTGGTGGAACTCTCAAATTTTAAATTTCGCATGTATGACCAGGGTCTGCCCTCTACACATCTCTCCACACACAGCTTTTCATGCATGGATTTCATGGATTTGCTGTAGTCCCACCCACTGTAAGAAGCCAGTAAAACTTCTAACAGAAAACATCAAAAGTTTTTTTTAAATTTACACGGTAATTACCAGTCCTGCTCCAATTATGTCTACATATTTGCATCTTGCTTTGTCATATTGCCACCTACTCTTGATGGCCAGTACTACCTCATATACAAAGTAGAATCTGCCTATAATTATTGATTTAGTGACAGTCCTGGGGTTATGTACATGGTCTCTGCTTACAGCCCTAGTTTCTTATTGGATTTATTTCAACAAGGAAGAGGGAAAAACTCTAAAATCATAGGGAACCATGATTTTTTTTACTGTTCTGCAGAAAAAAGATGGGAATCTTGTATACTTCATCTTGTGTCTCTCCTTATTTGATGCAATAATACATTTAAAAGCAAAACCACAGTAAGCAAACAATCCTGTCAACTTTGCTTTCACTAGAACAAATTGCAATTCATGTTTCCTCAACTTGTTATTTCAGACAGAATTTGGTTTCTGCCACATTTCATTGCAAGTTTGCAGAAGATATATCTTGGCATTCAATAGAGAGAAAAAAAGGACATAAAGATTTTTTTTTGGTTATATTTAAGCATTTGTTATGGGTAATTAAAAAAAATAATAGCCAAAATACACAGTCAGATAGGCTACTGGACCACTGCAATGCAGATCTACTTTATGGACAGCCATGGTACATACAATATTCATGAGAACACAATGTTTTCTTTGCTGTAGTGTGGAAACCAAACATAAAATGAATGAAAAATGAAGACAGATCCATAAAAGAAACATCTAAATCAAATTTGAACCTCCACTCCATGAGCAGGAAGCAGGAGAATGTGTGTATACCAAGTGTGTACTAAACGCACAATCATCCCACGTAGCAGCCATTCAAGAGAAACAGCTGTCAAAGGTTAATTTTGGCCGTCATCATTAAGGCTTCACTGCTGTCAGCTTAATTCTAGTCCCACACTTTCCTTGCCCCCCCCCCGCACTAACTTTCCTGTCAGTTCAGATTCCCACACCTTCACCTGCCCTGCAGTAACCCCTGCGCCCCCCCTTTCTCCACCTGACAAACGCCCCCTCTTCCACATCAGCCCCCTGGCACATGTACCGACCCACTTCCATTCATTCAGCCACAGATCAGCTTTTGTGCTTCCAGCCACTGTCTCTGCCTGCCCCAGTTTAGCCTCAGTTTGATCCGCGGCCTGTTGTTTGGATTTCTGCTCTCCAGCTTGATTGTCGATCGGATAACTTGGTCTTATCTCTCCTGGCGGCTTGGGTTTGACTTTTTGCTTGTTTTTGACCTCGGTTGAACTTCTCGGATGAGTCTTTCTGTTATTTCTGTCTGTCGCTTTCTATCTGTCTCCTTTTCCTCAGTCAGTTAGAAGCTGTTTGTACACCAGCATGGTTTAATCAATTTCTCTTCTACCAGTTATGGGAATAAACTTCAACAAGCAGCTGGGAGCAAATACGAACACAACACAACATAGAGTTAAGGGCTAAAGCTTTTATCACATATGAACTTTTGAAAGTTCTGGAAACTTTCAGACAGCCTGACACTGAGGAAGAAGAAGAAAATATATCTATTAATCCCTTAAGGGGAATTCAATTTTTACTCTCAGTTATTGTACATGCGTCACACAAATAAGCAGAAATTCATGCACATGCACAAACAGGATCATATGGAAATGCATTAATGCATTTCTCTGCATAGAGATGCTGATTTAAGGTAAGGCTGAGTGGTCTCATAGTTTTTTTTCCAGAGCTTAAGGGTATGAAAAAAATGGGTATTAAAAAACAGCTGAGTTAGAATATATCAATGAATTAAATCAACATCCACCCACAACAGAGATCCCTTTTTCATTAAAGCGAGGCACTATCCTACACATTCAGCTCAGGTCAGAGTAGAAAATCCCCAAAGACGGTTTCTTCTTGTGAGTATGCACAGCTAAGCTTTTTTCTCATTACAGGTAGTGTTGTACTGAAGACCACACTATCTTAGACCAAGACTTACCCAAGACCAAGACAAGACTTTTGGGGCTCCAGACCGAGACAAGCCGAGACCAAGACAAGACCAAGACCATAAAAATCAATTAAAAAAAACATGACAATGTTGAACAGTTAAAGAGCATTCTCTCTTTAATTTTAGTTTTCTTTTTAATTAATTTCATGGATAAAAACAAGGTGTCTGCAACTCTTTCAAAGCACAACATGCAAAAATCTCAAATCTTAACAAATTTGTATTTCTGACTAGAAATACGATGGACTGATGTCCAAGTTTTTGCAGGTGTAGCTATTTGTTGTTTTAGCAAGTGCTTCTCCTTAGAATCACATTAATGAAGTTGGAGAATAGCAGATCAGTGCTGGTCTCAACCGGTCTTGATGGAAAATCCCAAGTCTGGCCAGTCCGAGAAAGAGACAAGACTAAGTAAATATGCTCTTGAGTCCGAGACAAGACCAAGACATTCAAAATGTGGTCTTGAGACCGGTCTCAGGACCAACCCGCTCTCGAGTACTACAACACTAATTACAGGTAGTAGATTTCTACAAATTGTGAGCAGTCCTAACCTTGCAGAGAAGATGGATTTACCTGTTTCCGTGTTTCTCACTGGTGAATCCATCTTGCAAAGCTCCCATCTGAACCGTTTGGGCCCAGTTAGAAAGTGACAGTGAAAGTGGCAGTACTTTCGGATGTGATGGAGTCGTGACATAAGCAAGCAGCGACAAGAGGCTGGTGCATTTATGGTGGAAGAGATTAGTGTAGATGCTGCTATAACGTCAGTTTTATCAAAACTTGACAACATTTCTTCGTTAAAAGAAGAACAACAGCAGTGAGGTGTCCATCCATCCATCTTCTTCCGCTTATCCAAGATCGGGTAGCGGGGGCAGCAGCCTAAGCAGGGAAGCCCAGACTTCCCTCTCTCCAGCCACTTCATCCAGCTCTTCCCAGGGGATCCCGAGGCGTTCCCTGGCCAGCTGAGCAACATAGTCTCCCCAGCGTGTCCTGGGTCTTCCCCGGAACACCTCACCAGGGAGGCGTCCAGGAGGCATCCGGACCAGATGCCCGAGCCACCTCATCTGGCTCCTCTCAACGCGGAGGAGCAGTGGCTCTACTCCGAGTCTCTCCTGGATGGCCGAGCTTCTCACCCTATCTGTAAGGGAGAGCCCAGACACCCTGCGGAGGAAACTCATTTCAGCTGCCTGTATCCGCGATCTCATTCTTTCGGTCACCACCCACCACCCATGACCATAGGTGAGGGTGGGAATGTAGATCGACCGGTATATTGATAAATTCGGACTCGGAATCGGACTCGTTCCTGGTGTGTGTCGGACTCCGCCAGGGCTGCCCTTTGTCACCGGTTCTGTTCATAACTTTTATGGACAGAATTTCTAGGCACAGCCAGGGCGTTGAGGGCGTACGGTTTGGTGGCCTCAGGATTAGGTCTCTGCTTTTTGTGGATGATGTGGTCCTGTTGGCTTCATCAGACCAGGACCTCCAGCTCTCTCTGGAATGGTTTGCAACCGAGTGTGAAGCAGCTGGGATGAGAATCAGCACCTCCAAATCTGAGACCATGGTCCTCAGTCAGAAAAGGGTGGAATGCCCTCTCCAGGTTGGGAATGAGATCCTGTCCAAAACAAGGACTCGTTCTCTATTTTGGCCATGTTTGGTTAGACAAATGTGAACACAACAATCACAATCTGTTTAAGAGTAAAACATGATCTGTGATTGCATAGGTGGTCTCAGCTTGCTTCAATTCAAAACCATGGAGTGCTGTGAAATCTCAGAAATTTCACAGATGCTTTTTACCTCGCCCTTTCGCCCTTTCTCGTGTGTTTCACGTAGAATCTAACCACTGACTGACTTTATCCACAGCATCAAACAGATTTGGGGTTCAAGTTAAAATGCCTGACTCATAGTAGAGTGTTGACTGTACATATATGTAGCTATCTGTATCTATACAGGAAAAACTATGCCCTTTAGTTGCACTGTCAGCAAATACTGCTGATACGTGATTGGTCTATAAAACTCAGACCACATATGTACTTCAAACTGAAAGCAGAAGACTTATTGTAAAAATCCTGACCACTATGTATATGATCTACATCTCTCTAGGGAGAATTTATTGATAGAGATTAATAACCCCTAAGCTATTCTTTACCATTTTATCTCACCTGGACTTATTGGCTTAAAAAGATGTAAATAATCAACTCTGTGGTTCACAGTCAAGTTTAAACTTCCCTTTTAGGACAACCTGGGCTTTAAGAATAAGTGTGATGCAGTATTGTCACTTGAATAAAGAAAATGATGGGACTATAAAGACAAAAGAAAAAAAACTAACCCTACCCTAACCCTCTGAGCCCTCAGCTAATTTTTAAACCATTTTGTCTCACCTGGACTTACTGTCTTAAAAAGCTCTCAAAACATCAGTGCTGTGGTAAGATAAGATAATATCAGCTTTATTGTCCCCGGGGGGAAATGTGTCATGACATAAGTGCAGTGCTGCTCACAATCAATACATTCATCACGAAGAAAAACAAACAAACAAACAAACAAACAAACAAACAAACAAACAAACAAACAGGCACTACACAGACAGACAGTGGTCCACATTGACCCAGAATAGGAGAAGTTACAGGTTGAATTTTGTATTGCTCCTGCCCTGTAATATTGCACTGGCTTCACTGTGGTAAGCAGTTTGAAAATATATTGCACATTCCCCTGGTGCAAGATGGCAAAATGCCTAAAGAAAGCACATAATGACCGGTTCATGACAACCCAGCAGGAACCAAAACAAGTTAAGACGTACAAATTGTACTGGAACATAAATGCACAGTCAAGCTCTAAACATTATTTTTTATTTCAGGACAAACTGGGCTTTAAGAATATGTGCTCTGCAGTAATATTACTTGAATTTTGAAAATGTTATGGGACTATAAAGACAAAAGAAAAATACTAAGTGGAAAAGTGGATATTTATGTGTGAAACATAGTAAACAGTAAAATTGTGACCAAGACTTTTTGTACACCAACTTGTACCCCCATCTCTTCAGAACCAAAAAGTAAAAACATAATCATTCTTTAATAATCATTATTTAGAGCAGTTCCTGTCTGCAGTGACACAGAGGGCCACATCACAGGCTCTCCGTCACTTTCTCTCCATTATGAGCTGTTCAGGCTGTCTCCACCAGGCTCTGCACAGTTAAAATTATACAGTTTGACATAGAATGAATTGACGATGGAATGACCTGCCATCGGTTGTCGCAGCCTGCCACAAAGCATTGTGCGGTACAAAATGGCATTCAGCATTAGCTGCTAGAGGCTTAAGCAATTGAAAAATTGATAAAAAGATGTTCAATGCCAGATTTACTGGTGCAGATTTAATCTTTAAAAACCTGGAAAGTCACTCAAGTTCCAGGCATGTTAGAAAAGCTGCCATAAGGATTTCGAAGAGATAGATAGTGCCATTGGAATAACTTTTCGGCTAGCTTCAAGTGGCCATGATTCATGGTTCAAGAGTTGCTGAAACTTTAACGTGTCTCTTCTTGTTGTAGATGACAATGACGGTCTAAGAAGGTTAACTGCAAGACGATGACACCAGCAAGTAAGGCCTTTTGTTCATTTGTATCAAAATTAACCTATCAGGCGTGACTTCAATGAATAAAATCAATGGATATACATTAGGAATATAAGTCTAGTCAGTTTACATGGTATGAATGAAACCATAACACTAGCAGAGCGATGACAGCCCCTGTCATTTATGCGCTTACTTCAACTTTTATGTTTTGTGAGTGGTTTCAAATATTTGATGAAGATGCTGATATTTGACATCCTCTCTGCAACAAGTCAACCCATGACTCCCTGTGTTTGTAGGGTAACTAGCATCTTTCAGTGATCCCACGATAAAAAGTGCAACTAGTACCTGTGTGTAGTCATTATTACATTTATGTGGAAAAAGAAAGCAGGCTGTGACATAAAGACACAACACAGCCTTTCATTGGTGTCAACTTTGGCCCACTTTACAATACTGCAGAGAAAATACAACAGTGTATTAGCTTATGATCTAAATCAGAACAAAGCAAATGAGATGTTGCTTTAAAACACCCTTAGAGTCCTTACAATTTTCTCTGAAATTCAAGCAGCAGAACCCTTAGATTTAATTTATCTGTGACTGGATGTTTTCAATACTGAGAGGAATGATAAAAAGCTGTTGAACTCGGTGAAAAAAGACCTGTAATTTCCCTTAATAGCTCTGAGTGGGTCAGTGGTTCAGTGTTTCAGTATTTCTAACAAACCATCTGCTGTTCGCTCACACCCACAAAAAGGCAGAGGCCCACTAAAAAGCTGTTTGAAACAACTTTATAATTACAACAAGATGCTACAATATTAAATCTTTTATCAGGCAAATGACAACTGGAGGCGTTTTAGTCTGAGAAACCTTGGACTATATTAGAGATCAGTGTTTATATCACAATAGACAACTGGAACAGGTGAAAAGTGCAGGAAAGTGGAATCTTTGTAGGATAAAAATGGCTCCAGGCACTGTTCTTGTTTGAAGTGCACAACATAAAACTTTTCCTTGTTTATATTTCTAAATCTTTAGTTGGTCTTTCTCAGGTTAGAAACTGTTTGGTCCTCAAACTGGTCACAAGGCCATCTGCATTTAGATGCCAACAATGTTTAACGTGGAAAAAAATCAAGTAAAGTTCCTCTGAAGTTTCATATCAGCTTTCCAGCATCACTGTGGTGCAGGACGATTCACAGATCCCTCTCTGGTTCAATGCAGGAGCTAAGATGCAAATGAATCCACGTCGTACGGATCCAAACACAAGCTGGCAGGAGGGCGCCTCCTGAAAAGCACGCCAGAAAAACACACAACAAACATACGAGTCCTGACACTTTCTCAAAGCTGACTTTCTCTCCTACATTATTCAATCTTTCTTTGATTCTCCCACTCGCTCTGTCTCACACTCCTATTTCCCTTCCTCTTTCCCATCCTATTAACTGCAGGCATTTAGTCTGTGTGGAATCTTGCCGCAGTACTCTCTCAGAATGCTAATTTGCCAAGCTGATGTGGGTCAGGACTTAATCCTGTAGAAATGATTATCGCTGCAAGACTGGAACTTCTCCTGTAGGATATCATTACCATGCTGTACTTCTGCACTGCAATGCACTGCACTGCGCTGCAACGTTCCCATCAAGACAAGCACATCACTGCAGACAAACTGGGACCATCCAAATGAAAATGATAAATATAGCATGTAGCAGCCAGCTGGGAAATATGTTTTCCTTTTGTCTCATTGTGTGGAAGTGAGTTTGTGATCATGTCCTATATAAACAGCATGCATATAGATGAAAATCTATATGCACGCTGCAAGTATGTATGCTTGATTCTTTCCACTGTTTAAAAATTGTTATACTATGGGTATGAGTGACCTTGAAGGTGAGACTGAAGAGCATTCTACTAATAAAAAGGTTCTAAAATGTTAAAAGTCACATATTTTTCCCCTTTGAGACAAGTTTATATTGGTCTCAGGGATCCTCAAAACATGCCTGTGAGGTTTGTTTCTGAAAAAACAGTCCAGTATTGTATTTGGTATCTTGGTATCTCAGGCATTTTGGTATCTCAGGATCTGCCCTCCAGTGGTTTAAGTCTTACCACACTGGGAGATCTTTTAGAGTGTCATGGAGAGGAGAAGTGTCCAAACTGCATGGCTTCAACAGGGGTGCCTCAAGGGTCAGTGCTTGGTCCCTTACTTTTCTCAATATAAACCACCTCACTTGGTGCAATCATCCGCTCCCATGGCTTTTCGTATCACTGCTAAGCAGATGATTCACAGCTTTTCCTATCCTTTTCTCCAGATGACACAACTGTCTCAGCTCAGATCTCATCCTGCCTTGCTGATATTTCTAAATGGATGAGGGAACGTCCCCTCCAGCTCAACTGACTGAGCTTATTATTATTGCAGCCAATCCCGCTGTGGAACCACAGATCAGTATCCAGCTTGGATCAAATAATCTCATGCCCATTAAGTCTGCCCGAAATCTGGGTGTTATGATTGATGACCGGCTAACCTTCAAGGTTCAAGTTGCTTTGATTGCTCGGCCCTGCCGATTTGCCCTCTATAACATCAAGAGGATCAGACCCTCCCTGACAGAACATGCAACACAGCTCCTGGTACTCCTCTTGCAATATCATGCATTGACTACTGCAACCTATTACTGGCAGTCCTTCCTGCATGCACAGTTAAACCTCTGCAGATGATCCAGAACACAGCAGCACGTCTGGTCTTCAACCAACCCAGGAGAGCTCATGTCACTCCTCTTTTCATCTCTCTGCACTGGATTCCAGCAGTAACCAAATCTGCTCCTGTTAACCTGGAATCCCTCATCCAGGTCTACACTCCTTCTCACCCACTACACTCAGCCAGCAAAAGGCGTCTGGTACCTCCAGCACATCAGGCTCCTAAGTCACTAACTCTTCTCTTCTGTTGTCCCTGAATGGTGGAATGAATTACCCAACTCCATTCAAGCTGCAGAGTCCCTCTCTACTTTCAAGAGAAATCTAAAGACCCAGCTCTTTAGAGAACACTATGCACTTAGCCAGACTATTCTCCATTGTTGTTCCCAGTGGTGGAATGATTCTCCCAACTACAGTTGGCTCCCACTGTCCTAATCTTCTTCCGGGATTTTATGCCCAGCTCTTTGTGAGTGTCCTAGCACCTGGTACTGCGGTCATTAGTTGTTGTGAAGACAATTTAATGGATGGTGATAATGACAGATCTCATGTTTTGGTTGTTGATGTTTATTAAAAAAAAAACATTGTATACATTATGTGCTTTGCCTTTAACACCTGCATCCAATTGGACCTGAAGCACTTTGTGGCATTTACTGATGTTGTTTCTTCTTGTCTAGATCTTTGCTTGTGTTGTTCTTGCTCTTGAATGTACGTCGCTTTGGATGAAAGTGTCTGCTAAATAACACTGTAACATTTGCATGTCAAAAAATCCCTGCTCAGAACGAGCTGTTTCTGTGTCTGTAGCTTTAAATGTTAATGAGCTGTCTGACTGCGCCCCCCTCAGGCAACGGATGTAGCTTAATGGATGTGGCTCTCCTGATCCCCCACTCGGCTGGATAGGAGAGAAGGTCAGAACTTTCCTCTAAGCGGGGAGGGCCAACTGAACCCGGGGGCGGGGCTAACTCCCCACATGACCTCATGAAGGAAAAACCTGAGAAAGGCTTGTTCCAGCACACGTTTTCTGAAAGGTGAAGAAAGAGAGGAAAGAGAGAGGGGGAGGGAATGGATTTTTCTAATTCTTGAGGGGTAGTTGTGGACAGGCCAGGGACACATATTTTTGCTAGAAAAGCCTGAAAATTGTATTTGCATAATATATGACCTTAATCTAGTCCTTTGATTCTACAATGAAGGAGCTGATCTATGGAGGGACTGTAAGGCTTTTCTGCCTAAAACCATGCAAATGAGTAAAAAAACTGTCCCTTAATGCACTGTAAAACTCTTAACACAGCAAATAGGGTAAAAATATTATATCTTAATTAGGACATGAACTTAGCCATTCTTATAGGTCACATATTTTACTCCTTTAAGAGAAGTTTATATTGGTTTTAGACGTCCTCAAAACATGCCTGTGAAGTTTGTTGCTGTAAAAACACTCCAGTATTGGATTTTTGTATGTCTAAAAAACCCTTCTGTTTCAGCCCTGCTCATAATGAGCTGTTTCTGAGTCTGTGGCTTTAAATGTTGAATGAGCTGTCTGACTCCGCCCCTCTCAGGAAGAGAATGTGTCTTAATGGATGCCAGCTGAGAGGAGGATCAGGAGAGGAGGGTGGAACTTTCTTTCAAGTGAGGGGGGTCAACCATACTGGGGATGGTGCCAACTCCCCACATGACATCATGAGGGGAAAATCTGAGAACAGCTTGTTTCAACACACATTTTCTGAAAGGTGGAGAAAGAGAGGAAAGTACACCTTAAAAAGTGTACTATGCATAATATGCCCCTTTAAAGCATCTTGCCCTGCCAATATAGAAGACGGGCCTGTGACCTGAGTTTACTTTTTAAGGTGCTTTTTGGATGAATTTGTGTGAAATCTACGAGAAGAAAATGGGTTTCACCTTAATATAAAAAACAGATTTTCAAACGCCACTTAAATTAAGTGTTTTTAATGTGGCTTTGCCTCTACGTTCTAATTATTTTCTCACCAAATAACACTGGTAGAAACAATCCAAGCTGTGTCTAAATGCATGGTTGTTCTAATTATTTCTGGAGAAGAAAAAAAAAGCCAGCCTTGTTGTATTTTAAGTGATTCCTGATAAAAATAGAAAATAGTGCCACATCAGTTCATGAGCTACAGTGTAAAACTTATTTGGACTAGCACTGATCATGAGATCAGAGCGCCTGATTGGTATAAAACCACAACTGGGAAGTTGGGAGGAGCAGCTTTTAACTGGACTGGAATAAATGAATAAGAATAAGAAGATATACTTTATTAATCCCCAAGAGGGCATTCAGCAGAAACAATTAGATGTTTAGGGTGCCTCTTTTTTGGCCTCATTACCACCCATGAGATCCTTTCAGTGAGGCCCTTTAACTAAGCCATAGCCCAGAGAGTTCCTGTAAAAGAAATCTGGGCTTACAGAGAAACTTCTCTGAATAAGTAAAGGTAAAAGAACCTAAATCCTTAATTTGTCAGGTACTTTAAGCTAAGTCTGCCAGCTTTACTGCCATGTCTTTTGTCTCTCTCTGCGGTCTCTGAGGTTTTAAACTCACACCAAAGAGGGAAGGAGACTCTGGGGGCAGTCACGGAACATGCCGGAGGAATTATTATGAAGGAATATATATCGCCTGGCAAAGGAGTGCGTCACGATTCTGCGGGAGGACCTGAAGGATGTGGCTGGGCAGAAAGATGCGAGGGCAGAAAATGGCGGAACGGAAAATCCATCAAACAATAAAAACGACTCCCTAATCAGGCTTGGCAGTGTGGGTCTGTTTGCAGGCGTCTGTGTGCGTGCGTGTACATTTGCTTTGCTGTGAATTCACAGAGGTGAAAAGCCAAGCTACCTGCAGAGCACGGGGAATCTGGGTAATGGAAAAGTTATTTGTTTCACAAATAGAGTTAAAACCAGAAGGGAATAGTGCCGTTCTGTTGAAAATAACATGAGTGCATGCACTAACAATAGAACAAGCAGCATTGGACTGCACTGCTCTACTTCAATGCAATAGAAAGATTCGTTTTATCTCTTCCTTTCTTTTTAACCAGCCTTTGAATATTAACCACAGCCATAAAGCTTTCCCTAGCTTATTATTACAGACATAACCTTACTCTTCAATTACTTTCTATATAATTATCACTCATCGGTGAGCGAGGTGTGTATAAAGGTTATAAAACCCATATTATTTTTAAAACTCAACGGGAATATAACAAAAGGAAAGTAAAAAAGTCCAGGTTAATTCGACTTCTGTGCTGCACAAGGCAACTTTGCACATTTTGCATCTTATGAGGGCTGTAAATGAAACTATGTACTTGTTCAATACTTTGTTTTAAGACCTCAAACTTAGCATATTTACTCTGGAGAATGGGAATCAGGACAGACTGAGAGATAAATTGAAATGGCAATGACGCCGGAGAGAGGAAAGACAGAGGCAGGAATCTGCGGCGAAGGACGTGATGAGGAAAAACACGGCGAAAGAGCGAAAGTGACAGATTACTTGTGAAACAAGGCGTGATCCGCGGGGCCCGCTCCACCGAAAAGAACAAGAGAGGAGGTCAGGGGAGTCCTTGTAAGCTCGGCTACGCTTGCACGTACGTAAAGGTGACTAATTTTCTCATTTTCCAGCTGAGGACAAAGAGTTGTAATGGCCCTCTCTGGGTGAGCTCGGTGATAGAGCCCCACATTATGCTCCACTCCATCCACAGCTGTTCTCAGTCCGTCTCACTCTTAAAGGTCGCACAGGAAACTGCCAACACACTAAAGGTCATGTTATCTCTAATAAGGGAGCGCATGCGATTAAAAAGCCCACCCAGTAGCAGGAAATACAGAAAGGAGGGATAATAGAGAGAGGCAGATAATGTAGTTGTATGCAGGCTATATTGTCTGCTAGGATGAACCTTGTATGGAAAAGGCCACGCGTGTACCACAGTACTTAAAACTAAAGTGGGTCCACGACTGAGGCTCAGAATATTATGTTCTTTTCCTGTAGTACAGGGGTCAAACCTTTCAGTTAAACATTTAGGAGAAATACTGTATGGATTTAAAAGGAAGTGGACACTAAATATAAAATTTAATCACTCCTGAGTAATTACTCAAGCCTTGTTCAAAGCTTTCAATCTAGTTTGAAGAGTTACACTGCAGAAGCTGGAGCATTGATATTTCAGGGTTAAACAGCTTTCCCATCATGCCCTTGGACAGAGATGTTCGGATTTGTTTTAAAAGTATTCAACATGTTAACATGTTATCAGATGCATTTTGATGTGTTAAGGTGTGCTTACATGTTGCATTTTGAACAGTGATCAGTCCAGGAATTCTTTTGCTCATGTTTCTGGTGGATTTTTGTTGTTTTTAATGTTTTACATGGCTGCACCATGAGTGAATGCATCCACTGAGTTAGTAA
Organism: Cheilinus undulatus; assembly: GCF_018320785.1. Classification (NCBI taxonomy): domain Eukaryota; kingdom Metazoa; phylum Chordata; class Actinopteri; order Labriformes; family Labridae; genus Cheilinus; species Cheilinus undulatus. The sequence goes on along the minus strand of NC_054879.1, from coordinate 35,346,929 downwards.
ATTCCCATTTGTGGTTAAGGATGGGTTTCAGTAAAGGATAGAGTGGTAATTTAAATCAAAGGGTTTTTCCAGGGGGTGTTTCTTAGCACCATTCTTGCCAGGAGACACTTGACTTTAGCACAAATGTTCAATTCAAGGTGGTGATATCAATAAAGTAAATGTAGAATGCAATGTGCCAACAATTGAAAGTGTAAATACTTCAAAGTTACACCTGGAATGAAAGGAAAAAACATATTGTTTTAACAATACACTTAATGTGTAAAAAAATAACACTGTGAGTATTAAAATTAACAAATGCCAATGTTTTCTCAGGACTAAAGCTCATTTAAAGTGGGCTAAGGTAAAATGGAAAACTGTTCTGTGGTCAGAGGAACCAAAATTGGACATTTTTTGGCTTTGTGTCCTGCAGATTAGACCTGTTTTATGCTCGACACATCAGTGGAGTCATGAGCATCCACACGTGAAACATGATGTAAAGACACATCTCTGAAATCTTTACAGACACAGATGTCACATCAGACATCAAAACATGTCACAGACTGGTTTTTGAAGACACTGCTCCCTAGCTTTTTGGAAGAATGTTGGTTTGTGGTAAAGAAGCTGGCAGCAGTTATAAATGCACCAGATGTTTCAGTGTCATGTTTACGTGTCGGTTTGTGTCTGTGCAGTCATCCAGAAACCTTGCAAGCCGATGGATTCGCCCGTTTCCTTGTTTCTCACTGGCAAATCCATCTTGCAAAGTTCCCATCTAAACAGATTGGGCCCGGTTAGAAAGTGACAGGACCAGTCGGGAGTAAGAGGCAGTACCCTCGGGCGCGGCGGACTCGTGACGTAAGCAAGCAGCGACAAGAGGCCGGTGCAATTATGGCCCATAAAGATGTGACAGACAGAACATTCATCCAATCACCCTCTGAGTTTTTTTCAAAGGCTTTGCCCTTTCCAAAACTCTGTCTATTGGAGGTTTTCCAGTCGTCCAGGCCTTAAGAGGAGAGGAACCATCCAGCTTGTTATCAGTGCATGGTATGGGGTTGCATTAGTGCCTATGGCCTGGGCAACTTAAAACTGGAATGGTACTACATAGAATTTTTAGGGAAACATGCTGCCATCCTTCTCTTTCAGGGAAGGCATTGCATATCTCACAACAGCATGATTGAAGAAAACTCTGGGTGCTGGCCTGTCTGCAGTCTAGATCTTAGCCACGTCATAAAACAATAAATCTGGCAAAGAAGACCCAGGACCAATGAGCAGCTCAAATCCTAAATCAGACAAGAATGGGACAACATTCCTCTCCCAAAACTCCAGTTCAAAAAATCAGTCATGTACAGAATTCTATTAATAATTTGCCAAAACCCAGTTCTGACCATATACAGTTTTTAATCATTAAACTAAAAACGATGGACCCTTCTATTCCCAGTAACAGACAAATAAAAATGTTGAGGTCTAAAACGAGGAGTCAAATTCAAAGAGACACACACCCTCACATTTCTCACAGTATGCAGCCTCTGAAGCCAGCAGGCGCCACTGGACAGATGGTGACAGCTCTACAGGAATCTAAAGAACATGTTCCCTGAGTGTTGACAGAGACAGAGATAGAGATGAGAAAGAGAGGTGACAGAAGAGAGATGACAGGACAGGAAGTATGTGACAGACTTTCATAGTCATCGATAGGCTTGAAAGCATTCTAATCCATTTTAACTGGTTGTTAGTGGTGCTAGTCAATAAAAATGGATATTTATTAACAGCTTCTGTAACGCTCTGTGTCCTGATCTGCTGATCTTATCAGGCAACATTTACAAAGTGAGGGGTCGAGTTCTGGACATGTCTGCTGACCCTATGGAGAAAATGGGACAGGTTTAAAGGTATAATATGCAACAATTTAAACATTTATGTAGCCGATATCACAAACAAATCTATTGCTGAGTAATGACTAATTTAAAACTCCCTCTGAGTTTGTTGTTCTCAGCTGTATGTTCACACTGATTGAACAACACTTTCTTTAGCTTGTTTATGTTTCACTCTGAGGCTTAATCATATTTTGGGTTATTTTTCATTTGAACCCCTTCCTCTCCAACTATTAGCCCTGCAACCAAATAGGGGTAGAGAGGTAGCTCCGCCCACCAAGGCCTAGTTGAAGCTTGTGGACAAAATGGTTACACATTGAAAAAAGAGTACAAATCAAGGGGAACTAGCAGACCTTCCAAATAATAATAAAAAAAACATTTGGTCTTCTAATCCAATCATCTTAGCTTCAAGTATGAGTAGACATTACTCCCTAAAGTGGCGGCATTCTATTTGAACACAAGGGAGTGAGGAAGGACTGGAGGAATTTTTTTTTTTTTTTTTTTTTTTTTTTTTTGGTCTGAAAGATTGGGACTGTGTGTATTTTACATTTAAAGTAACATTTTCTAAACCAAAATCCACAATTTTTCTGCCAAAAATGTGTATTTATATTCAGGCAGCAGAGAGGAGCCCCCATCTTGTTAGGTATTCTTATCTTATCTTATCTTATCTTATCTTGCCCTTAACTTCCATTTATAATATTTTCAGGGTTAAATCCTTGTTACTAACCAGCTGGTCATTCACTTTAAATTTTACCATGTTAGATGTAAACAATGCTCTTTAATACTGTTAATGCCTTGATAAGATTCTGACTGTATCTTCAAAATACCTTTACAGAAACAGTCATCTCTTTGCATCTGGTTTGTCTTGATTTTGTGGGTCATATAAAGGCCAAAATGAAACTAAAGCATAACCTGTTAAAACAATTACTGCCTCATATAAATCAATGAGTGATGCCAAAATAGTTAAGACTGTTTTTATAAGGGGTGTTAAGCCATACATGTATTTCTACCAGAAGAAAAATGCACTTGCATTCTCCTTTAACACTGTAAGGATGTTGATGATGATGATGGTGATGATGCTGCAGCAGCTGACAATGATAATAGAGCAGTGATGATGATAATAGTGATCAACCACCTGGGTTATGGGTCTCCCTGGGATATCAAATGGAGCAATTTTTGTTTTGGTATAAATAAAGCAACATAATTGAAGGCACCACACTGCACAAACATCTTTCCACTTCAAACATGCATGCTCTAAGAAAGAAAGAGCTCCCCTGTTGCATGATCAGACATAAATTTGAGGCATATTTGGTCTACATGCCAGTATGTCAATGATTATTTCAGTTAAATTACAAATGGGCATTAATGCAGTAAAACCATATCTTAGGGTATTAAAAAATAAACAAACATGGTATTGCTATAACTACCATCATGAAGACTGTGCTGTGTAATGGGTCAAATTATATCCTTAAGAATATGTGTCCATTTCCACCAGCAGCACCTCTGCCTGTGTCCTAAAAGGCTAAAAGTGGTGATAGAACTCTTAGAACCCTTAGAGCTCTCAGCTATTTTTAAACCATTTTGTCTCAACTGGACTCATTGTCTTAAAAAGCTTGTAAAACATCGACCCTATGGTGCACAGTAAACTCTAAACATCATTTTCTTCAGCACAACCCGGGCTTTAAGAATACGTGTGTTGCAGCAATGTCACTTGAATTTTTTAAAAAGTTATGAGACTATAAAAAAAGTCCTTGTGCTTTTGGGTATTTGAGTCATTATTTAAAGTGCAGTAAGTCTGAGGGACAAATTACAGCCTCCCTCTCTGTTATGAGTCATTCAGGTTCTCTCCTTAATTTTCTAAGTCTGTGCACATGCGCTGTTCAGCAAAGCATGACGTGACAACTGAACAGCGTCCAATTGATTGTCACCCCCAGACACAATGCATTCTGGGATACAAACAGACAATATGGTGGCGGGCCAACCAGTGTCACTGGTTAACTGCAGGAATGATAGAAAAATAGATTATAAATGGATAAAAAGATGTCCAATATTGGAGTTACTGGAGTGGATTTAATCTTTAAAGACCCCGGAAATTCAGCCAAGTTCAAGGCTCACTAGAAAACATTCTATAAGATCTATGAATTTGTCATAAAAATGGCATAATGGAGAGCTTTCAGGTGAAAAATCAAGTAAGTGCCTAGAACTTAGGGTTCAGAAGTTACCAAGCAGTTCACAAAGGGTGTGCCTGTGGCATGGATCTGTGCCTCATGTGCCCGAAGGGTTAAAAAGTTTCTTAAGTCCCTGTGAAGTGATAAAATATCCTTATTTTAAGCTTTTTATATGACAGACCATTGTTTTATGAACCACCAGACCAAATATCAGTCATGAAAAACATCTCTAAGTGTATAAACGCAAGCTTCAAAATCATGAAAAATGACGTGGTAAAATCTGCTCTAGGATGTTGTAGGCGTGTTGAATGAGCTGAAGCCACGCCCACTCACAAGAAATACGATCCTCTTAGATTTAGAAAAACATCTGATCAGGGTGCAGCTGCCTGGTTCTGTGCCAGAGCAGTGAGACAGAATTTAGGGATTTACTGTTTTCTGGCACAAATCTCTCTGTTAGGATACTTTTAATGACCCGCAGTGACATCAGCTAACAACAGACCATACTGAGATGAACTGCTCTGTGATATTATATCGTTATAGTGTTAGGGGGCTACAATGACTTACAATGATAATAATATAATAAATCAAACCAAGCCAGGAAAGAAGTGAATAAGTTTATAAAGGTCTAAATGGGACCCTGTCTGCTCTGAGGTTGTCAAAATTAGATGTACATATGTATTTCTTATTGAATCATGATTGGCAACATAATGTATAAAGGCCAACCTTGAATACGTTTAAATGTAGAGAGCAAAAAAGTCAACATTTTTTAGGGGGAAAAATGAGATTATGAAGTTGTTTATTTACAAGAAAAAAAAACTCAGAATTTCAGAATTTGAAGCGTAGGATTTTTACAAGAAAAACAGATAATTTCCTAGTTTATAAAGTCTTGAATTTTGACAACAGAAACTCAAAAATATCAAAATTTTAAAATCCTACATTTACAATAGTGTTAGGCCAAAAAATGACAAGAAACCAAACTTAAAATAGTGGTCGGATTTTTGACTTTATAAACTCAAATCTCTTATAATCTTTTGGTTCACTTACATTTACGACTTAAAATATGTCTCCTTTTTTCTTGCAAATTACTGACTTTTTAAACTTGAGAATTTAGAGATTTTTCTTAAAATAAACAAATCCTCTTATTGTTGTTTTCAAGAGTGGCCATAATACACTCATAATAATGGATAGTTTATACATTTTTTTTTTTGGCGATAACAAGTGTATTTGGGCCTATTATGTTCTGATTTTGTTGATTAAAACAGTCAAAATTAATTTGAATTTTTCCAAATGGGTCCTGGGGGCTTATCTTTTCTCAGACCTGGGTAGGGGGAGCCCTAAGGAAAAAGGTTGGGTACCACTCCTGTAGATCAGCACTAACAGCATGACTTATCTGCATATTGTTTCTTTTGTGATATCATAAAAAAGATAAAGACATCTTATTTGATCCCAGGTTACAGGAAATAGGGAATGATATGAGGTCTTCAAATTCAAATGTAGTTAATTGCATCACAATGAGTAATAATGGCTGACTTCTGATTACCAGCTCAATTTTAAAAAGCAATCAAAAGACTGGGTTAAACCTTCACAATATTACAATAGTAATTAAAGCAAGGCAAAATGATGATGGATTTTTTATTATTGCTAAATGAATCTCTACGATTTAAAAGAAGATATCAAAAAGAGAAGTAGTCAAGTGAAAGGCACAAAGAAAAGGCTGCTGGCTTTTATCAAAACAAATCAATACTCTTGATCTCCCATGCAACATACACCACCGAGCCACTGGGATCAATGTTACTCTGAATGGGCCAGTTAGCCAGTTAAATGCTTGTAAATGACAGCATGGATGTGTTACTGTGGCATGAGGCTGATGTTATTATCCCACAGGAATGACAGAGTTCAAAAAATGGAGACTGACTTTAATGCAACACTCACACATGTCGACCAGTCCCTGAACTCAGCATCAACTTTAATGTCCCTGAGGGGAATTTGTCTTGCAGTGAGGTAAAAACACAGAACAAACAGAAATATCAACACATAGTCAAGTCAGGTCCAGAAAACATGGGCTTATAAAGGGAGAAACCTGGAGTGCACTCAACCATCGATTAAACTATAATCTGGCCCAACAAGTATAAAGGAAAAAACTAATCATCAGCTGAACCATCATTTGCACAGTATCAGTGTCTGTGTCAGGGCCAACCTTATTAAATATCGACCAGACGTCATCAACCCACATTAAAGAAAGTTTCCTTGTCGTGTCCTGAGGCTGGACACATACTCTGGCTAAGCAACAGCCTAATTCCAGAGAGAGAATCTCTTAACATCTCAGTCTGCACCAATAGATACTAACATGAGACAAAATTTCATATTTACTCTCAGAGAGAGGCATTCATCCAGCAGCACACAGCAGACCAATCACAGGGCTTGCAGTTGGCATCTTTACATTGATAAGTCTCATTTCTGAGGAGGTTTATGGCTGCTACATGTGTGGGCCCTTTAGGTGGGGTTCAGGACTATGCAGACAGCACTGGCAGTGGCGACTCATAAATCAGACTTTTTTAGTATCTTTAGTTGTGTAGTTGTAGTACACATGGTTTTTGCAGTCTTACACAATGAATGCCCAAACTCACCTTAAAAATATGTTATCCACAACAGATGAATTGTAATTCTGCAATCTATTCTTCAACGGCTGCCGGAGAAGATGAGTCAATAAAGGAAAATACTCCCTGAACAAACTTCAACAAAAATGAACTGATTGCTTATTCTTGTGAGTGCAAGTAGGAACTACTTGTAAAGTGGAGTGCAACGTAATAACCTGCATTAAGCAGAGAAATTATCTGTAATAACATGCTCACATGTACAGTAGACAACAGGAAAAAAGTCACCCCTGGAGAGATGCACAATCACAGCTGTGCACTCCTTACATGGTGACCAAAGAAGGAGTTTTTTTCTTTTGCTTTGAAGGGCATAATTATGACCATGGAGGGTAGTTATTAAGAGAAGTAAAGCTAGTATTCAAGATGCCTTTACTTCCATTGTTCAATACTAATAACAGATTTCAGGGGTTGAAGCGAGTAGTTAAGGGAGGAAGAAAAGAAGCTGGAGGAGGAAAGGAAATTGTACAGAGGGTCTTAAATAGATGAAGGAAATGAGGACTCGGCTAATGCTTTAGTGGGGGAAAAGGGTTCAAAGACATCTATATACAACCCCAATTACAAAAAAGTTGGGGCGCTGTGTAATAAATAGAATCTGAAACAACATATCTAGACTGAGACATTTTACCGTATCATGAAAAATATTGCCTCATTTTTTATTGGATGGCAGCAACACGTCTAAAAAAACTGGGACAGGGCAAAAAAGGCTGGAAAAGTGAGTGGTACTTATGAAAAACAGCTGCAGGAGTAATTTGCAACCAATTAAGTTAATTAGCAACAAGTTAGTGACATGACAGGAGCATTTCAGAAAGACAGAGTCTCTCAGAAGTATAGATGGGCAGAGGCAGAGAAGACTTAATCCCTTATCTACATCAGTGGATCTTACTTGGTGGGATTGACACCCTCAGTGGGTTGCGAACTGGTTCATTGGAAAAAAATATGTCAAAAAAACCTAGAAATCTTAGGCCAACATGTATCCCTATTCTTCATTTTACTTTGTTCTGCAGAACAAGGGGTAAATTCTGGTTGGTTTCTTAAGATCTTGACTTAAGTATCCTGTTATCATAGATGGAAATATCTTCAAGAAAGTTGGTTTTCTTATGATAATGTATTAATTTATTTAGAAATTAAAAAAGACATCAAAATTCACATAATAAAACCAAAACAGACTGAAATGAAATTTTCTGTCCTGTACTTTTTTTTCTATCCAAAGACCAAAGTGCAACATTCTTTGTTACATCAAATTTTGAAATAATTTAGAAATTAGGGTCGCAGTTCATGCTATGGAGGAGGTGATGAGCTCTATGGATGGACCAGTTGAGAACGACTCATTTACAGTACAAAATATCATCAAAAGATTCAGAGAATCTGAAGAAATCTCTGTGTACAAAGGTTAAGATCAAAGGTCAACATCCGGTGCTCATGATCTTGGGGCCCTTAGGCCTCCATGCATTAAAAACAGGCATGATTCTGTACTGGAAATCACTGCATGGGCTCAGGAACACTTTAAAAAAATATATTATCTATCAACACAGGTCACCTAGTCATCTACAAATGCAAAGTTCAAGCTGTATCATGCAAAGAAGTCATGTGTGAGCACAATACAGAAGCGCTGCTGTCTTCTCTGGGCCGAAGTTCATTTAAAATGGACAGAGCCAAGATGGAAAACTGTTCGGTGGCCAGAGGAATCAAAATTTGAAATTCTTCTTGGAAACCACGGATGATGTGTCCTGAGGACTAAACAGGAGAGGGACCATCCAGCTTGTTATCAGTGCACAGTTCAAAAGCCTGCATCTCTGATGGTATGGGGTTGCATTAGTGCCTATGTAGGCAGATTATACATCTGGAAAGGCGCTATCAATACTGAGAAGTATATAGTGGTTTTAGATCAACATATGCTCCATCCTGACAACGTCTCTTTCAGGTAAGGCCTGGCATATCTCAGCAAGACAGTGCTAAACCACATACTGCATCCATCACAACAGCATGGCTTCACAGTAGAAGCTTCCATGTGCTGAATTGGCCTGCCTGCAGTTGAGAACTTTTACTAGAGTTAAACATTACAAATGAAAAAATCCACCAAAGAAGACCCAGGACTGTTGAGCAGCAGGAATCCAACATCATACAAGAATGGGACATTATTCCTCCCCTGGAACCCCTGGAACTGGTCTCCTCACTTCTCAGATGTTTACAGACTGTTATAAAAAGAAGAGGGGATGCTACACAATGGTGAGCATGGCCTTGTTCCTACGTTTTTGAGATGTGGTAATATTTTCTATGAAATGATGAGATTTGCAAATTTTACACAGCGTCCCAACTTTTTTGGAGTTGGGGCTGTATTTCCCTATTTCAACACAAGATGTTTCTTTAAGGCAGTGCTCTGAACGGTAATAAGTACATAGCTTTGAAAAAATGTGAATCTGATTTCATCCGTCTATCATATGCCGTTAGCATCCCCCCAGGCTAGCATCAGCAGCACTAACTTTGTTCCTTTAAGTGAGTTGCAGCAAATCACAGTCAATCAAACAATGTTTATGCTAATGACAAAATTAAAGATAATCACCCACCGCCTAAAACAGTGTGTTTATTCATAAAATTATGCAGATTTTGCACAAACCACATCTTTGCTGCTCGTGTTATTTGCTCTGCAGTATGTTTTGATGTGCTGTGCAAAGTGGGCTCACTTTGTGGAGAGAGAGAGAGACAGAGAGAGATAGGAGGAGGAGGAAGGGAAACAAGAAAGACAAGGAAAGAGAAAGTCCATTAACACACTTGTAAATGAGTCTCGGCTATTTACCCCACGCTGGGCCTCTTGAATTACCGCCTGTGTTCAGGATGCAGATTGCAGATGGCAATTAAACATGAACTGTGCACGCACGAAGGCACACTGCACAAACACGCACACATGCACCGAACTAAGCTTTGCATACACTCTTCCTTCAGGCTGCAGTTCGCTGCAGATCTACTGATCTCCATAGCAACATTCACTGCCGTGGGCGATGGTGACATCATGAAGATTGATTGTCATAAAAAAGCAACAGTACAGCAGAAAGAAGGCGACCGGTGATGGAGGTGTTAGCTGAAGGTGTTAGCTACAGGGCTGCTGGATGAAACCGGGGGGTCTCCATCTGGGGGTCTCCTGTGCTCAACGAAGAACAGGCATGTGTGAAGAGCCTCATCTGGTCCCTGAATACTTGTCTGCTGAGGATGAAGGGATGTGCTTATGTAACGCAGAGAGAAAGATAGTTCACTCTCCTGGGTTCAAATGCTCACTGTGGTTCCGTACCCTCCCTCCTCCTACGTCTCCTTATCTTTTTTCTGTCCGACAGCCTCCTCTCAAACCCTCCTTTCTTGTCTCTCTTCACACCACTGACTGATCTCTCCCTTTCTGCTAACTCTTTTAACCCCCCTGTGCCACACCAAAGCTCAGTGTGGCGTGGTGACTAACTCCATCGTCCAGATGCAGCTTTCTTGATCGCTCGCCGGAAACATCAGAGACAGAACCAAAGTTTGGAAGTTGCCTCTTTCGCTCTCTTTCTCTCGCTCTCTCCACCCCTGCCTAGTTTTTCTGTTTTTTTGGCACTTGTTTTTCTTCGTTTTTCTGTTACGTAAGACAGACAGAAGTGGAACAAGCTTCAAAGTGAATGGCAAAGCCGCCTTTTCCCCTGCTCGCTTTGCTGTTCATGCATGTCATTCCGGTGCCAGCTCTCTCCTCCCTTTTCTCCCCTCCGTCTTTTCTTCACTCTTCCTCCATCTTTTCTTATTACTGTACAATCATCTTTTGCTTCCTTTTAGGGTCATTTCCTCCCAGGTTGTCCTTGCTACCTTGACCTCAGAGAGGGGCTGACGACTGGAGGAAAAAGGACGTTTCTGGAAGCCTCAGAAAAGGAGAAAGCTCTCATTATGTGTGCTCCTTCTTCCTGTCTGCCCTTGTTGTATCAAATACAGAGTGATGCTGGGATGAGTGGGGCTGCTCCTTCTCTTTGATTACCTGTCAGTGAGCCTGAGAGTCAGAGGCAAGACGAGGTAAAAGCTACCATTACCTAAATCCTCTCTCTTTAAAGACATCCCTTGGCTTAAAAGGTGGAGAAACTATCACCGGTGACTGATGCAACACAACTGCCTAGGACGACCTGGATAATGGTTATAAATACTGGCACACACGCACGCACCAACGCATGACTGACAAAACAGAATACGCACGCTGACAGTAAGCATAAAGTTGAGCTCAGGCCAGAGAGAGAGAGACAGGAGCAGATCTGTCGCCTCATGGACTCGACACACTGAACGGAAAGTGCTGACAAAAAGTGACTGGTGCGTCACCTCGCATCACCTCACATCTTCTAAGTAGCACTTAAGCGCAGAACAGAGAACGAGGCAGACAATCGTGCCAACATGCATGCTTGTTCTGCTGGTGCAGGAGATAAAGTCATTAATTTATGTTTTCTGCTTCGGAAAGATCACAGAAACCAGCCACCGTGACATTATACTGTAACATTAAAAGAGACAAATGTTATAGATCAGGGGTTTTTACAAGTGTGGGAGTGAGGATCACCTGAAAGGACATAATGGATTCTACACCCCTCAAATATCACCAAGAAACATGATTTTAAAATAATAAACATTAGAAACAACTTTCAACTTTCCTTACTGTTGTGCTCACCTTTAACTTCTGATTTAGTTCCAATCTTTTTGGAAAGCTGAGTTCAATTCCACTAGCCACACTCAGGCCTGATTACTGCCAGACCTCTTAAATCAAGAAATCCTCTTATATAGAACCTGTCTGACAAAATGAAGTAGGCTGAAAGATCTCAAAAAGCAACATATCATGCCATGATCTAAAGTTAGAGCAATTATCCACAAATGCAGAAAACTTGTGATAGTGGAACACCTTCCCAGGAGTGGCCTGCCTATCAAATTTCTCAAAATACGCATCAGCAACTAATTTAGGAGATCACAAAAGAACCCAGAACAACATCTAAAGACCTGTAGGCCTCACTTGACTCAAGCCGGGCATACACTGAGATTTCATTTCTAGACTAGACTAAGAGTAGTCAAAAATAGATATTTTATGACTAAATTTGACTTAACATAATTTTAGTTTTTGTCAAGATGACTAAAACTAGACTAAAATGTAGTTTAGTTTTCATCTGACATTGAAAATCCATGATAATTCTCCACTGTGGGAAAATCTGTCAAAATGTAATGCATCTGTAGCTATTCTGCCTCTCAGCTTTAGAAAGCAGGGACCCCAGGTTTGGCAGGATGCATAGAACACGCTACCATGATTTGGTACCAGATTCAGGCAAGAGAACAAATGCTTGGGTTAAAACTTAAGACTAAAATGTGAGAATTTTTATGGGCTAAAAATAGACTAAAACTATAAAGGAAGAAATTACTTAAATGTGACTAAAATTAAAAGGCATTTAATCTAAAGACTAACACTAAAATTAAAAATAGCCGTGATGATTAACACTTGCTGACTTGATGGCTGAAAAGTCAGCTCATACTGTGCGAATGGATTGCGTATGATCATCACGCATGATTTATGTGCTTGTGAACGACCTGAGTGCTCACCATGTATGAGTGAAGTTGGAACAGACTATCACAAAAATCTGTGGAGTTTCCTTTGAAAGTCTCAGACAGTGAGGTTGAAATTGTACCCATTCATATCCTCACTCTCCCTCTATCCCACTATCTCTCTCTGTATCACACACACAAAAACAGCATCGGCATTCATGTCTGCTAGAGGTTTTCAGGTAGGAATATTTCCTACCTGCAAGTTGGGGGGCAATAGAAAGTCATTCCTGCTGTTGTCATGATGATTTAAGATGGTGTCTTTCAGTTTACAGAGGAAAAAATATTCCATAGTTGAGGATTCTGCTCAAGGTTGACCGTCGTATACCTCTGTACTCAGCACTAACAACGATGCATGATATGATGACTTCCAAGTGAGTCATTCATGGCTGAATTTGATTGAATTTGGACAGTGTCCACGTGGTTTCAGTAAAGGTCAGTGTTCATGATTCAACAATAAGAGAGGGACTGGGCAAAAATGGCATGATGATGGTCTGAGGCTGCTTTGCTGCCTCAGGATCTGGACCACTTGCTGTCATTAATGGAACTATGAATTCTGCTCTCTAGTAGAAAATCCTGAAGGAGAATGAACGGCCTCAAGATCAAACACACTTGGGTTATGCAGCAGGACATTAATCCAAAACACACCAGCAAGTTCACCTCTGAATAGCTCAGAAACAAACAAAAAAAATGAGCATAAAGCATTATTTCAGCAGGCAATGGAGTCGAGCACTACCATATAATTGACATCAGCTGATCTCACGCAAGCCCTCATCAGCTGATGATCAGCTGACTAGCTCTAACCACGCTATTGGCTGATTGCACTCCTGCTGCCATATTTAAACTGCTCTGGCCTGGATATGCTTTGCTGCTCCCTCTGCAAGCTGCTTTTTGCAACCCTCCTCCACCTCAGCTCCTCCTTTATGCTATAACTGACATATCAAGTGTAATTCTGTTGTCATTGATGCCTGCTCTGCTCTGCTTTGGGTTGTCAGTCTTTGTAGCCATGGTAGCTCAGAGAGAGGCATTGATAATGATTTAAGTATGTTTCAAAAGCATAAATAACTTCTCTCAGGAGTTTAAGAGCACTTTTACAAGATAAAAGGGGGTATAGGCTGGCTACTTTTGTGTTTCAGAGCCTGGAGGAAACATCAAAATGATTTTCTTTTAGATATATTGTGTAATATGTGTCTTAAAAGACTCTTTTTGGCAGGGCGTTTTCATTCAAGCATGGCACTGTAATACAACTTTCTAAATCAGTCTAATTAAAGACCTAAAAGGTTTTGTTTAAAGCTGTTGTGCTAAGTTAAGGTGCAGTAAGACAGATTTAGTAATATTTATGACATGTGATAAACCATGAGGGAGTTATTTCTTCTTCTGTGATCTAAACCTTCAAACAGACCCTCATTAAAGGTTTTCTCTCTGCCTCCTGGACGTGTGAGTCGCTGCTTTCATGTACAGGGAAAGTTGGATTTAATTAAACGGAGCACAAGTCAAATCTAAGACAATGCTTTGCAGACTAAGTGGGATGCAAACTGAGAATTTGTCTGATAAAAAGTTGGCGCTGTCACTGTGGAAGTTTTGCTTCGCACTGCTGTTCTGTTAGAGACGTGCAAGGTAAAAAAAAAAAAAAAAAAAAAAAAGAGAGGGAGAAACCAAACTAAATGGGCAAAATCACTGATTCACTGGGCTGAGCAGCCAGGCAGACAGCTCCTTCTCTCAGCAGCGCTGCTGATTCAACATGCTGAATCGGCTGAACGGCTGCTGATAAGGTCTATTAAAACCAACTGGGCTGGACACGCGGCTAAAACTACAGCTGCTGGAAGACGGTGCCTGACAGCTCGACGTCAGCCTTGGAGGAAAAACAACCAATAGCCTGGTATGCACGGAGGGGCCGGTTCACACCTTTCTGCGTCTAAATAAACAAACAGCTGTGGTTGATGCACAGCGGGGTCTTGTTTCTGTCTTTATCGCCTGCTGTATGCTGCTGTTTCAGTCATTTTCTTTGTGTTTTGCCTCCCTTTCTCTCTCCTCTTCCTGTTAGGCACATGTAGCTGGCACTTTTACTTCATTTATCATACAGCAGGCTCCGGCTCTCAGCCCCGGACTCAGTGATTAATGATGACCGTTCACACACTTAAACATTCAGCTTTGTTTCGCTGACACACTAGTTACCGTACCGGTCACCACGGGTTACTTAATGTTGGTTCACTGTAGGGCTAAAGCTAAATTGAATGACGACACAATTTCTTTCCTCCCTCTCATATCTGCAGTTTGACCTTTAAGGGCTTGTTCTCTCTTTGATTTTTTCCCTGTGTTAGGCTAAAAATATGTCATTTATCATATGAAAATGTAAGACATCTACACAGCCAATTTACAAAGTGACTTTATGCCTCTCCATTAGAGATACAGACACTTTTATTTTCTTAATTGAAAAGGCAAATCCTCAACTGAGAGATTATATCTCAGTATATAAAATATTCTCTCACTCTAAAGCACTAAAGGTGCTGTTATCCCTTTCTCTTCTTTTTGTCATGGATTATCTTTGAGTTTGTGGCCCCTTTTTATCACCACTTATCAATGACTGTACATGAAGAGCTAAACAGTGCCTGTCCTGTCTTGGTGGCTCTGATTCGGGAATCAAAATTCACTATTCAAATCCAACACTGATCCTTAAATCAAAATTACTGATCCAGGAACCAAAAACAACCAGCTGAATTCTATAAACTAAATGACTGGCGAAAAAACAGCGTGTAAAAACGGAGCAAAAGTGAACATGTACTTATTTTATTTTGTTGTAGTTAGGGCCTTAGGGCAAGGACCCAATTGAAACTGAAGGATTTTTTCTTCCTTTTATTTTCCCAGCAAATAAATTGCCAATTTGGAGGCCTTAACATGCCCCAAAACTTACCAAAATTCACAGATATGTCAATCTTGGTGAAAATGTACATATTCTTGTGCTTTCTTCCATGGCAAAATGGCCCCACAGGCCTAGAAGCATCCTTTGTTGAGGGCCTCTAAACAAAGTTTGAGCTAGATGCATGGGAATCATTGCACATAAGTATTACTAACAGACAAACGAAATACAAATTTACTATCTGTTAAAAATATGTACAAGAAGTGAGATAATGATAGGTAAAAATAACATTTTGGCATTTTTTTTGTGTTCTTTAGATCTCACATATTAACGAACAAGTCCGAGGGCTTTCATCTGATCGACTCCAGATTTTTTTTTGCTGGTTGAAGACTTGTTAGAGATCTAAAGTTGATCTAAAGTCTAAAAGCTTAAGTTTTCCCAAAGGGCAGGGCTACAATCTGGTAATGGACCAGGATGTGCATCATTAGCATGATGCTAACACATGACACCAGATGGATTGACCAGATTCCATGTCTGCCATCAAGCAGAGTTCCAATCTGAAATGTTTGGGAAGGGCCAGACCAATCAGCATCATTTTAGGGGAATGAGGTGGTAGCTATGGGCGGGGTTTAGTTACGCTCAAGGCTGGTAATAATGGCTGCCATTACAAATTTAACTGTTTAATGTGTTAACCCAGCAAAACCCAGTGAATCCCTAGTATATACAATGGCTGCTGGAGAAAAGATTAGCTCAGATGTAGCCACAGCGGCAATTTATACGAACTTGGCCACATTTCTGTATTACAAGAAGAGCAAAGAAGTCAAAAGAATAGCAGAGAAAGCTTTCAAATGGCAGGAAAAAAAAACACAGTTGTGTAAAGGTTTTGTTGTGTTGCAAGTCTGTAATAATGACAACCGCCACTGAAGCTATTAGCTAGGATGCAGCTTAAGTTACACATTTATACCAGCTAGGTCACATTTCTTCACTGGAAGAGGAGCAAAAACATTCTGAAAGCTTTTCTTGGTGGGGAAGATGCTTTTGCACTTCTCCCTACTGGCCTCTGCATGAGTTTGATCCACCAACAAGCGCCACTAATTATAAACTATGAGAGCACCTGTCTGTCAAGCTCAGGTTATGACTAGAGCTTACTCTAGTCTCATCACTCTGTTTAGCCCATAATAAATGTGACAGACGGCACTTTTGTCCAATCACCTTCTGAGAATTTCTTCTGCCTATCTGGGATTGCTCTTCAAGGTCTAAACTTCCTCTTGCTTGCCAGCGAAAGTTGCTTGATTCCCCTACTGCCATTATTATAACCAGAAGAATGATGTATTTTCATAAGACTGACTAAAGCAAGTCAGCAGGGGAAGTTCTACATATTTTGGCTTCATTCCCAGGCAGTTGGTGCTTTGATGTTCTTAATATACACACTTAAAGATGCTATTTACTTTTCTTGATAGATAATAAATCTACCAGTGCATGTATGAGCTTAAAAAACACATGACTAAAGGTGAGAGGTTGACAGTCAGAGGTCTGGCATTCAAGTACAAAATGAAAAAATGTGTAGTCTTGCATGTGTGTGTATTTGTGTGCATGTAAGACAATGTGTGTATCATAAAGACAGTCAGAGAGAGAGAGAGAGTGAGAGCAGGACCGAGTCAGAAAGTAATTTAAAGAAGTGACTCCGCATTGACCTTTAGGAACTCTCCGGAGTAATGTCAATTTCAATCTCAGCCCTCTCAATGGAGAGGCGACATGTCTGCTGTCACAGCTGGGGGCTCTACTGACAAAAAAAGAAAAGTCTTTAGCTTGGTGGACTTTTTACAGAGAAAAGAAAAGACAAGAGAGGAGGATTCAGAAAAATCAAGACATCCTCACAAATCCTCAAATCTTCTGTCAGGCAGGAGTCGATGTGTGAGGCAGTGAGGGGAGAAGAGAGGTGAGGGGCAAAAGGATGTGTAGAGATGGAGAAAAGAGGAGAGTAAGAACATGGATGAGGGGAAAGAATCAGAAATAAAAGTGAGGTGTCCTATGGGTTATAAAATCCATCCATCCATCCATCCATCCATCCATCCATCCCAGTGTGAAGACATTTCAGTGCTCATAAAGGACGGAGGTGGAGGTATTCAGGGACAATGATGAGAGAGAAGGATCACAGCAGGACAATGTCTGTCAGAGACAGTTAAAAACCTGCAGCTAAAACACAAGGGGCAGTAACACAGATGGGAAAAGTGGATTACACAAGCAATCTAGCTTTCCTAAACCTTAAATAGACCCATCATACTTCAAGGATACCGCTTCAGGCTGTCCTATATCAGTGTTTCCAAACTTATTTGACTGGTCCTGCAGTCAATTAACTCTCTCGTTTACCTCTTGGGCTCTTACTGTTGTTGATTTCTTAGAAAGAACATTTTTGGGTTTCTTTGGAAGTAGAATTTTTTTACCCACTGCACAAGAATATGGTTAGATTTATCACCTTGTAACAACAGTCAGTCAGATTCCATTATGATTGACCATCACAATGTCCACTTTAACAGCGTTTAACACATCATTAAGAGCTAATTATTATTATTTTTAAGATATATTGGTGGGTTTTTTGTACCTTAATTGATAGAGGAGGAGAGTGGATAGAATTGGAAATAGGGACAATAGAGCAGGGGGGCATGCTGGAAAGAGCCCCAAGCTGGACTTGAACCCAGGCCGCCTGCATACATGGGGAGCCATCTTAAACCACTAGGTCATCCGTGCTCTAATCCAAGACTTTAAGCTAAACACAATAAATTGCATTCATTTTAAAATTTTACTATCTTGCACTCATCTTACCATCATATTTAGCAGTATTTGACTTCCTTTTTACATACTGACCTGCTTTTATAGGTAGATTGAAGATTTAATCATGAACTTAACCACAGAAAAGGATTGAAAAAGGAAGTAAGGGAACAGTAAAAAGGTATATGTTTGATAACACAAGGTTCAGATGACTTTTTACTTGTCCACTGAGTTGTCAAAGAGTTTTTGGGAGTGAAATGGACATTAAGGAGCAGTGGTGGACTTATTCTACAGCACTCTGACTGCAGAGACACTGCAGTGGCAAAAATGACAATTTATTATGTGATTTATAGCAATTAAAAACATCAGTTCACTAACCCCCAATTTCCACATACTCCGCAATCTAAGAACTACAGTATGTTGTATGTAAACAGCAGAACATTTTGCCTTCCTGGAGTTGATTTGCTGTTTATTTCAACATGATTTCTAAATTTTATTGCTTCTGCAACAGGTGAGTACATTATGAAATTAAAAGTTTTATGTTTGTTACAAATTCTGTGGTTTTGCACCTTAAAAGTTAACTTCTCCTCAGTGGTGCCGTAGTATCTCTGTGATAAACCTACCTCCTTAAGACTTGTTGCAATGGCTCACTGCAGAATGAGATGTAATGTTCATAAAGTGATTAATTACAATCAGGAGTCCATGCATTGTGTTGCATTTTTATGTTAACTGGATACATTGCATGTTTTTACGGTAGTTTGGATAGATCTGCTCTACGGTTTGCAGTTCTGAATATGACTGATGCATATCTCCAGCGAAGTGGAGTGGTGCTCCTGGGAGGTGCCAGAGAGAGATTGGAGTGAAGGCAGTGGGAATGCAAAGATTGACGAACAAGGGAGTGATTTGCTCCACAGTATTGTGGTGCATGCGATATAAGTGGAAATTAGAGTGAACTGTGTAACTTAATCAATCGTGATTAATGCATTTAATCTTGACAGCCTTGGTTTTAAAGTATTGCATGAGTTAAAATGCTCATTTATTGTTGTAGGAGTATTCTGGTACACCCTGAGTCTAATAATTGAGCTGCTGTGTCATGAAAAAACCCTGACAAAAAAATGACTTAAATTGCGTATTTCTTCACTGGTCCTGAAGTGAAGTAGCTAAAAGAGTCCCTCCTGCTGCCCCTCTGGGGCTGTTGGGTCGTGCTCTCTGAAATAATTGATTCTAATTCCTTTCCACTAGAGTGCACCCATCTGCTGGCTTTGGGGGACAGTAAAATCCTCTATCTGTTACAATTATCCCACAGTTACTGAAGACTGCGCCGCCAGTGTGTGTGTGACCTACAACCCCAAGTAGAGAGAGGGGCATGTGTGAAAATATCCGAGTGTGTGTGTGTGAGAGAGAGAGAGCTCATGAGGAATAGATATTCTCTGGGTGGAGTGCTGCGTAAGCGTGAGTTGAATCCCTGCTGCCCATCCTCCGGGGTGTCGAATCCATGACAAATCATCCCGAGGGAATCAACACCAAGTCAGTGAGGCTGCGTGCGCTTTAAATGTGGAGCTTTGTGCATGATGTCCCATCCTGTGTGTGCTTTTTCTTCGTACAGCTCACAGTCTCACGAGCCCCAAACGCAGCAGAGGCACAAATTCACACCCCACAATATGAATCATCCTCCTAATCTGCAGAAGTGGACTGCACCAACTCACCACTGGGGGACAGCAGTAAATCTGAGAAACAGAGAGAGAAGCAGGACGGCTGCAGAGCGAAAAAATCCCAAAAAAACCCTCCTACACAACCTTGTTTCTCCCTCCTTCTGGAAGCTGAAAATGTCAAGTGCAAAAGTAAAAATCGTGACGTAAAGGAGGCCTGATTTCAGAATTCGCACAGTCACACCTCCCCCAGGACCCCTGAAGCTCTGAATCCTTGTAGATCCGTGGTGATAGCTGCACACATCCACACAGTGCATGGAGAGGGAGAGACTGCTGTCTGGGCCGTGTAGTCCTGAGTGACAGCATCTGTAGCCATTGGATTTTGGCCCCTTCAGCAGAAAGGGACACAGTGGCAGAGACATGCAAGGAGAGCAAAGGAAGGGACACTGACATTCTCCTGAGACAAACATGCTGCTGTCTCCATTTCCCATCATGCACTCCTCTCTTTTCTCTGACCTCTCAGTTTGGCTCCTTTTTGCAGCTCCTTCTTTCTGCATCATCCCTCTTCTGTGTCCTCTGTGGGGCTTTATGTAACATATACATGTGTTTTATTAATGTCTGCTTGTGTGTTTGATGTGTAAAGCTGCCCGTCATGGCGGCTGTCTGAGACCCGCACCGGTTGCAGCAGCCGAGGAGATAAAGTGGGGCCGCGTTTCCCGGCAGTGTTTGCAGATTTATCTCTCTGCTTACAGCTTTGATTTTACTGCCCATCCACTACAGCCTCCACTGGATCCCATCTCTCTTTTTTCTCTCCTTCCTTCTATCTCCCACTCGCCATGAGGGACCAGCTTCTCTCTGTGCACGTTCTCGCTACTATAAATCTGCCACGTTGCTCCATAAAGCTGCTTAGGGCATGACTCAACAAATATTAAGGAAGAGGAGAATAAATAAATAAAGCTAAATAAAAGAGAAAACTCCCGTCTGCAGGGAGAGACAACTTTTCCTCGCACAAAATGGAGCCCGGCTGTAAAATATTTACCTCAGTGTCTCTGTGCTTTAGACGCTCTGCTGGGAGTCTGTGGGGGCCGTGCAGCACGGCATCACACATACTTTTTCTGACTATCCTTCTTTGCTTATGACTCCCTTTTCTCCACTGCAGAGCCGAGCCCTCGTGTAGCACACCATTAGAGGGGAACTCCTCTCATTTTACACATCAGGATCAGTTTACTTGTCACAGGGAGAACCAATTAGCTGGTTTTATAATGTCACACGGCTCAGGAGGGAGTTACGCTGTGTCTGATAAAATAACCCCATGGATTCTTTGGCTTGGGCTTTGAAAAACTGTAGCTGAGCTCGGAAACGTGCTTTAACTGGGCATGAAAGTTTAAAGACACTAATGAATTCAATGAAATATAGGATCCGGAGTTTTTAGAGCTTGACTACAGGATAATCAGGAGGATTTTTCTGTCCAATTCTCCAGTGCAGTTTCCGTAGGATAAATTTATGTCGTACGAAACTTGTCCAGTCTACTTTTGTTTATGTGACGTGGTCTGTCTCCAGTAAAAAGAGCCATTAGTTTTATGTGAAAGATGGGATCTGGGTCTTGTTTAAGAGATGGTTTAATTGATTTTTATTGTTTTGTTTTTGTTTTCTGATCAACAGAACAGGGATATTTTCTTAAACTGCTCTATCACTGACATAATATGCACTAAGGGCTCAAACTTGGTGTTTCATAAACCCATGTTAAAGGGATATCATACGGCTCAGCCAGTGAGCAGGTTTTATTTGACCTGCAAGGTGCTCTGGTGAGACGAGATAGTTCAGAAAATAATTTTATTATATTTTCATTTATTAAAAAGATTAAGCACTATTACAGTAAAATGCGTGCATAAATATCAATGTATGTCAAAAAGTGCAAATTTGGCTGATCTAATGAAGCTAAAAAGGCACCAAAGAAGAGCTGTTGTGGAGCCAAAAGCCCTAGCTCTTTAAGCTAAGCTTAGGCAAATGATCTACATCTCTAAAAAGACACAAAATACCCATCCATACTCTCCAGTGTATTAAACCTGTGCTAAAAAACATAACATGGCAAGATATCATCACATGCTTCTTGCCCATATGTTTATTGATAAAGACAGCAGTTTTAAAATAAACATCCATTATCTGCTGGCAATTAACCTTTCAAGCCAGTAGATGGGAGCACACCCTTAATTACATGATGCAGCACACACCTAACACCAAAACAAACAGATGGCTCTCACACAGGTAACACAGATCATGGTGTCTATCTGTTGCCAGCAAGAAAAGAAGCAGATATCAGCTTATTGATCAGCCTATCGAGTGAGTCATGCTGTTTAATGCCCACTTGTTGGTAACTCAGTCCTCGTAATGTAACATGTATCATATCTTGGCCTCCATCATTATCGTATCATTGCCTCTGAATTGTGTTGCTTATCATATTATTGTCTTAGTATCATGAGGCCACATTGTGGCCTCTGTATCGTGGTATGTATCCTATCAGGGCCTCTGTATTGTGATGTGTACCCTATCATGGCCAATGTATCGTGACATGTATTCCATTGTGGCCTGTGTATTGTGATATGTATTCTATTGTGGCCTGTGTATTGTGATATGTATCATATTGTGGCCTCTGTATCATGAAATGTATCATACTGTGGCCTCTGTATCGTGATATGTATCCTATCATGGCCTCTGTATCATAATATGTATCATATTTTGCCCTCTGTATTGTGATATGTATCATATCACATATTGCCCGTGTTTTGTGATATGTATCCTATCGTGGCCTTTGTATCGTAATATGTATCATATTGTGGCCTCTGTATCGTGAAATTTATCCTATCGTGGCCTCTGTATCATGACATGTATTCTATCTTGGCCTCTGTAGAGTAATATGTATCAATCTGTGGCCTCTGCATCATGATTTGTTTTATATTGTGGCCTGTGTATTGTGATATGTATCATATTGTGGCCTGTCTATCGTGATTTGTATCTTATCATAGCCTCTGTATCAAAATATGTTTCATATTTTGCCCTCTGTATCGTGATATGTATCATATCACATATTACCTGTATCATAACATGTATCATATTGTGGCCTGTGTATCATGATATGTATCATTTTGTGGCCTCTGTATCGTCAAATGTATCATATTGTGGCCTCTGTATCATGATAAGTATCCTATTGTGGCCCGTGTATTGTGATATGTATCGCATAGTGGCCTCTGTATTGTGATATTTATCTTATCATGGCCTCTGTATCCTGGCATGTTTTCTATTGTGGCCTCTGTATTGTAATATGTATCATATTGTGGCCTCTGTATCATAGAATGTTTTATATTGTAGCCTGTGGATCGTGATATGTATCATATCGTGGCTTCTGTATCATGATATTTACCATATTGGGGCCTCTGTATCATAGTTTGTTTTATATTGTGGCCTGTGTATTGTGATTTTTATCCTATCGTGGCTTCTGTATCATGATATGTATCATTGGTGGGCTGTGTGTTGTAATATCTATCCTATCGTGGCCTCTGTATCATGATATGTATCATTATGTGGCCTGTGTATAGTAATATGTATCATATTGTGGCCTCTGTATCGTGAAATTTATCCTATCATGGCCTCTGTATCATGACATGTATTCTATCGCGGCCTCTGTAGCGTAATATGTATCGATCTGTGGCCTCTGCATCATGATTTGTTTTATATTGTGGCCTGTGTATTGTGATATGTATCATATTGTGGCCTGTCTATCGTGATTTGTATCTTATCATAGCCTCTGTATCAAAATATGTTTCATATTTTGCCCTCTGTATCATGATATGTATCATATCACATATTACCTGTGTTTTGTGATAGGTATCCCATCGTGGCCTCTGTATCGTGATATGTATCATATTGTGGCATCTTTATCGTGATATTTATCCTATCATGGCCTCTGTATCATGACATGTATTCTATCGTGGCCTCTGTATCAAAATATGTATCATATTGTGGCATCTGTATCGTGACATGTATCATATTGGGGCCTGTGTATCATGATATGTATCATTTTGTGGCCTCTGTATCGTCAAATGTATCATATTGTGGCCTCCGTATCATGATATGTATCATATTGTGGCCTGTGTATCGTGATCTCTATCCTATCGTGGCCTGTGTATCATGATATGTATCATATTGTTGCCTCTGTATCATGATAAGTATCCTATCGTGGCCCATGTATTGTGATATTATCGCACAGTGGCCTCTGTATCGTGACATGTATTGTATCATGGCCTCTGTACCGTGTTATGTATCATATTGTGGCCTATGTAACATGACAAGTGTTGCTTCGTGGCATCTGTATGGTGATATATATTTGGGCCTTTGTATTGTAATACATACTGTATCGTGAGGCTGCATTCCTGAACAGAAAAATTTGTCTTAGTGGTTGAATGTTATTGCTTGATTAATTTCTGATTTCTCAGAGAAGCCCAGTGAGCTGGCTCAAATTTGGGTGAATTCAGTTTGAAATCCCTCATTCCTGTTCAAAATGGTAAAACGTGGAGAGCTCACTGAAAATGAAAGAGTGTGCATTAAAGCACTTCATGATACTGGATGGTCTTTGAGACAAATATGAAAGGTGGTCTAATAAATTTGTTAAGCACTGTATATGCTGTGGATTGTTACGTTTAATGAAACAATAGCAAATACAGGAGCAAGCTGACTGATGTAGCAGGCAAAATAATTATAGTAAATCACATTTCCTCGACTTAAACGTGTATTTTTTTTTACTTAAAAGTTGTCCAAAATCTATGAAGCAATTCTTAACATCTGTCTGTTGGTTGTTTTATTACCTCCACCGAGGAGGTTATGTGATCGGGTGGGTTTGTTTGTTAGTTTGTTAGTTTTTTGTTAGCACCATAACTCAGAAGTTATGGATGGATTTTGATGAAATTTTCAGGAAATGTCAGAATTGGCATAAGGAAGAACTGATTAGATTTTGGGACTGATCAGATCACCATTTGGATCCAGGATTTTTTTTTTTAAAGATTCTGTACTATTGGGCAGTAGGGCTACGAGCGGAGGTCTGCGCTCTCCAAGTGCTTTTCTACTGTTGTTACTACTTTACACCAGGAGATGGTGGACATGAGTAATTTTAATCCCAGCAGCATTTTTGGGTGTGTTTCTATTCAAAGTTTTGGAGTTTATAGAGTTTGAAAGATGCATGCCTGGTCGAGGAGACGAGTTGGAGCATAACAGAGAGAACGACAGTGGACTTTGGCAAGAATACTCACAATGCTGGGAGGAATAGAGGAATATTCACCCTCTGCCATGACTTTCAGTCGTGCGGTGAGACCATGGGTGAGACTGTCAGTGCATCTGCTGGCACCAGCAGGCAATGCTTCCGCCACGATAGTCCACACGTAGGGAAGCTAATGCTTTGCTCACCGTGTTTCCACCCCACTGGGGAGGGAGTAATCGGTGAATTAGATTTTGGGAGTGATCCGGATCACCGTCTGGATCCAGGAATTTTTTAAAGGATTCTTCACTATCGGGAGATAGGGCTAACGGTGGAGGTCTGCGCTCTCTGAGTGCTTTTCTAGTTGCATACTGCGACACAAAATCTCAGACTTAGATTTCCAGCTTTAAGAGACAGGACTTTGGTTGTTAGTTAATGGAATCTGTTGACCCTATCTTTCCTCTTCACCCACTATAAGAACAAAACTGTAATTTGTCATTGCCTACGGACTCACAACATCTGTTAAAATTTCAAAACCCAGGATATTTTGTCTTTTTGGAGACCAATTCTACAATTCTTCCTTTAAAACTGTCTCTCACAGGTATCTTTACTTGATATAAGAGAGCCACTAAATCACCAACCCTTCAACCACCCTCTCCAAAACTCACAAGAAGTACTTTGTCACCCAGCATGAGTAAGAACTGACACTGACGTTTAAAGTAATTGTGGGAAAGTTTCAAAGGACGAGCCAATCCCTTCCCTAATCGAGATAAAGACAAACGACACAAACAGCTGAGGGGCCCCACATTGTGCACCCTGTTCATGCGTTGGGCGTGAGCAGGCCGACACGAGAGGCCGTGCTTGTCAGTTTATCAACAGCAGCAATTTTTCACCCTTGATCAGCCGAGCGTGGAGGCATTTTAAATGAACTACCTGGATTCAAACAGCATCAGACGGGAGACAAAAGGTAACCTCTCTGCTGCACCGTCTTTGTCTCTCTCTATCTCTTCTCCACCCGTCTCCTCTGTCTCCCTCTCTCTCTGTCTGTCACATTCTCGTCCAATCCTCCTCTGCTTCCCCCGGACCTCTCAGTCCTGTCCGACCGGCTTCACCATGACGGACACATAAGCCCATTCATGGAGTGGCAAGCACCATGTGGATGTCCGCCTGTGCCCAGAAATCAAGCAATATGCTGTCACAGAGAGAAAACAAACACAAGCACACGCTCTCGTGCACACATGGTGGGGCCTGCCATGACCCCACGTCAAAGAAGACAAACAACGGCGAGCGAAAGCAGCCGCCTGTCCATGTGGCAAGCCAGCGTATGGAACCCTGGCACCATATGGGCTCTTCATTGTTGACAAAACAGCCTGGGGGACGTTCAGCAGCCACCATTTGCATTTATGGAAAACACTTTTACGATTGTTTCTCCTTTCACACGCTCCTCCAGAAAAATAAAAGTGCCATCATCAATCTGTGTTCGGAGCCTGGAGGTGTGTTGGAGAGGATTTGTACAGTCATCCATTTGCTGTCATTTTGGAAAACGACACAGATAGTGCAGCTGGAGGAAATCCCATGATGCTCTTACCTAGCTGCAGCTCCATGTTGCTAATCTTGTTTTCTGAGGGAAACAGGATCTTTGGCGGCTTGTCGGTCAAAGGAGCTGAAAAAGGAGAAAAGAAAAGGAATTTAAAGCACAAAGAAGAAACAACAATAAAGACAAAGTCGCTCTGAAGAAGAAAAGTGAGGGGTGCTTTTGAGCTATTTTTAGCAAGCTCCCAACGTGTTTCATGCACTTTGTTCAGTGTTTTTTCCCTCCCTGTTAAAGACATTTGTTAGCCTTTGAACAGCGAGCGCAGACAGACGTTATCTGCCGACTGTATCTCCTCTTCAACATGAACAAATGCTCATCCCCTTTCTGTCTGTCCTCATTCCTCTCGCTCTCCTAACTTGCTCTTTGTCTCTTCGCAGACATATTGCTCTCTAGTGCCTATAGACCTTGAGTTCCATTCGTCTGACCCACTTTTCATCATAAATTAATCACCTCTTTGCCTAAAACATGGCACCATTTAATCTGCATGAGTGTTGGGTGTATTTGAAGAGCCATCGTGGTGTGTGGAAGTGTGTATTTGTGTGTGAGAGGGGGAGAGAGGGAGCAGCTGATGCTCTAATGATGCTAATCATCCATACGGCGGATGTCAGACCTGCTGCTTAAGTCCTTCCTCTAGGGAACGCCTGAGCACGCAGACGTTTTATTGTTGTTAAAAGCGTTTGTGTGTTCGGAGAGAGAGGCTGCGCACTTTACAGTGGAGGGGTTAAGAGAACAGAGAGAGGGTCTTGTATGTACAAGACTGAACAGTAACACAGGAGAGAGGAGGAGGTGCAACATGTCAGATAACAAGGTACTTAGAGACACATAAATAACCTTCCTGTCTTTAATTTTTTATCATTATCTTACCTCATTCTTGTCACAGAGCTGCTGCAGTTAGATATTTGAGGTCATTGCTCATAGGCAGACCACTGTTTGTTACCTCAAGTAACTCATGGGGAGTTCTAAGCTTGACTTTAGCCTGTATAAAACATTTACCATCAGAGGTGCAAACTCATGGAGATAGATTGTCTATTTTACAAGGGAATTCTTAAATTTATGAGACACAAAAATGTATGCATGGGACGAACTGTATCAATTGGATTAGGGACTGGCTTTTTTCTAGCTTTTCTATGCATTTGCAGGTTGCCAATTTGCTTTGCAGAGTGTGGCTAATGTTAGCATAGCTGACCCCCTCAAACCTTCGGAAATCCAATCTGGCTGCAGACTGTCCCTCTCTGATGGCCACTCTTACAGAACGGAAATACGGAACGGAACGGAACAGAAACGGAAATCAGAATAAACTTTCATTTAGGGTTAGACTAAGGGTACTAGGATACCAAAAGTTAAAAGTCAAAAACCTGATCTGCAAATTTTGATCACAAAATATTTTAAAAATCTGAGTGAACAGTCTGCTAACAGGAACAAAATATCCTCCATGAAAACATTCTTATGCAGCCAGCATAGGTTATGTCGCTCTGTTAGCTGCATAAGCTGCATAAGCTATGTAGATAATGGAGGAAGGTAGCTGATGGAGCTAAAGCTAATCTTATAAAGCAACTACGTAAGCTACATATCCATATTATCTGCATTACAAAGTAAGCCTTAGCTACATTTGGTAAAGCTAACGTTGCTAAAGCTAACTTAGCTAAATATAATGCAGCTACATAGCAAACATAGCTATACGTGAACACACCTAACTTAGCTAAAGTGGTTAATGTAGCTAAAGCTGAGCTCACAGAGTATCTATGTAAGCTAAGCAGGTATGTTTAGCTTTAGCTAAAGCTAACAAAGCTAAATTGAGACACTATTTCTGTAACTTCTTCTAAAATGGGTCCATACATAATAAAAAAACAGATTAGACCTTTATTCTCCTTTTTTTTTTTTTTTTTTTAATGTTTATTCTCTAATGTTTACAATGTGGTTATTTATGAATGCAACTGCAGTGCTTTTTTGTGAATAAAGTTGGATTAAAAAAAAACTGGAAATACGTTGTACCAGCAAATAAACAGCATCTCAGATGAATGGTCTGAGAGAATGGCCGTCAAAGATTTACCATCTGCAGCCAGACCCCTCTTGCCTTCAGTGCTCCATGCAAGTTAAAGTCCACATTCCTGTGCTGAATTACTTAGTTCACCAATCAACATGCCAACCTGCACCAACCAGCATACACTATATGGACAAGAGCATTTGGCTCATACCTGTGAATTACTGAATTCAGTTATTTCAATAAGACCTGTTGCCAGAGCTGTATAAAATGAACCACCTAGCCATGCAGTCAATTGAAAACATTTGTGATTCTGAAGAGCTCGTGTTCTGTGGAGTGACGAATCACACTTCTCTGTTTGGCAGTCAGATGGGTGAGTCTGGGTTTGTCAGATGCTGTGAGAACATTACCCGCCTGACTGCATCGTACCAATTGTGAAGTTCGGTGAAGGAGGGATAACATATGGAACATTATAATTCAGGTTTTGGGCTAGGCCCCTAATCTCCAGTAAAGGGCACTCTTAATGCTTCAGCATACCAAGACATTTTGAACATTGCTATGCTTCCAACTTTGTGGCAACAGTTTGGGGAAGGCCCTTTTCTATTCCAACATGACTGTCCCCCAGTGCCCAAACAAGGACTTTAAAGCCATGGCTTGATGAGTTAAGTGTGAAAAAAACTTGACTGGCCAGCACAGAGCCCTATGGAGCACCTTCATAATGAACTGGAATGGAGATTGTGATCCAGGTCTTCTGATCCAACATCAACGCCTGACCTCATAAATCCTCTTTAGAATGAATGGGCACAAATTCCCACAGAAAAGCCTTCCAAGAAGAGTGGAAGCTGTTTTAGCTGCAGAAGAGGGGCCAGATCCCCAATATGTGTGCTGTGAAAGCCTGTATGTTGTAATCAGGAGAGGATTGCTGAACAATTATCCAGAGAAAATTCACTTTATGTATTACTAAACTTCTAATTTATTGTTAGTTTTATCACTCAAAGTGATGTGAAGTTTTCCTTCTTTTTAAAAACTTTACACCTTAATGCTAATTTGGGTTTAATAACCATCAAAACTGATGAATAAGAACAATTTTATGTTCATAAAGCCTCACATAATTTAGGCTCTTTTTCTGTGACAAGTCATGCACACTGCTCCTCTGCTGATTCAAACACTTTGGTTCAGCTGGGTGATCAGTGATCTATTCAAACCTTTGGCACCACTCTTGCATTACATCAGGACACAAAATTGGGGCATGTTAAGCTCAATCTAATCCACATTCCTCCTCTGGCAAGCATGACATGTATGATATTATTTTAGGCCATAGTTTCAAGTGTAAAACCCATCCCTTTCTGTTAAAACCCCAGTACTCATGAGGCTGTAGATTAAGATCAATTTTAGTGCTATATTGTTAGTTGATGTATCATTTGCTGATGCACACGCACACAAAAACAAGCACACACACCACTTTAAATAGTTAGCACTAAGGAGCTAATCTCAGTTTCTGCACTTCCAAAACCAACTATAAAGAAAGAAACCTTTTAGTGAATAATACAGAGGGTAGTCCTAACAGCAAACCTTTGGGGCATGGTAATTATTTTGTGGTGAATATGCAGAGAGGGGTTTTCAGGCCAGTTTGTAGCCTGGTGCTTTCATTAAGATGTTTCTTCGGTGTCCTCACAAGACCTCATCTTAAACCTTATTATAAGAGTGCACTAACAAGCGATTTGAAAGTCCTCTTCCTTTTTTGGTGTCTTTATTTGGGAGGAAGAAGCTGTGTAAAGTTGCTGAGTCTACTCACTCAGCAGAGTAAAGGGCAGCAAAGTGCGTGGTATGCTCTAAAATGAAGACAAGTGCTCAAGTTTTATGCTGCAGAATATGCATTTTTATGCAGTATAACCCATAATTATGATGATCGTTATCATGTGCAATACCACTTCAGTTATCATGTGTAATATTAGATTACAGCATCTGGTTAATTCATATTCACAAGCGTGCAATATCAAAACAATAAAGGGCAAAATTGTGTTTATTTTAGTGCAAATACTACAGTTGATAATGGCAGTTCTATGTAATATGTGCAACAGTACTTTTGATATGTCATTGTGTGCATTACAACAGATGATATAACTAATGAAATAGATTTTTTTTTAAACATTTGCCATTTTGCCTTTACTTTCGCATTTTTAATGTGCAACATTACTTTAAATATTAAGGGCTATATTGTGTTTGATTCAGTAAGCAGCAATACTTATTTACTGAGAAATATAACTCTTTTCATCATTATAGGAAATATTACTTTTCAGTGTTAGGAGCTATAGTGTGTACATTTCATGAGACATAACAGTTTTTTTTCACTGAAATGTGCAATACTTTCTTTCAATTGCATTTGTTAAATTTTAATTGATTTATTACTGGTAACTTCAAAATAAGACTTAAATATGGTCCCAGGTATATGCACTATAAAATGTTAAAGTAAGGCTGCATTATGGCCATTATAATGTGTACTGTTTCATTTTAAAATCGATATATCTTATATTCATTATCATTTGCAGTGTTATATTTCAAAATAATGCTACATTATACATATAATATTACATTTGAATAAAAGATTATTATGCTAAATATGTGCAATATTACATTTTCAAATACACCTACATTGCTCTTATTATCCGGTGCAACATAACATTTGAATAAAGTCTTAAATTACAATGATTGTCACATGCAATATTACATTTCAAGATAAGGCTATATGACTCTCATTATCATGTGAAGAATAACTTTATAATTTTACACTACATTACACTTGCTATGATGTGCAATATTACATTTCCAATGACGCCACATTATGCTCACTATCATGTGAAGTATTACCTTTTAATTTTATACTACATTACATTAATCATCATGTGCAATATTACATTTCCAGTGAGGCTACATTACACTCATTATCATGTGCAGTATTACTTTTTAAATATTTTTCCACACACATTATCATGTGCAATATTAAATTAAAATAAGGCTACTTTATGTATACTGTCATCTGCAATATTACAGTTTAGAATTTGGCTATATTACACTCATTATCATGTGCAATACATTTCAAAGTAAGGCTACAATATGCTTGTTAAGGTATTGCATTTAAATATAGGACTATATCAAACTCATAATCATGTACAGTATTACTTTTAAATATATTGTTGTATTATTATCATGACAATAATCACAATGCAATATGCTCATTATGATCTACTATCTGGATCATGTGTAATAACATTTAGATATAAACTGCATATTCTAATCAGATCCATTTGCACAACTGATAATAACTTCTGTGTAATACATTTGTGCATTATGTTTAACATCATTATCAGGCTTTAACATGTTTATCGTGATGTGAAATATAAAATTTTAGTGTCAAGGGCTTGTTGTGTTAATTAACATGTGCAATGAAACATTTCCATATAGAGCTTTTTAATGTTATTTATCATGTGCAACAATACTTTTCACAATCAAAAACAGTGCTGTGTGTATAATCCTTTCATATCTATTTAAAAGGGCTTTTTTTTATACCATGTACAAAATGAATAACCATTATTTCCAGCACCATGTACAATATTACTCAATGCCTGGGGCTGTACTATGTAAATTATCATGTGTAATACTGCTGATAATTATGCCTACCAATACAATATGCAATATTACCTGTCACAATCATGTGCAATAGTCTTTAGCTCATGCAATTTGAAATATTCCATGACACATTTTAGATTTTTTTTAAATTAAATTAGATTATTTGTATTTGGTTCTCTATTATTTTATTTTTGTTATTTGCAGTATTATAATTTATTCTGAGGATTAATTGAACTCTTGTTTTTTTTTTATCTTATCATCCATTGAACATTTGCTCAAGCTGTCCAACAGAAGTGTCCATGTGAGTGGATAAAGGAGGGGTGTTTATGATGTGTTTTACTCTGATGTAGCACCTGCCGGTATGTAAATAGTGACAGAGACACTCTGTGACATCTATGAGAGAGGCGGTCACGGGCTTTTAGGCACAACTGTTTGCACTGTTAATAGGTAATCACACAGCACAAATTACACTGGATACTGATACAATTTTAATTACATATCAAACTGCTATACATAATTACACAATGGGTGATCCTATAGCCAATTACGCAGTGGGCAAACAAATGAGGACAAGCTGTGTATGGTAGAGGAGAGGGGAAGCAGATGTGGCGAGAGCTCAGATAGGAGGAGAAGAAAAGTAAGGCGCTGTTGAAACGACGAGAACAAAACAGGAACATTTATAAAGTCAAAGTGAACCAGTCAAGAAACATGCTCCCCCCTCACTTTGGCATGCTACACTTGCCTCTGAAAATCTCATTATCTTAATTACCATTCCTTTATGGGAAATACATCAATTATCACGGTTCAGGAGGGGGACACCATTTATAAAATGTGGAGGATTGGGAGCAGCTCGTCACAAAGGAAAGAGTCTCCGGCTGCCGTTTCCATGCAAAGTGTAGAATTAAGCAAGCGTGGGCATAAACAGGTCATTTAACATGCAAATATATCTGGTGAGTTGTTAACTTGTAAAAGCATCATGTGAGAAAAAGTGTGATGTTTTAACACCTGATTTTTTTTAGAGATCCTTGGTGATTCTTTGAGTTGTATTCAAGGTTAGAATTGAGTTTTTTTTCCAAACTGAATTCAAAGGACATGCTGCAAACAAAAACAGATTCCTGTTGCAGCTGAAAGAAAGTAAACTCTAGCTGCAAGGACGATTTGGCTGGATTTTTGTCACATTTGTTTAGTGAAGCTTATTTTTCTATATTCAAGTGAAGGTTGTGGAAAATATTCACAGTCTAAAACCTGTTTTTCTTGAAATATGTCAATTTTAACAGAAAAAGCACTGAACAGTTTACCTGTTTTCTAAATATTTGCACTCCAATGTTGATGCAAAAGTACTGTCCATTAAACCTCCAATTAGGGAAACCATGCATCCTGCAGGGTTAGTTAATCACAATATACTGCTTTTGTAAAAGTTTCTTTAAAATGTTGGTAATAAACAGGGCCAGCTCTAAGCGATCATCCAGGGCACCACGCTCTAGGGGGTGCCAGCATGAGCCCCCAAACATTTTGAACAAAACTTCAAAGGTAAAATAAAATAACTGCCAGATTGTCATCTTCACCACTCCACTCCCTCTGCTCTGCTGGATTTAGCCTCTCTTTTCCTCCTCGCTCTTTGAGCGGGCACACTCACTCACTGTGCACTCTGTGGCAGCAAGAATGGAGCAGAGATGTAAGAGTATTCCTATACCCTGGAGGGAAACAACTCTGTGTCATCTGATTGTTCCAAAACAGTGAGGGTAAAAAGTTAGACACTGAAGTAACTTGCAGCAAGTTGATTGATCATCTACTATTTCTTTCATTTATTGATAAAGACAGAGAGACAGCTGCAGATAATGAAAGAAAGAAAGGGAGAAAAATCAGCGCAGCAGACGATAAGAGGTAAACAGAGATGCCACAGATCATATCGATCTGCAAATTTATGTCATCAAAGAGAATCCATTCAGCCTCAGTGTATCATGCACTGATGCCATTGTGACATACAGTACTTGAATGTAAATGAGAAAGCTACAGTGCATTAAATAGCATTGAAGTATAGATGATGACTGTCCAAAGACATACTTAATAACCTCACAGTGATAGATTTACAAGATTTGTTCTGAAATATCAGATCAGTACCTTTGGCTCTAGATTACTCAGTACAGTTATGGTGTATCAAAAAAAGGAAAATCCAAAGTATGATTACTGTGGCTGCAACATTCTCAACATTCCTCTGATGAGATGATAAAAAACTGTTTTCCATTCAAACATTTCTTTTTTTCTCAACACAGTGTGATGCAAAACTATAAGATTCGACATGACACAATACGATATGGAATGGTATGAAATAATATCATAAGACATGATAATATATGATATGACATGGTTTGATACTACATGATGTGGTATGGTAGGATATGATATATATCCTGCCATACCATATAACACCATGACATACCATGTGACACTATGCCATATTGTATCATACCATACCATACCATACCATACCATACTGCACTGTACCATACTGCACTGTACCATACCATACCACATAACACTATAACATAATACAAAATGTAACACTATACTAGACCATACCATACAATACCACAGCATTCCATTCCTTACCATATAAAACCATACTATACTGTACGATACCATACCACACTATAGTATAGCATAGCATAACATATAACACCACCTCGTACCATTGATAGACTGTGGAAAGAATTGGACAAAGCCTGTGTGACGTCAGCCGTCTGCTTACAATAGGTGGACTCTAACAGCTCTTGAAGCCAACCTGCGCCAGTTTCCATATTGAAATCGCGTTCTCAACCGAACTTTGGATCAACCTAACAGCCCGCCCACTAAGCTCAACTTCCTGTCAGCTAGCTAGCTAGCATTCTGGTTGACAGAAATGTAGCTTCTGCCTGTCGAGCTATCTGTCAATCAAATGAGATGCGCCGAACAGAGCGCAGTGAGGTTTTTCCTCAATATAATTAAAACAATTGTAGTACAAAAAAATTCATCCTCCGTACAGTAAGAACACATGAAGACATTAGTTAATGAGACAGGTTTAGTTTTTTGAACCAGGCTGTAAACTGGTTTATTTCTTGTGTAAAGAACAGCTTTTAAACCGGTGTTCAGACGGAACGTCATGTGTTCCTGCAGCGTACCTCAAGTGGACACTTATTGCAATTTTTTTAACTTCTGCATTGGCTTCATTTTTCAGGAGCGGAGCTTGCCGCTTGGTACCATACCATACTGCACTGTACCATACCATACCATACTGTACAATACTGTACCGTACTGTATCATACCATACCATACTGCACTGTACCATACCATACCATACTGTACAATACTGTACCGTACTGTATCATACCATACCATACTGCACTGTACCATACCATACTGTACTGTACCATACCATACCATACTGTACCATATCATACCATACTGCACTGTACCATACCATATCATACCGTACAATACCATACCATACCATACCATACTGTATCATACCATACCATACTGCACTGTACCATACCATACCATACCATACCATACTGTACCATACCATACCATACCATACCATACTGCACTGTACCATACCATACCATACTGTACCATACCATACCATACCGTACCATACTGCACTGTACCATACCATACCATACTGTACTATACCATACCATACCATACTGCACTGTACCATACCATACCATACTGCACTGCATAATAATTTTATAGCACAAGATCAACATAAACAACATCCTTGGTACCATTAGAACCACCACACAAAGAGTCGATACAACATCAAGTTTAAAAAAACACCTGCTATTTATACATGTTTGGAAATACCTGTTCTTAGCAACTAAGCTTTACCATTAACAAACCCTTGAAGCTCAGTAGCAACGGCACTCCATAAAAGTTAAACTCAGGACAATTTATATCCCTACATGAAATGTTGCAGAAGCAGGAGCCAGTTGGGGATTTTTATTATTTTTAAAGCTTTCTGAAGTTCTCCTCATTGATACTGCGTGGGTATGACATGTTTCGTATCACATGGTCGTCTGTGAGCAGACTCAATTAATATCTCCTGCATGAAGATGTGTCTTTAGGGGGAGCAGAATGGCCGGGTTGGTATGCTTCTGCAAATTTTATGCTCTGGGATCAATGATTCGCTCTAAAACATTGATGTCTGTGTATCCTCGGGGCAGAGGCATTGTCTATTCTCTGCAGCCAACCAGGCTGAATGAATTTCAGAAGGTGACACAAAGTATCTCTTATAACTTTTAGAACCACATGACAGCTGGCCTGTATGCCTTCAGCTAGGGTTGTATGACATACATGTGGACAAGGACGCCATGGGGAACGGGGGATTCATATAAACCTCTGCAATGTGAAAAGCATGTTTTTGAAGATTTCTAAAGCTAAAGATTGTTCGCTTTGAGTAGGTTTGAAGTGCTATTAGGGAGGGACCGAATCAAGCTTTCTGTGCAAGTGTTTGAGTGCCTTCAGGCCCACATGTGGACTGGACACATTCACACAGAGTGGGACCGTGTGGATATAAGCTTTGTGATCAGTCATCCACAATCTCATTTCTGCTTGGTGGCGGAAAAGCTCACTGGACTTTCCGGATGGATTATTCTGGGTGAGTGACTGTAGGGAAACAGCAAATTAATGAATTAAGGATGGAGCTGAGATACTTGGATCACTGGGCTTTTTTCTGTTAGTCATTCAATTTGTGGGCTTGGCTATTGGGGATTTGCAAGAGAGAAATATGCTGTCTGCAAACTGGTGACAAAGGTGAAAATAGGAACAAATGAAATGTATAAATTACTGGCACATGCAGAATATTTGGAGCATATTTGCTCATTCAGGCATGCACACGGACATAGCACTTATTCTCTCACACATTCCTGCATAGCCAGTGCACTCACATGTCCTTTCTTTTATAAAGTTGTGAAAGCAGGCCTGCATTGTCCTTTGGTTTCAGGAAATTGGCTCCCAAAGGTTTTCGAGTATTTTTTTTTACATCAACAAAGGCAGAAAAAAAAAAGAGATGGATGGAGACTTAAGCAAACACAAAGTCCTTGTGGGTCTCCCAAGAGCGCTAAGCTTGACTAGAGAAGTCTTGAATCTCCTGCACGGCTGGCAGACTCCAATACTGCCCTATACCTTTCTTCTACTGCAGGAGATCGCCATATATTAACAGTGACCTTCCTCTATGTGGTTGTCATCTTTGAGCCAGTTTCATTACATTCCTGATGGTGCAATAACCAGCCTGTATGATTCCCTTATGAAGTCACCTCAGAGTATACAGAATTTAATTCCAGGCCCGACCATTTCTCCCATGGGAGAGGCTGGATGGTGTCATCCAAAGAAAGCTAATAAAAGCAGTTATATTCATCCTAAACCACATCACGCTCCTTTACTGTCCAATACTGGCGTGCTCTATGAGATCTGCCCCTGGCAAAACTGGAGTGCTTCAACATGAAGAGAAAAAGAGTCTGTTCTCTGACTCAAATATGGTAAAACAGGTTCCTGAATCACAGTCACTGGTGAAGTCAAATGGCTATTATTAAGAGAGACATTTTTAGATGTAGAATCTGTAGGCAAATGACAGGATTTCTAATAATGGGAACATTTTTAGTTGTGCTTGGATTCCTGTTGTCCACAAATATATAAGAGGGAAGAAAACAGCCTGTGTGGATACTAGAAAAGGCTGGATGTACTCTATCTTCTGTGGTGTAATGCTGTCTGCCATTAGCTTTCTTAAACTGTTAGGCTTTTACAATCCCTGTTCCAGAAAAGTTGGGGCACTGTGTAAAAAGTAAATAGAAACAGCATGCAATGAAGGCAAATCTCATACACCAATTCTGTTCACAATAAAAAGTAAAACAACATATCAGTTGAAAACTATAAGCTCATTTCGAATTTGATGGCAGCAGCAGGTCTAAAAACAAGTAGGGCTGGGGCAACCACAAGCTGGAAAAGATAAAAATAAAACAGCTGGAGGAGCACTCTGGATCTAAGTTAGTATGATGACTGGGAATTAAAAGAGCTTAAGTAAAGATGGGCAGATGTTCACTAATTTGCTACAAAAAAATGCAACAAAAAATGTGGAGAAATTTGAAGAAAATGTTCCTCAGTGTAAAATTGCGAGGACTTTTCATATCTCACCATATGCCATACCTGGCAGGCCAGATGGATTTGTCTCACAAATCCATCTGGTAAACCAATCACATAAAGTATTTGGGAAAGGGCAGAGCCTTTGAAAAAAAAAAAACTTGGCGGGTGATTGGGTGAACGTTCCGTCTGTCACATCTTTACGGGCCAATCAGAGCAACAAAACATGTGATGTAGCTGCTACTGAGCTGCGCCCCTACCGAAGGAGTAAACTCCATATAGAACTGCATATCGCAAACCATGGAGACAGTAGACATGTCAGTACACGACTTTTGTCGTTTTTGAAAAGAAAAGAATTCTTTGCTGTTATTTGTTCTTCTTTTAAAAGAAGAACAGTCATCAAGTTCTGATAAAACTGGCACTTTAGCAGCATCCACGCTAATGTCTTCTGCCATAATGGCACTCTTGTTGCTGCTTGCTTACCTCATAAACTCTGCCATGCCAAGAAGTACTGCCGCTCGTCGCTGATTGGTCCTGTCACTTTCTAACTGGGCCCAAACGGTTCAGACGGGAGCTTTGTACGATGGATTCACCAGTGAGAAACATGGAAATGGACGAATCCATCTGCTTTGCAAGGTTAACCACATACAGTACTTTATATCATCAAAAGATGCAGAGAATCTGGAGGAATTGTGGCGCAAAGGGCAAGGCTGGAGAACATTGTTTGATAGTTGTGATCTTCACACACCTGGCACACCTTAGGCAACACTGCATTTAGAAAAGGCATGATTCTGTGCTGGAAATCATTGCGTGGGCTCAGGAAACTTTCCAGAAACCACTGTCTGTTAAACATAATTCACTGTGCCATCCACAAATGTAAGTTAGAGCTATATCATGCTAACCTGACACGCCAGATAGACTGTTTCATATATACATTGCATGAATATATTTCACATTCATCTGGGAAAGCTCCCATAGAAAGCATTTGGGAAGGGGAGGACTTTTCCATAAATTCCCTGGAAGGTGATTGGGGGAACATTTTGTCTGACACACTCATGACGGGTCAATCAGAGTGACAAGGCAAATTATGTTTTTATGCATGTGCTTCTCTTGAGCTGACAAGCTTCCGCTGCCGTAGATTGTTAATGGTGGAGCTACTTGATGCCAAGGCCGCTTGGGAGACGTGCAGGAGCATCTTCTCTGCCAAGACAAGCTGTTGGTGTGGCTCTTTGCTCTTGTTTTTAAAAATAATCAACCATAAACTATTGTAACTGTCTTTGAAATCTTGCTAGGATGCTGTTAGCATAGAACGTAGCCACAGTGTTGTTTTGGATGCTGGACTAGAAATAAGTCTCGCCAAGTTGTAGCCGAGAATTTCTTTACTTAATATATTAGTGACTGTTGTTCCACTTTGACCTTGTGTATTGGGAATGAATTATTCAGGTATCCTGACAGTCAGTACCAAGGAAACTAAGGGTGTATTCACACCTGTGGCTCGTTTGCTTTGTTACGATTCAGGGGCAAAAACGATACAGTTGTTTCAGTTGTCACTTGGTTCGTTTGCGTTCACACGGCAAAAAGTCTCTT
The DNA here is from genome assembly GCF_018320785.1 of Cheilinus undulatus. Taxonomy (NCBI): domain Eukaryota; kingdom Metazoa; phylum Chordata; class Actinopteri; order Labriformes; family Labridae; genus Cheilinus; species Cheilinus undulatus. Next base: position 35,307,266 of record NC_054879.1, on the reverse strand, counting down.
GCGGTCCAAAGTTGTAAACAAATGCCACGTGCGATCCAATTCGTCTCTCATAGGTCAGAAATCTAACCCAGAAGGCGGGGGAGTTTCCTCACTACTCCACGTGAGCCCACGACTCATTTCGCTCAGATCTGTTGTTTTTCCACCTTCTCTTCTTCTTCTGCTGTTGTTGATTCTTCTACTCCTTCTTCTTCTGTTGTTTTAACTGAACGGTTGGCAACCGGGCGCATTACTGCCCCGATGACTACAGTGTGTACTACAGTTATGAGTCAGTTGTGCTGGTTGCTGAGGTGATTGTGTTCTCACTGCAAAGGAACCACTACAGGGCTTGAATGGAAGCGAGACAAGACCACCCTATTTTGGCGATCTTGACCCGCTTGTTTTGTCCCACATCTGAGTGCAATTGCTGTGTTCACATATGTCCAAACGAACCGGACTTTGGGGGGGGGGGGGGGGTCACTGTTTCGGAACAACTGCCCCAAACGAGCCAGGTGTGAATACACTCTTAATAAAAGACTCTGCTTGGGTCTTTGACTGTCACATGTTGTCCTAAAAATCCTAAGAATGGATACCACCACTGTTTTACCCTTTACTTTATCTCTTTAACAAACAGCAACCACCTAGTATCAGAAGATGTAAGAATCCAAAAGAAATTCAATAAACAGGAAGAGCTGAATGAAAAATCCCAGCAAAGAAGGAATGGCAACCAATGAGTTAATGAACCGCCTTGACTACTGACATTATGAGAAGCAGGTGTGTAATGATTACAGATGTAAATAATGAAGCAGTCAGGGCAGGGAATTTAAATAATCAGACATGCAAGTCCATCAAAATTTAAAAGAAATGTTCCAAGTTTCAGTAGATTTGACAATAACTGCCCTCTTTTGGCCGGTGTCTCTCATGGACATTTTCAGCTGATGAAACATGGCAGTGATCCCGCTGTTCAAAGAGGGAGTCCAGCTGAGAGGCCTGGATAATCTTAATCTTTGTGAAATAAGAAGAAAGGGAAATTAAAAGCATGTCAGTCCCTTGCCCTATTTGCAAGAAATGCCAACTAACCAATGTGAACCACATTTAACAATTCATTACCTAATAAGTAGAACGTGGAGACCAATTAAAGAGGAATTTGACTTGAAGACGAGGAGACTATTAGAGGAAGATGAAGCGAGGGAGAGATACAGAGACAAAGAGTGAAGGGAGCAGGCTGAGAAAATGTGTTATTGATTGGTGGAGGTTTACTATGATTCTGCCTTCTCATGGACAAGCGTACGGCTAAATGCTAAATGGACGACGCTTATGTAGCTCTAATCTACCTTGACAGATTCACCAATATTCCTCTCATTTACTCATTCACTCATGAATCACCAAAGAGCTGATATGCAAGATGTTTCTGAGGCTGGGCTGCACTCACATTGGTCATGGGTAAAAAGTGAGCAGCTCAGGTAGATCTCTTAACTATGATTGAATGAAGGTAGAACTTATATTCTCACTATTTTTTTTAAGGTTTGCTGCAACACACTGCGTCGAGATTTTTTCATATTTTACTGGTAGTTTTCCTGCAAATGTAGAGTGATCCATAAAAATAAAGCATCAACAATTTACACATTGACACCAGAGTTATTTCTACAGATATTTGGATTATGGGTGTGTACTGTTAGCCAACAAAACAGGTAAACATTACTGGTCAGCTTCAGAAATAGTGGTGTATAACAGCATCAGCCTTGGCAGTGACATCGACTGATTTATAATATTGTAAGTGTTACAAGTATTGTGCATTGTTTTGGTAATATAATTGGTCAAAGCAGAAAGGAACTGATCAGAACTAGAACATTGTTATTTGTTGGGACATAGAGGTTGAAAACTGGATGGTCCCATTCAAATAAGGACCTAGGTTTGGCAGTATTGTGATCCAGAACAGCGGTCAGGACCCAAAAGTGGGTTGCGAAGCCCTTTTCAGTGGGTCGGCGATGTGTACCTGGGAAAAAAATTGCACCAAATTGTCTCTGAAACTCTAAAACGCGCATGATTTGTCCTGTTTGACTGTTTTGTTACATCTTTTGTACTGTCAGAGTCCCAAGCTCTAATATTTTTTTTTAATAAATACATCTGATTGACCAAAAAGATCTCCAAAATATGGGTCACAATTCTCCTTGAGGAGTTGATGGTGGGTCCCGTGACTCAACCAGTTGAGAACCACTGATCTAGAAAATTAAATCGTAAGTAGGAGTTGTATGTAGGGAGCAATGTATGACCACATTCAGCGCAGATATTTGGATGCTAACCTGAAAAAAGACCAAGAGGCGAGCGCTCCTAATGTTAGCTATTCTCTGCAAATCAATTCCACATAGCTTACCAGCATGGATGAAAAAAAAAACACACAGCTCATCATGATAATGCATGTGGTAATGCCAGTCAGCGTCTTCAGGGGCATATTCATATTCTCAACCCCAAAATTTTGAACTATTATTGGCTGCTATGGTCCTTTTTTCAGAGGTGAGTCTTAAGGTTTTTGCTCCCAGTCTATTATTTTCAGACGCATTTTTAAAAAATCTGTAATATAAAAGAAAAAATAATTAACTTGAACCTTACACACCGAGTCCACTGTGTTTTATTTGTATTCACTGTAAATATTTGTAGAATGTAGCAAATGGGTTCGTACTGCAATAAAAAAAGCAGTGGATGAGCCTGTGGCTCTGTCACTCCTGAAAACCACACTGGATCCATCCATCCTGACAGAGAGCTTCATACAACACCCAATCATGTATCATAACGCCATGCCAAGCTGGAGATGAAGAGCAACCTTTTAATTCAGTCTATGCTATGCGGCCTTTAACTGTTATATACTATAGCTGATATCAACATATTACATGAGTAAATCATGGTGTTTAAAGCAAGGTTTCAGTGAGAGTTAACCACCCACCTAAAAGCTTTGGACTTATGTGAAAAATACAAAAGAAATACAAAAGAAACTCAAACCTGTTGGGAAAACATTAATGACTGACAAAAGGTTTGGTGTCAGTGTGAAAACACAATTAACACAACATGAGAGGGTTCTTTGTAAAGTCAGAAGAAAACAACAGACTCAGTGTCTAAAGGGCTTTATACTTCAATTTTTTGCTCTGTGTTTCAGGCTGCTTGTAGCGTTCTTTGCAAGGCACATTTTCTTTTTTAAGTACTTGAAATTGTAAATTCTGACATATTTTTTAACTCCTCAAAAATAAAGCAAAAGTGACTTTCACTGAAGAGTTTGTTACTCTATTTTGTTACTTTTGAAAGCTAGAAAGAGACGTACACACAAGAATACGACATTAGAGAGATACTTCAGTTTTTAATTACATGTCAACTGAAATCAGAAAAGGTAAATACATGCTCCTCATTCTGCTGCATAAGACACTGCTAAGTCACCCCTGTCAAAAGGTCTGGCTGCACCCCACTGCTGAACTTCAACAAGCTGAGCAAAATTGTGACTGTTTCTGGGTACTTCTTACATTTAGACTACCAGACTGGCCTGAAGTTAAATTTCCATTTGACCAACCAGGGAATTAGTCACTATAAACATCCATAGTTTGGATTTACTGACTGATATTCAATCAATGGCTCAACATGAGTAATGGCTGATAACCTGTAAACCCTGTGATACTAGTGCTGTTACATTTCATTAGTAGTATTGGTATAAAATGACTAGTTGCTGACATTTGTTGTTTGCTTTGGCTTCTTTGTGTAAGTGGGGCTGTCTCTCTTTCCACACATGATGGCAGGGCAAACTGATGGACATGAAGGCATTCATGTTTGGAAAAAAAAGCCGTAAAACATGTTTGGGCATCTGAGTGAAACATAGACAAGCCAAAGGAAGCACTGTTCAGTGTGAGAACAGAGGTGAGAACAACAAACCCAGATGGAGTTTGACTTCTCTCTTCAATTTTTGAATAAAAACATGTCTTAATATTCCACCCTTGAGCAGTTAAAATTATATTACTATAGGTAACAAAAATGATAGACAAATGCTTCTGGACTATTGTGTACAGTCCTTGTGTAAGCTAGAGCTCCAGACTGGCCCACCTGGCCTCTGCAGGTGCAACCGTGTCTCTCCTAAGGACACACCAACATGCTTGGATTTATTCCACCCACATGTTTACACTTCTACTTAAACAGCCTTTTACTCCAACATCAATTAGCCGAGGTGTCGTCTGTCAGGCTTCAAGTGGCTGCAGAAATAAATACTCAGGAAGTGCATGTGCACCTCAACGCCGTATCATAATATTCTCTACTTAAAAGCAACCTCATTAAGACTGTCTTAATTTGTTTCTGCACACCCTCAACAAGGATTACATTTTACCCAGGTTGATCGAGTAACTTGCATTGTGTTCGCAGTATGAGGTTCAATTACGCAGGCAGGGAATGTGGAGAGTGTTTGAAATGAATGAGGAGCATTTTTATGGCTCCATTGTTTACAGAATAGTGAGCAGAAAGCAGGGAAGCTGATGAGAGAGTCAGAGGTGCCCTCAAGATTTAATGGTCTCCGCCTGAGCATCCGAGTTGTGCAGAAGAATGAAAACACTCTGCCAAACACTTGTATACATGAATGCACGATCACAGACACGCACAATGTAATTCCTCCTCATATTTATGGAGTGCATACTGAAAGAAAAGAGAGGCTTGATGACTGATGTCAGGCAGGTTTTGCTTTAGTGTTGCAATGACAAAAATGACTCTGTCCTTCCATGTAATTAAATTAGATGAAAGTAATTACTCTGATAGAGTGAGCTCAGTACCACAAGAATAGTGTACCAAATGCAGCCTCTCCTTTTACTCCCACACTACACTCACAATCTGACCAATCATGTCCCCTTATAGTGCTGTAATGCAAGGGCACAGATTTAAATAGTCAAGCACTACGACAAGTGCAGAGGAGTTTGTCATTCGTCGTTGACACATGGGCTGTGTCTCCCGCTTTTCTGGGTCTTTGGTGACACTGATGAGATCAGTGGGTGGTGAATTTTATATTATCACATCAGTGGTTTCAGCTCTGTAAAAAAACTCTGCCATCAACAGTGACACAGGGAATAATTACAGTCTATTCATTATTGTTGTTATATTACACCAGGATTTGTTATTTTACATATTTATTTGAGAAAAAATATCTTTTCATATCTAAATTTTAAATTTGAATCTTGATAGGACAGCTGAACAGCACTGTGGCCAGGAAGTCTCACTGTGGTGCATATTCAAAATGCTTTGCATTATCAGAAAAGATGGCTGCTAATAGCCACAAAGCAAATGCATATTCGAAATGCTTTCAGTCAACAAAAAGAGGAAACAAAACTGTAGCCTCACAAAGCAGATGGATTTTCCAGCCTCCATGTCTGTCATGCAAATGCATCTTCAAAAGCTCCAATCCACAACATTTGTGCCAATCCAAAAACAGTTCTGACCAATCAGTGTCATTTGAGGTGAACAAGGTGGAAGCTGCAGGCGGGGTTAACTTGTACTGTGAGCCGTTAGCAATGGCTGCCTCCAGTGAAGTGATTAGCTCAGATGTACCTATGGCAGTGGTTCTCAAATGGTGTGGCAAGGCATGCCTTCAGGTACAGTAAGTCTAGGTGTGCCATGGAAAACGGTATACCCATACATTATTACTAGTTTGGGGATTGTTACTGGTTTAGGGATTTCATTGCTGAGTGCTTATCCTTTTTGTAGACCTCAAGTATCTCTTGTTTGCTCCAAATCTACAACTAAATAATAAATTAATATACTTTAACAGGTATTACAGAGGCTATTTTGCATAGATAAACCTATGTTTGTGCCTTGAGATTTTGGCTTGAACGCAGGTATGCTTTGAGCTAGAAAGTTTGAAAACCAGGGGGGCAGATGGCCTAGTGCAGGGATCACTAACTGGCGGACTGATGTCCAGGTCCGGACCCAGACGATACAGACCTGGACCCGAACCTACACTCATTAGTAAAGGGAACTTTAAATTTGACGAGGTGCTTCTATTTTAACCGGCGCAGCTATTCTAGGATCTATGGTGGTTTTGCAGATCAGGAAATGCACAGACCAATTGTATGCAAGTTAAGCCATCTTACATGACGTTACTCAACCAATGAACTCTCTGCAATTTATTTTATATATTATTTTAAGAATTTCTGGAGTAATACATCTTGTAATTTAGCTTAAAATGACAATCAAATTATACTTTCCCCTTTTCACTTCTGTTATGTGTTGCTTTGTTTAAATAAAAACTTGTGTTTCAAATAAAATTACCAGCATTAAAGGAAAATTAATTTTCATATTTCATCAGCGCAACAGGTCCCTGAAATCGCACCTAGATCCACATATCACACTTACTCAAGTTAGACATTTTGATGTTCCGGACCTTTGGTTTTATACATTTTCTCTGACTGGACCTACCCTGGCCTAGTGGTTTAAGGTGCCCCCCATCTACACGGATTCGAATCCGGCCTGTGGTCCTTTCCCACGTGTCTCTCCCCTCTCTCACATCCCTGTTTCTGACTCTATCCGCTGTCCTCCTCTATCAAAAATAAAGGCACAAAAAGCCCAAAATAAATATTAAACAATTTTTAAAAACCTCTGACTAAGCAGTTCGGTTTGGTACAGCATGCTTTTTTATTGCGTTTCCATATATCAAAGGTGGGAAAGGGTTCCAAAAAACCAACCCATACTGTCCCACCTTTTTTAGCACCTCTCTGTAGGGTACCAATCTAACCTATCCGTCCCAAAAAGTGGATCTACACACACAACAACAGGGGTTTGCACTGACGTCACTTACAGTGCGCGACACGACTGCTTAGCCATACTGCAAAACACAACACAGAAGTCAGCTCTGTGAGAGAAAAATGGGAGAAAAACAGACTAATATCTGTTTAAATGGGGGATATTTAGACTCAACAGAGATCCACACCGGTTGTTGGGGTTTATTTAAAGTTGTCGGGATTAAAAGACAAAAGATACACTAAAAAACAAACTTTTTTCTCCTTTCAGAATTTAATCTTTTGGGGGCCTGACGGGGAGCTTTGGGGGGCCTGATATGGTCCCCGGGCCTCCAGTTGATGATAACTGCCATAGAGTATAAAAAACTCTAGACAGCAGATTTCATCAGAACCATTTACAATAACTCATGTATAAGTGCATACCACTTTTCCATGTTTTTAACTGAAACTGCATTAAACAGTAATTTGCAGGCAGATGCAATTTAAAACACATTTAATTTCAGTTGTTTATAATAAAAGCCTGGAGGGGATAAGTGTTCAGTTGTGCATTCATAGTGTATGCTAATCTCTCATACAAGTGAACAACAGCTGTGGACACCACAATGGCTGTGTGTAATTATTTTGTCTGCATTCTAACCTTGATTTGCACACCAAGGCAAGACAGATGTTGGTTATAATTTAGAAAGATATTTAACAGCAGTTGTCAATAATGTCAGACAACTTCTGAGTTAATATTGACTACGTGATGAATGAAGTTGATCAGTTATAGAGGCCATGCACAATCATGGAGACTAATATCAGTCCTTATCTGGTCTGTTGCAGGACACATTTTGGCTGCTGTCATGGCTCTGTTATAATCCACTGAAGTTCACCCCAATAATCCCCCCTCTTTTTAAAATCTTGGCTGCTATCTTGACTGTTAAGGAGTCAATATTATGTCAACGTTTGCTTCCCTTTCTGAAAGTATTTTACCTAGTAGAGCATGCACCATTTAGTGCTTATCATAGCAGCCTGTGTGGATTCCAACCTCTGCTTTATGCTGCATATCACCCCCCCCTCACCCCCCCATCCCCGCTCTATCTTCAGCTGTCACTATCTTTTAAAGGCAAAAATGCCCCCAAAAAGAGAGATGGGATTTCCTTTTTGTGTTTTAGCTTAGGTTAGAAAAATGGCAGAAATAAAGGCTGCAAACTCACCCAGAGGAGAGCAGTATCTCACCAACTTTTCTAACTGTTTGCTGTAATTGATGATGTCTCCAAAGTGGTAGCAGTGTGATGTAGCTGTGGTTTGGAAACCTTATGCACAAAGACAATCTAGAGCAGCAGCTCCCAATAGTGAGATGAGGCACACTGGTGTGCCTTGAGGCAAATCTAGATGTGCCGGGGGAATGTGCACAACCATACCTTATTAGTACAACCATCCACCAATTAAAGATACTGTCATATGTTTTAAAGAGGCTGCTTTGCATGGATATGAATATGGTGTGCCTTGAGATTTTGCGATGCGCCGAAGGCTTATAAAAGGAACATTGTGCTCCCAGAACGCAGGTAAGCTTGTGGTACCGAGAAAACAGTCTGGGAAGACAGTGCCTATGAAAGTATTCACCCCCTTGGATGTTTTACCCTATTATCAATTTTACAAATCAATCATAGCTGAAATAATTTGGCATCTTGACCAAAAAGGAACTATAAAACCTCTTTAATGTCAAAGTTAAAATAGATTTCTAAAAGTGACTGACCTAATTCAACAGGGGTCCAGACAACTGGCGCTAGCAGTCTTATAGTTAGTGAAATGGGTATCACCTGAGTGCAGTGAATTTGTCTCAAGTGTAGTAGTAGTATTGAGACACCTGTGTCTGGAAGGTTCAGTCACTGGTTAATCGGTATTCCTGGCTACCATTACACCACGAAGAAAAAAGAATACTCCTTTCACAAAGCAACTTCTCACAAACTGAGTGACTGTGCAAGAAGGAGACTAGTGAGAGAGACCACCAAAACACCCATGACTGCTCTGAAGGAGTTACAAACTTCTGTTGGCTGGGTTCTTCACCAGTCAAAGTTTTATGGGAGAGTGGAAAAGAAAAAGCCACTGTTGAAGGAAGCTCATATTAATTATGGACAAGAGTTTGCCAAAAGGCACATAGGAGACTCCATGGTCAAGTGTAAGAAAGTTCTTTGCCCACTGATAAGTATAGTGGTGGCTGTGGGGGTACTTCTTGGCAGCAAGCCTTGAGAGGCTTGTAAAGGTAGAGGGTAAAATGAATTCAGCAAAATATAAGAAAATCTTGGAGGACAATTTGATTCAGTCCAAAGAGAACAAGATTTATTTTCCAGCAAGGCAAAGACCTGGAGCATACAGCGAAAGAAATAGAAATAGTTTAAAGAGGCGAATGTTCTGGAGTGGCTGAGTCAAATACCAAGAGAGAATTCGCGGCTGGACTTGAAAAGAGGTGATCACACCCAATCCCTGTGCAACCTGACAGAGCTTGAGCAGTTCTGCAAAGAAGAATGGAGCTAAATTGCAGCGTGCAGATGTGCAAGCCTGATTAAGAGCTATCCACACAGACTCAGTGCTGTGATTGCAGCTGAAGGTGACTCTACCAGATACTGACTTGAGGAGGGTTAATATAGACGGATGCAATTCGTCATGAGTTTGGTTCTGCCTGTTAAAAGGCATTTTTTCTTGGCTGCTGTTTCTTTGCAGAATGTTGCCAAGTGCTGCGATTATGGTGCATGAATGTTTGAGCTCAGTAAAGACTTATTTTACTAAACTGGAAAGAAAAACTGTTCTATTTGCAGCAGGAAAGTAAGGCCAATAGTGAGCTCTGTTAGCCTTTATGTTGTCAAAAATACCACACAAGATAACTAAGAAGGCAGAGTTAAAAAATCACTGTACTTCTTGAATGCACCTTAAAGTTGCAAACAAAGACATAAAAAATCCTCAGTGAACCCACCACACGGGGTGCATGAGGGAGCAGTGTCTATGTGTAAATTCGACAAGTGGGAGTTCATGTCTGCCTGTTTTTAAAGCCCTGCAAACGTGTGCACTCATGCATGTTTGTACGAATGTACTGAAAGAGAAGACAGGGCGGTTACAAACAGGGAGCAAAAAGAGAGGAAGAAGGTGTGAGATGCAGCGCACACACTGCACGTTTTATGATCTTCACAGGGTTACGTGCCTGTGAGGATACATAAAGACGGAGCATGTGAGGATGTGTGCGCGTGTGATGTTATTCAAAGTTCAAACGTGTATGAATAAATGGGAGGGCACAAGTAGAGCGCGTATGTGTGTGTTTGTTTTATGAGCGAGAACATCACTGCTTCTGGGAGCTTGGATGGAAGAGGAAAGAAACAAAGATGAAGAGAAAAGGAGGAGGGATGAAAGAGGGAAGAAAAACGTGATGGAGAGGAGGAGAACCTGATGGAGAGGAGATCCTTGTGCTCACAGTCAAAGTCTGCAGCCTCTACCGCACTCCTGATGAAGTATTGACACATCAGCAATCTGTGTGGGCGTAGCTTAGCACTCTGCTTTGTGCCATCTCTGAGCTCAACAACTCACTCTTTTCATCTGCTCTCTTCTTAACCTCTCTCCCTGCACCACAGCCATATTTTCTTTGATTCCATCTTGCTAAAACAGCGAAGCTTTTTCTCTGGCTGTCATCTTTTTATCCTTTTGTCACTGTCCCAGAATTGGCCCTGCAACACTGCTTTTTACCTCCTCGTAATTCTCCTTTCTTCAATCCAGCTTATGTCGCCACCTTCCCTGCACAGATGGTATATGTGTGTCAGTGTGGATAATATCACTGTGAACCTTAATGTCCCCCATTGGATGGAATGCTCTGTACACTCTTCCTCCATTAGGGCTCGGCTCACACACCTTGTTCACATTCAATAATGCAGGTCGGTGCTTAAAGTCTACCAGTGTGCAACATCAGCATGCACCCTGGCTACCTGCTTTCACACGCACACACATGGACTAACACATTATTTTACAACCTCTGTGAACTATCCTCTTTTGTTCTCTTCATACAGGTGTCATACCAGACTAACTGGAATGAGCTAAAGTCATCCCAGTATTTAAGAGCGATGATCCATCAGTATTTTCAATTCAAGAAAAAAATAATCTACTATATCATTATCAATATGGATTCTCTACCTCAATGGCTCTGATCCAGTTGGATGATATCTCTCACACAGCTATAGATCAAAAGGAACTGACAGTTTTATTAACCTAATCTAAAACCTTCAACACTGTAGACCATAGTATAAGCTAGGGATGTGTGCAGTTAGCCATCTAAATGTCAACATTAGCAACTTAGCTGGTACAATTTTTTTGGGTTTGTTTAACAAATTATCTGTAATTGTTTATAAAAAAGAGCAGAAATACCACTCAGATGCTCTTTTAAAAATGCAATGAAGCATCCAGCTCCTAGTGGCCACTGTAGCATCAGTTTGCGTTCAGCGTGTCATAAGAACAGTGAGGTATGGCAGTATTTTGAACCAGAAAATGGATGTAAACTCACTTGTAGTTGTTTGTCTACCACTACCCCCCCCCCACACACACACACTTTATTTTCTCAACTTTTTGCTACTTTTAACCCTCAGTTTTGGCAACATTTAACCCATCTTGCCACATTTCAACAATTTCAGCCACTTCTTTAACCATTTTTGCCACTTTTTTTGCCCCTTTCTGGCAAGTTATTTGCTACTTCTATTTGTCACTTTTAACCGACTTTCCCCTCTTTTTCCCATTATTGCCACGTTTAACCTTTTTTTGTTTGTTTATTTTTTGCATTTTTCATCCATTTTTGCCTCATTTTTTGCTGCATTTTGGTCACCTTGTTTGCCCGTTTTACCACTTGTATTTGCCACTCTTATCCCATTTTTTCCACTTGTTGCTTGTTTTTTTTTTGCCACTTTTAACTCATTGTTGCAATTTTGCCACTTGTCCCTCATCTTTGCCACTTCTGTTTTTAAAATCTCTTTTCAAAATAATTCAATTCTTTTCCACATTATCGTTAAGCTATGAAGTTTGACATTACTTTTCTTACTATTTAGTTCTGTCTGCACATCCATATTGTTAACATAACAATAAAATGAGAAATATATTTTAAGAAAATGAATTTACATTTCTAAAAGGCTATATTGTACTACAGAATAAATTAGATAAATAAAATTAATTTTATGTTGCTTTGATAAGAGTGGTTATATTCAGGTTAAATAGACAATATAATCATCACGGTTAACTTTGCATTGGACCATAATTTTCCTGGCCTCCATGGACCCCCAGTTTGGCTGGATCTCAGAAAGCTTCCCCCTTTATGCCTCTTAAATATTACTACTGAAGTCAGTCAAAGCTAACTCAAAGTAGCCTAAACTAAGGGCTTCTGGGTTGTCTGGTGTCAAGCTTAAACGGTTTCAGAAGTTACTTTTTAAACAGGAAACAATATGTTGTTTGGAGGGGAGCTACGTCATCTTATAGTAACATACACTGTGGTGTTCCACAAGGCTCCATACTGGGCCCACTTTTATTCCTTCTCAACATTAATGTCTTAAGGGTTTTTTTTTTTTTATTTTACATGCCAATTATACAGATATTTTTCTATCACATGATCATAAAATAAGTGCTCACATGAACAGTGTACTAATACTATATGATTTATTCTTTCACATCTTACAGTAATAAAGTAGGGGCAACTACATCTAAAACCATTAATATTCAATTAATTTAAAGCCTGTGATTCCTAAAGATTTTTGATAAACATATTCTGTGAATAGGCACTTGTTTTTTTACTTTCTTAATCCATCAATGGCTTAAACAAATGCTTTTATTAGCACTTTTATTCTTTCAATGCATTATTTTACAGTTTATGTAAGAATTGTTAACTGTATAATTGTCCTGCTTTTAGATTTCATGGGAATTTGCTGCTACATTGTGACAAAACCTCTCAAATGTTTTAGTGTGGGATTCTTTTATAAGCCCCTAGGGTTTTTTAGTCCCACCAAATCATTTATGTTTGTGTATACCTTTGTATTAATAAAAGAACTAACATTTGCTCCTGTTGGATACATGGAATGCTTATCCTTGCAAACACACATGCACACTCTTACAGTGCACACACCTTCCTGTGAGCTTCAGATAACAAAAGCCGGCAGTGCAGCAGCGATAAAGACGGGGCTAAATGAAAGAGTAAAACGAACAATAGATAAACAGATGGCAAGGGGGAAGAATCGACAAGTAAAACATGCGATGCCTGACAGAGAGGTGAAAAATATACCATGACAAGGCAGATACTGACCATCAGAACATCAGCAGCTAGTCCTACAGTAGGCACTGAGAGAGGATTAGCTCTTTAATCAGTGTCCATCTCTGTGGGACATTCAGGGGAAAGCCCCGAGTGGCCCGGCGTCCATTCTGTTCCTCGTTCAGAGCACAAGGCCGCCGCTAACCCCGCCGACTGCAGGGAGCAGCCAAAGCAGGTGGATACACACCTGGGGTAGAGGATTAACACAGTCCTGGAGCATTACAAGCAGCATGCACAGCATATAAGCCCCAAAGGTTTGTGTCTCTGTCTTGTTTTTACCGTGTTTTAAAGCAGCCTCAGCTCTGTCCAGGTGTGAGAACACACTGCTACTGTCACCGGGCTGTACCTGAGGTGACACACGCAGGGCTGAGATTTACAGCAAGTAAGAGAGGAGCAGATAGGATGCCTGCAGGGTCACCTGACGGCCATCTGCTCCGTCAGCTCCCTTTGACCCGTCACCACGGTAACCTCACAGCTCTCTGCTGTTTCCTTCTCAGTCGTGCAGAATGAGTCTGAATTAATGCACACAATTTGGACGACAAAATACGCTTGTCTAGGTAACATCGTTGTTCTCCAGAGCTTATTCTGTGCATGCTACAGCTTCAAACCCAAACAGTAACCACAGTGTCTTTATGTTTTCATCACAAAAAGTTGACTCGTGTGTTGTTCCTCACTGCCAACCGCGAATTAAAATGCAGCAACTGAAGAAAGCAAGAAATGCAAAGCACTCTAACTGAGTTATTGCATTCCATTTCCAGGCTTGTCTGAATTGGACACAATCATTTACTAAACTTGTGCCCAGTTTCTGACAGAATGTGGACTGTACTTCAGTTCGCTTGCTCCAGTGTTCTCTGTCTCTATCCCTAGTTCCCAACTCTATCCACTCTCCCATCTACAATAAATAAAGGCATAAAAGCACTGCTCCAAAAGAGTTGGGGCTGCTGTATAAAATGTAAATAAAAATCACAATGCAAGGATTTGCAAATTACATAACCATATTTTATTCACAATAGAACATAAACAACACCAGATGTTGAAACTCACACATTTTACCATTTCATTAAATATATCAGCTCATTTAAGGCTGGATGGCAGCAACACATCTCAAAAAAATAGGGACATGGCCATGTTTACCATTGTGTAGCATCCCCTCTTCTGTTACCAACAGTCTGTAAATGTCTGGGAAGTGAGGAGACCAGTTGCTAGAGTTTTGGGAGAGGAATGTTGTCCCATTTTTGTCTGATGTAGGATTCTAGCTGCTCAACAGTCCTGGGTCTTCTATGTCAGATTTTTCATTTCAGGATGTGGCAGTTGTTTTCTATAGAAAAGGTCTGGACTGCAGGCAGGCCAGTTCAGCACCCGGATTCTTCTAGTGTGAAGCCATGCTGTTGTGATGGAAGTGGTATGTGGTTTAGCATGGTCTTAATGAAATATGCAAGGCCTTCCCTGAAAGAGAAATTGTCTGGATGTGAGCATATGCTGCTCTAAAACCTCTATATACGTTTATGCATTGATTCTGCCTATTCAGATGTGGAAGCTGCACACTAATGCAACCCCACACCAGTATGCATGCGGCTGATGGTCCACCCTTAAGATGCTGACTGGATCTGCCAGGCAGCATGTAACAGCTTTCAGGTGCACAATGCCATAATTACTAAATGATGATTCAATTAGCAAGCTGTACAAGGTATAGTGCAAGCTTTATCTGTGAAGCTTTTTGATGTTTCTTAGCCTGTCTGAATCACTATTGTTTTTTTTTATTCTGCACTTAGTGATACTCAACACTTGGCTCTTGAGCCACATGTGGTTCTTTTGCGATGACTTGTGGCCTTTCAAATCTTGGAAAAATAATTAGGCATGCTATTGGCTAATCCCACTCATGCTACCATATCAAGATGGCTACGTTTTGTTGCTCCCGCTGCAAGCTGCTTTTTGCAACCTTCCTCCACCCCAGCTCCTCCTTTATGCTGTATTTGACTTAATCAATGTCATTCTGTTGTCACTGATGCCTGCTCTGCTCCGGGTTTATTGCTGCCTCTCTTCCTGCCTAAGGATTTCCTTGTAGGCATAGGAAATGCAGAAACGTTCGCTGTTCCATCTTAATGTTTTCCAGGTAGGCTCAGAGTAGGGCAGCGGGATCCCAGAACAGCCACATCCCCACATATAAATAAAAGCAATAAAAGCAAATTACAAACTGCCAATGAAGAAAAATAGAACCACAAATCATGTGTTTCTTGACAAAGTGGTCCTGACTGAATTATTTTAAATGATTTTAGATTAAGAAAAATGATGGAAATAAAAGGTGAAACCAGGCTCTCTGCATGCTCTGATTAATACGTATTTGTATATTTTTAAATAACAAATGCTTTCACACCCCCAGGTTTAGATTGTGGCTCTAGTGCATAGTTATACAGAATCTAAACAGGTTCTGCATTTCTACAGTTGCTGCATTGTTTGTGGTTAATGTCATATGCTACTGTTATGCTGTGTGATGATGTACAGTGTTGTGTGGGCACCAGCGTCAACTCCTTAGATGGTTTTTGGGCTGTATTTGTACCATATTTGAGTCAAAACTTTTCTGTTTGACACTATTTTAGCACTTAGCTGTCCTTAAAACTGAATCCAACGGGAGGGAGATAAATGGGAATTTTACATGAGCCCATGCCTGTGCTTATCTGATAGACTGAAATGATATCCTTCATAGTTTGGACAAATCATTTAAAAGCTAATTAAAAACATATTTGGACATTAAAAAGCTTCAACAAGTGAACAAAGAGAATGAATAATTTTTTTAAGCAGCGAGAATTGTTTGTCAGCAGAGCCAAATTCTCTCAGTAGACCAAATTATTTTTACATCTCTCTCTGAGCAGCTTAACTCTCACTTGGCACCCCGTTGGTTCCTTTTTAAAATAGGGCAGACATGCAAAATGGATAATGCCCAGGTAAAACGGGAGGTGATGTTAGACTAGCTGATGAGGACAGGCAGCTTCCACACAAAATAAAGGAGAGCTGTGGAGCAGAAAGGCAGAGACAACTCGCCTCTCCTTTTACTCTGTCAGTCAGCTCCCAGCTTAAAAGAGCTAAGCCTCTGTGTGAAAAACACACACAGAAACTCGCCTGATATACAGTAGCAGAGCTGTTTCTCAAAATAAGCCAAAATAGTTTTCTTGAACTCACCTGCAACAAAGAACATTTTCTTGATTGATTTACTGGGCCTCGGTTCCTTACGTAACACTTTTTTTTTAACCTTTTTTAAAACTCCATTCAAGGGCAGTGAAAAGCTTCAGAGTGTAATTTCTATATGCCAAAAGGTCCTCGCCAAAGTAAAACTGGCTTAAGTGACTGTCCGCCTAAAACAACACCACCATCAGTCATTTCAGCCGGTGCTCCATCCAAAAGCACAACAACTGATTCTTCTAGTAAACAAGGGCACTGTCATAGGAGCACAAAGGAAGTGAAGCAATAGTAAGGCCTGAAGCCAAATACTGCAATGACAAGACATGCTTTTCATAGGCTGATGTCAAGTACTGTAACACTGTGTGCCCAAACAAGGAAGGAATAACAACAATAATAGGGATCGCTGTGGAAGAGAGGCTTATTTGACACACATTACAAATATTTTATCATCACCAGACTAGTTTTCCCCGTTTTGGAAGATGCGTTGTAATTGGTAAAGGAAAATGAAAACCCTGGTGTTTTTCAATTACCGAGTCATCAAACAATGTCCCACTAGCTTCAGAAATAAATGACTAGAGAGAGAGGCTTTTTAAGATGCAGTAGAAAGAAATAGAAAGTCTGATTGAGGTGAAGGACTGATGGGAAACAACAACACACTGGAGATGAAAGTCTTATTCTGTGTAAAGTCAAAGGCTATTGATCATTCTTAGTTAACTCTTTAAACTAAACTGATCTTAACAGTTTTATCTGATTAAGCATTTTAATTTCTAGAATACAGTCCATTTTTGGTGATATGTTTTAAAATGAGAAATAATCCCCTCACTCATTCTATGACTCTGACTCATAATAGTCTAGCTAGTATAATGACTGATGTACCAAATGATGCAGGTAAAACAGAACCCTGATATCTGTCTGATATCAGAAAATGAGTTAATAACAGCCATGTTATTTTTGATCTCCAAGGACTCAACTCCCCAAAGTTTAATTACACTTACAAACAGATTTAAATTTGATATTTGAGATGTTTTAATTCACTACAGTTAGGTAGGATTTTTGTATGTTTGGGTTTACTGAATGTGTATTTGTTATTCTGTAACAAAGAGTAAAGACTGTCCATCCATCATCCATCCATCCATCCATTCATCTATGCATCCATCCATCCATCATCCATCCATCCATGCATCCATGCATCCATCCGTCATCCATTCATTTACACATCCATCCATCCATCCATCCATCATCCATCATCCATTCATTTACACATGCATTCATCCATCCATTCATCTATCCATCCATTTACACACTCATGCATCCATTTACGCATCCATCCATCCATCCATCCATCCATTTACATTTCCATCCATCCATCCATCCATCCATCCATCTATTTACATTTACATCCATCCATCCATCCATCCATCAATCCCTCCCTCTCAATTGGTACATCTCTTGAAACTCCATCCTTCGACTTATCTGTATATCTATCTGACCATCCATCCATCCATTTGCATATCTGTCCATCATCCATCATCCATTCATGTATCTTCATCCATCCATCCAATCACACATCCATCCACCCATTTATGCATCCATCCATCCATCCATCCATCCATCCATGCCTTGCTGTCTCTTCATCCACCAGTCTCTCCTTTGACCGTACCTTTTATATTTTACAGTACTGTTCCTTTCTGTGTCGGCTCAGACAAAGATGTTCTTACATTAATATCATAGTCAGATCAGACAAAGCTTCTGTGTCCCTCTAGAGGAGATGGACAGAGGATATATTTTATACTTAGAGCGAAGGATGGTCTACTTTTACAGCCAGACACAAACAAATGCTTTGTTCCAGCATGAGTGGCCACACTAATGGTGACACACTCCCTCTCCTTGATGTCTGAGTGGGTCTGCTCTGTGCCAAATTCTAATTAAAGCTTCGGTCATCTCATCTGAAACCATGATGCACCCTCAAAAACTAAATACACAAACATAGATTAACATGGATACTGTACACACATTCACCAAAATAGACTTTGGCGAACATGCAGCGCACATATTGTCACACAAGCCCTTTAACTGGAGTGCGGCAATCATTAGTGTGACACAACTGATGCTTGTATGTGTCTCTAAGCTACATTCTAGCAGCCAGTCACACAACACAGTGCCAGGGTGAGATCTGCAAATCATGTGTTTGTTTGCTTCCCCTTATTCCAAAAGCCTAACGATGCTCTTCTCTCCAAGCCTTCTAAGACAGATGGAGATCATTAGCTCCTCTCACTCCCCCCTCCTCTCTCTCCCACTCTCTCTCCCTCGTCTCTCTCCGATCTGTCACGTCTAAACCACAGGCCCTCTTTGTCTCGCCTTTTTTACTCATCCCCTCCTCCGTATGGCCCCTCACTCTCTGTCTCTGTCCATCTCCCTCTACACAGATTTATATCTAAAAGGTTTCAAACTCCGGCAGAATCGTACAACTTTAACAAGTGCTTCATCACTCTTGTCAGAAGTAGTTACAGGAGTCATGACACACACTTCCCAAGACAGGAGGAATTGATGAGTGGCCATTAGACTCTGCTGATCCTGGAGCGAGACGGAGGGCCTCCATCACGGCAATCCTCCAGTCCTTGACATAGAAGCATGGACAGCAGCACACCTTATGTCAGGTGCACCTTTTCTTTACACTGTACCTGCTCAAAGACAGTTTTATGGAAGTCTATAGGGTGAGTCCAAATGATAAAGCTGCCAAAAAACGATTATATAGCGTTAGTTCATAGAGTCCAGCGCTTCCATAATTGAAATCATTTGATCTCACGCAAGCCCTCACCAGCTGATGGCCAGCTGATTTGCTCTAAGCAGGCTATTGGCTAATAGTACGCTCTACTTCTCTCTCTGAAAGCTGCTCCTGCAACCCTCCTCCACCCCAGCTCCTCATTTATTCTGCTTCTGACTTAATTGAAGAACTGATGAACCCATGTTATTGGTGGATATGGCAGATGTTATGTGTTTGGAAAGGTTTGATCCATATTATGGAAAACGCAAAAGCTGAATAGTCACAATTTAGAATTCAGAGCATAAACTGTGCAAAATGTAGTTTCATTGAAGCATTTTAAAGCCAAATGATGTCATTAGAAATGCTGCTGTCTCCGTTTAACTTTAAGTGAGTTTAGAAACAGGCAAAGAATTGCGCAAAATGCTTTAAGACCTGTTGATTTAGCCAACCACCCTTTAAACGATGAGTTACACTTAGATTTACAAAAACAATAAAAAAATGAGCCATTGATACACATTTGTTTTTCAAACCAGGCTGTAAACATGCAAGGTATACATAGGTATACCCACTTACACTATATGGATAAAAGTATTTGGCCACACCTGTTAGTTATGGTATGCAGGTGTTTCAATCAGACCTGTTGCCACAGGTGTATAAAATCAAGCACCTAGCCATGCAGTCATTTCCAAACATTTGCTGAAGAGATCCAAAACTCCACTGGTACTGATGTAAGCTTCACTGAACAGGTTTCCATGGCCGAGTAGCTGCATGTCCACTACCAGGCGTCAGATGGAGTTTTGTAGAAGCACACTGATTTTGGACTGTGGAGCAGTGGAAACGTGTTCTGTGGAGTCATTTTTTGCGAATGCCAGGAACGTTACCTGCTACCACATTATACCAAATGTGAAATCAATGCACACCAATTTTATTTGAATGCAACTTTGAACGTGTCTGCGTTTCAATCTTGTGTGTGTTTGTGCAGGAACATTTCATAGACCGGGAAGCCTCCTTTTGAGCTACACATTTTTTGTGGGTCTTGCATTTTCTGCTTCGTTTCAAGTTGCATTCACCTCCGTTTGAAACGGAAAATGACACAGACAAACCTAACAAAAAAACTCTCTCTGGATGACCTTGCACTGGTCTCACCCCCAGATACGTGTTTTCCAAGTCCTTATTATATTTGCATTTCCTTTTCTCTGCTGTTGTTGTATTTTCCTCCCTTTCTTCCATGTTTCTTCATGCTGATGTAGGTGGTTGCCCTCTTGACCTGCCTGTTTTATTGATGTGGCCCACTCCACCCTGATGATAGGCAGCCCTCGCCCCTTGTCCACACAGTCATTTGAGGAATGACAGACTTAAAAACACAAACTTAAAAACTGTAGCATCTCAGTCACAATGTGGGACATTGGATATCAGCCAATCCTAGCATGCTAATAGATAATCATGGGGTGTTGAGACTTGAACAATGTCTATCAAATCTAATCACCTCTTCAGCCTTAATTTAAGCTAAAATTTGTCAGAATATTTAAACAGACTCTACATTTTGCTATAATTCGTACATCTTTGCATTTTAAAGCTAAGTTTCCCAAAGCTTTAAATTTTAAAACTGAGCTCCCCAGCTGTCACTGCATTGGAAAAAAAAGGTTCACAATGCAATTATCCAGCACACCACAAATCTGCCAAAGACACGCAGAATGTTTGATTTGTTCTGAGTCACTATAATTATGACATTATTAGAGCAGACACATGCAGCTCCTCACAGTGAGAAATGGTGGTTTTTATTGTTAGCATTGTTACACTTTTTGCTGTGAGCCTGTTTGCAGGAGTGTTGAAAAGTGTTAACAGAGCTCCCGCTGTCCTGCCTGCACCACTGACCATCTGGACTGAATCCATCACTTCCTCCTGCACATCCTCCGTGGACCTGACTCCCAATATCTCATTATGTCGGCTTGCTTGCGGGGCCAGCTATAGGAAGGGACGTTCAGCCCAAAGCCAATGCTATTTGGTCTTATTTTGTAGAAACTAAAATGTTTGTTTTTTCCCTATAAATGTGACACAAAGCAATAGGTATTAAATACACGATTACATCCCAGCAATCAGCAGCACATAAAGGTTGAATAAGGCTCCTGTGAGCTTCAAATCCTTTATCATCTTGAAACAAAAGGAGCGAGTGGTTTTATGGGAGCTGATCTTTAAAGTGCTGGCCTGAGGGCAGAGCTGTGTGGAGGGGAAGAGAGGGAACAACTGTGGCATGCAGCTTTTCTTGTGTTGTTTCAGAGGATTTAGGCATACGATTCTTTTTCACTTTAACTTACTCAAAATAAGGCAATCTCTCACTTTCAGGGTATAGATGAGGCTACTGAAAACATGGGTTCTCTCGGGTTGGACAATTAAGATTTTTTTGGGATGCAATGCAAAATCAGTTAAGCTGAAATATGCGCCAACGTAACCTTTCAAGTACTGTTCTATCTTAATAACTTGATTCAGGGGTGCTTTGGCACTCCTGTACAAAGATGTAAGAATAAATTATCTTTGTTTGGGACAGAGATAGCAACACATTTTCATTCTTTAATACCAAAAATCATAGAAAATGGCAGAACAAGTCAAAACTATCACAATTCAATATTTGTTCAAAATTGTTCAGCCCTTGTCTGGATTTAGTGACAACCTCAGATGTTGAAGAATGAAGCCAATAGAGAAGCTTAAGAAGCTGCAGTTCCTTAAGAGTCCATTTAAGGCTGGCCGGGAATCAATCCCCGTTCGTTCCTTTACTAAAATATCTATTTTTACAACATATAAAGTCACATCTACAGCCTGGGACCAAAAATTTGGTATCAGTGGCTAATTTCTTTATTAGTAAAAAAATGGTATTAGTCATTTGGTTTGGTTTATTGGTTTGGTTTGGGCCCTGAGTGGGCTCTGCCACCACATAGATGGGGGTCTGTGGGCCACTGCTAGCCGCTCTATGCCTCACCCACGAGACATAACCCACCCTTGTTCCATTCTTCGCTCAAAATTATGTAACAAAACAAACATGTGTGTGGTGGTGTGTGAATGCATATGTACAAGTCTGTCTGTTACTACACATGATATCTTTTTTTTAAATTTTATTCATTATTTAATTTACTGTTACTCTTTGTCTAATATCACTGTTATTATGTTTGTTCCTTTTAAATTATTATTCCTGATTTAATTAGCTGTCTAGTAATCCCACCCCCCTTTTTTCTTTTGGTTATTCTCTGTTAGTAGGACAATCATAATTTCTTTATAGCCATCCCCCTTTCTCCTTAACCTACAAAATTGGAATAATATATAATGTATAAGCCAGGACACCTTACCACACCACAAAGTATTCAACACTAATGCCATAATAATGTCTGTTCTTGTTTTTATTTACCCATTTCTTTTTTTTTTTACCGTTTGTTTGTTTGTTGGTTTGTATATTTGTTTTCTTGACTTGATTGATTTTTGGTTGTCTGTTTTTGTTCTGTCTTCTTGTTACTGTATGTATGTACACTTCATTACCAATTAAAAAAAAAAAAGTGTTGATTCTCACCTCCTGATCCTCCACATGGAGATGCTAATGTATAAAAAAGTTATAAAAGCTGAGCAGCAACACATCTGAGCACATCTGAATTTGACTGAATAATAATGATGAAAAATATACATGATAATTAGCAAAGGCAAAGAATTACAATTTAAACAAGGATTTCCAGCTTTCAAAAATGAGTTTCACTTCTCCATCTGTTAGAGGCTGAGAAATAAAAAATTCAGTAAGTGTTGAAATTCTGGGAAGTTTCTCTGATAACCTTCAGGTTTTTGAAGGTTTTTAGGTTTTACAGGATTTTTTTAAGCTATCTTTCATGTTGAAATTCACAGAGTGCTGCATGGTAAGTTTGAGTGCAAGGGTAGGCAAAATAGAGAAAAAAAATGTTAAAAATGTTGGTGACCACCATCTTTGAACTTTAAAATATTTCCTCTAAACTGATGGCTGATATTAAGTGACCCCCCCCACCACCATAATGTTTGAAAAAACACAGCAAAAGTGTCTTTCTGATTCACTCTAAATGGACAACATTTGACAAAGTGACCTCTTTGGTGCCCACGAAATGGGCAAAATTTGCCAAAGTGCTTTCTTTGGTGCCCTCTTAGTAGACTAGAGTTCACCAAATGCTACCCTTGGAGCCATCTAGAGCAGGGGTTCCCAACTATTCTTCCTTGGAGTCCCCCTCCCCCCTTTACTCTATTCGAAGACAAGCTGAACTCCTCAAAAAAAAAATTAAAGCATCATATTGTTGTTGTTGTTGCCAAAAATCAACATCCATATAACTGTTTCATGGATAAAACCCTTAGGCAATGGCTCTTCACAAGTTTTTTCTTACCAAAAAAACATTACATAAACTGTTTATTAGGTGCTTTATCATGATTTTACTTAATATTTGCAAATTTAATTTTGTCAACCTATGAGCAGACAAAGCCTCATACCCCCCGAGATCCTTGGTGGACCCGGACCCCAGGTTGGGAACCACTGCTCTAAAGGAACTACATTTCAAATGGGTTCTCTTTGATGCCCACTTAATGGACAAAATTTGATAAACTGTTCTGTTATTAGACAAACACAAGGGCTCTCTTTGGTGCCATCTGGATGATAGTATTTGACAAAGTTCCCTCTTTGTTGCCCTCTCAATGGATTTCATGTGACAAGGGCTTTTTAAATAAAATTTGACAAAGTGCCCTCCATGCTGCCCTGCAACTACCCAAAATTTAACAAAGTGTCTTCACTTAATGAAAAAGACTGAATATTATCCAGAGGTTTTTTAGTATTTAACTATAAATGTATTGTAGGCTTTGTGTACTAGTGCCCAACAGCATACAGCAGCTGCTCTTTTAATCACCCGTGCCCCTCAAGCATTTTTAGTCAGCCATTGAAGTACACCTTATTCAAGACTATCATAACACAAAGCTAGCAGGTTTTCACTTGAGAAGTGCTTGGAAGCAGCAGCTGTACATAAAGAGAAAGTCTAGTTATATTCTGTAAAGGACAGTATTTTAAGGTCAGTCTTTAGTATTTGGCTGAGACAGTAGCATGTTAGCATTAATGAGATGTTGAAAAGGCATCTTTGTTTAAGTGATACTGCAGCCTTCAATTTGCAGACACATTCATGCTAAAAAGCTTCATTCCCACAGGTATCTGTGTTGAGAGAATAGAGCAGATTTTGGTAAGAATTTCCATTAGAGTCATCTCAATTGGTGAAAATACCCAGAATGCCTCAGAGAGTATTTCCATAATATTCTTGTTGCTTTTTTCCACTTGAGTCAGTGTCAAAAGTATGTAAAATAAGCCTCATACAGTCACCGGCCACTTCATTAGGTACAGCTGTTTAACTGTTCATTAGTGTATTTATCTGGTTAGCCAATCAAATTTAGGCATTAAAACTGTCTAGATGATCTGCATCAGAATTGAGAAAGAAAGGTGATGACATTGTTTAAAGTCTAAATGCACTGGTTGCTGCCATGTGATTGGCTGATGAGATATTACCTTTGTGAGCAGTTAAACAGGTGTACCTAATAAAGTGGTTGGTGATTATTCACATTGATAAGCAACACAACAGCATATATACTCCACTAAAGGACTAAAAGCCCAATTCTTTCCAGTATTTTACATTGCATCCTGGGCTAATAAAAGTAAAGGAGCTGATTGAGTGCTTTGACCTCCCTGGAGGTGGGCGAGGTTAAACGGGTGCAGGGCCCGGCTCTTTTTCCCTGCTTTTAAAAGCCTGACATGTTCCCTGCAGGAAGTCTGACCCTCTCTGACCACAAATCAACTGGCAATTACAACCCCACAAAAACCAGCTCGCGTACACACAGCACATATATATGTACACACAAACACTACTTCAGTCCTCTATGTCCAGTACTGCTGTGGACCAGAAACAAAAAGACAGAGCTGTATACTTCTAGAGGGAAAAATGTGATAACAAAATGAGGAGAAGGACAGAAAGGTAGGTTAAATGAACAGATATGAAAACATGAAAATTAAGCGTGATAAACTATCAAAAGTGTCATTTTTTGACCCTTAAAGTTATGTAATGTCTTTTCTTTCTGCCCCCATTCTAGAAACCTATAAACAAATTGAGTTAAAGTACCCACAAACACATAATTCTCCTCTTCCTGGAGAGAAAACCCCCAGTGACGGTCATGTTTCTCTGTGTTACTTTGTGCCAGTGTGTTCACTCTTGTCTCATAAATAAGGAAAGTCCCAAAAGACTGGAAAGCCCCACTAAGCCACCTTTTTGTTCCAAGACAAAGCCCCTTTTCATTCTACTCGGAGTAAGTTGTCACAACACAGACGAACCCAAGGTGCCACCCTATCAATTTCCATGGCAACAAGGTAGGTGGCATTGGCAAATGGTGAGAAGAGTTTAGTGAGCAGTTCCCTCTGGAGGCGGCTATTCACTTGAGATTGAAGGAAAGTGAAGACACTTTCCTTTGTGGAGAGAAAAAGTGTCTATCACTGCCACATTTATTTTGGAATTATTTTCTTACAGCAGCAAGGTTTCACTGTTGAATCATTTTATTCAAACCAATCTTTAATATTTAATACTCCAAAAAATAAAATAATTTTGATGTTTGAGACATACCTTGTGATATCAAGCTATCAAAGAATTGACTGGACTTCATGAGGCTAATGTGATGCCACTGATTGGTTTGTTAAAACCTTGACCCCTTATTTGGTCCTCTTTATAGCCAGAAGTGACCAAAGTTTGATCAGAGGTGCTGAGCTAGAGTGGTGTAATGCTAATGCTAACTTGTAGGGCTGGGCAATTGATCACAAATTAGATTAAATTGCAATATGGCCTGCTGCTACTTACAAATCCCAGAAGTTGCAGTATTTCTTTAACTTGAAATAAGTCAAAATAGCGGTTTAATACATTCATTTTTTGCAGCAGCTTTACAAGCTTTACCTCCCCCACCCCAGCCACCTCCTTTATAGCATAAAGCTCATTGCATCCTCATATATAGATTCATGCTGCTATGCATTAATTGCTTCTGAAATAACTTCATTTTTTTTTTTCAGTACACACTGTCATTGATGTGTCCATCCATATGGCAGTTTTATTCATGTGCTCCCTGGAAAGTCAAAGCATGCTGCTTGACTAACCCAGGGAACATCTTTAGAGCAGAGCCTTCTCTGCCGAGTCAAACTGTATATTCATTTTGTAATGAAATAATAAAATGTATGACGATATTCCTGACTGAATGTAGGTGAAAATATGAATTCATTTATGGCCTAAATTTAATGAAAAATGCGTAAGTTGAGTAACCTTATAATAATCGCATATTAAATCGCAATCATAATATCAGGGGAAAAAAAAAACGCAATTAGGTTATTTTTGCAAATCATTCAGCCCTACTAACTTGGTTAGATATGTAAAGTAAAAGTAGTCGTCTTGATACTTGGGTCGGTTATTTTGGCTACAATAAGTATGCTTCAAACTAGAAGAAGGAAATTTCTAAATAAGACTTTTGGGGATTTAGTAGAGACTTGTCCAACACAAGCTAGCGCTAACTGTAGCTAACCATGATTTGTCTTCAAGTTTAATCTACTTTAGACTGTTTTTGACCAAAAAAAAAAAAAGGCCAGCATACAGTGTTCAAAAAGACTTGTACCTGAAATAATACAGGCGTTTGATAATGTTGCTGTGGCGAAAAACAAGTGATGAGTAACATGTAGCTGTAGCAAGGGTTAGCAGATGCTAGGCTAATGGATAGCACTAGTGCTAGCTTAGTAAGCAAGGTATATACAGTAGGCATGTAGGGTACTAAGAATTCATCATGGGGCTCAGTGTGCCAGGGCTTAAAGCTCTTTATTATGTATTACAGCAACAAAAACTACATATTTTTTTCATTGCCTGTTTCAAAATATAAAGCCATTACTCTTAAAATGTTTGGGTTTTTTTATATGGTTATAACAGCCCATTCCCCAGAACTTTAAGGCCAGTATTGTTAGGCATTGTAACCTGTCAGTCAGCGTAAAAGCTGATTAAACCAGGAAATGAAAGTTAGCGGCAGGGCTAGCACTAATACTCCTGATAAAGTGTGTATAAGTTGTTGTTATTAAATGACTTCTAAGGAGGGCCTGTTTCCAGGGACTTTCAGGAGCCCAGCCATTTCTGTGGGCAGACCTGGGTCCTAGTTCATTGATGCTGTGAAGGGTACAGTGCTTAACAAATTTATTAGACCACCACCCAAAGTAAGGTTTATGCCACAGCTGCCCTAAATTAACAGCATTGGTAATTACCAAAATCATTTTTTATGTTTCTGTGATGGTTAATACACCAATATGTAGAAGCTCTTTAACCAAAATGATATGTTTAATGCTAAAATATAATAATTATTGTTATCCATGAATTTTCTAATTTACTGATTTACAAAAAACCCCAGAAAAATAGCAAAGCTCATTATTATTTCTTGATTAATATGTCAAATTATAGGTATTTACTTGCATTCCTGAACAGAAAAATTAGTTTTAGTGGTTGAATGTTATGCTTGATTAATTTCTGACTCCTCAGAGAAGCCCAGTGAGCCGGCTCAAATTTGGGTGAATTAAATTTGAAATCCCTCATTCTTGTTCAAAATGGTAAAACGTGGAGAGCTCACTGAAAATAGAAGAGTCTGCATTAAAGCACTTCATGATGCTGGATGGTCTCTGAGACAAATATGACAGGTGGTCTAATAAATTTGTTAAGCACTGTATGTTTATTGAATTCTATCAAAAGTATCACTTTTCATTTAAATATTTAAAACATTTGTCCCCTTGAATTAAGATATTAAAATACTCAAATCTAATATGCTAGAATAAATCCAACAAAGCTTTATAAATCCTCACTTTGTAAAATAAATCACCAGCACAAAACTATTTTTCTCAACAATGGCATCGCTGTCAGTGATGACACAGAGTTTCAAGATTTTCTCCTAAACTTACTCACCCTACAGTAATGTCATAACAGCAATCTTAACATCCTTTGGAGCATGCATAATTCACAAAACCCCGTGTGAAATTTGTGCTACTGACAACAAATTCTGCAGTTCAGATAAAAGAGAATAAAACAGTAAACTCTCAGCAGCCACTCTGTACAGTTTCACAAAGAAGCCCCATCAGCGCTGTACTATCACATTCTCTTAGAGCTAAAAGACACACGAGGAGAGGGACGATATCTACGGTATTTGCATTTCGGATACAGCCACCTGTTAGCTTCAAAGCATAGGGAGAAGAGGGAAACACCAAGGATTTGACAGTAATGACTAATCACAGACCAGCGATACAAAGCGGGCCTCTTCACAGGGAGCCTTTGATGCAGGTGAATCACATCCTAAACATACTTATTAGCAGGAGTGGGGGAGGAGAGAGAAGGGGGAAAGGGCGACGAGAAAGTGGAGGGGGGGAGAAATTTGTTCCGCACGTTAGCTGGCATGCTTGGTTGCACGAGAACAGAAGGTTGGCATAATGAATTTTGGCGTGCAAGCGTCTGTTAATGAAATAAAGAACCCCACCCCAACAGAGGTGTGACTGTGTGTGTACTGCAGTGTGTGTTGAAAAGAAGAGCAGCGGACAAGACGGAGGAAGTCGGATAAGAGAAGGAGATAGGTGAGGGTTATCTGAGTCCATGACATAGAGGCACAGGAAGATGGAGCGAAGCTTTCGGCTACAGTGCAGGGAAAAAAGTATTTGCCCCCTTCTTGATTTCTTATTTTGCTGCATATTTGTCAAACTTAAAGGTTTCAGATCATCGTACTACTAAAATACAAGACAAAGATAAAGATAAAGCCAAGTTCAATTTTAGAAGCCACAACCGGGCCTGATTAAAGCAGACCTGTTGATCCCTTAAATAGAACTTGTCTGACAAAGTGAAGTCAGCTAAAAGATCTTAAAAACAACACATCATGCCACAATCTAAAGAAATACAAGAACAGGTGAGAAACAAAGTTATCTATCAGTCTGGTAAAGGGTTACCAGGCAATTTGTAAGGCTTTGGGACTCCAATGAACCATGGTGTGAGCCATTATCCACAAACGGAGAAAACTTGGAACTGTGATGAACCTTCCCAGGAATTGCTGGCCTACCAAAGTAAGTCCAAGAAAACATCCATGACTCATCCAGGAGGTCACAAAAGAACCTGCAGGCCAAACTTGACTCAGTTGAAGTCAGTGTTCATGATTCAACAATAAGATTCAACAATAAAAGACAGGTCAAATGTGGCACCAAGGTCAAAACCACTGGTGACCAAAAAGAACAGGCAAGTAAAAATTACAAAACAAACAAACAAAAATACCCTTGATGATCCTCAAGACTTTAGAGAAAATATTCTGTGGATTGACGAAACGAAAGTTAAACTTTCTGGAAAGTGTGTGTCCCGTTACATCTGACACATCAGTTTATAAAAGAACATGATATCAACAGTCTAATATGATGGTGGTAGTGTGATGATCTTTGCTGCGTCAGGACCTGGACGTCTTGCTGTCATTGGTGGAACCATAAATTCTTCTCTCTAGAAAATCCGGATGGAGAATTTTCTACCTCAAGCTCAAGCACACTTGGATTAGGCAGGAGGACGATGATCTGGGACACACCAGCAAGTCCTCCTCTGAATGGCTTAAAAAAACACAATGAAGGTTTTGGAGTTATCTAGTCAAAGTCGAGACTTAAATTTAATTGAGAAGCCGTGGCATAACCTTATACAGGTTGTCATGGCTGAAAACACTCAATGTGGCTGAATTAAAACAGTTCAGCAAAGAAGAGTGGCCCAAAATTCCTCCAAACGATGCAAGAGACTGATTGTCAGTTATTGCTTGTTTGCAGTTGTTGCCACTAGAGGTGGAGCAAAACAGTTATTAGGTTTATGGGGTGATCACATTTTCACACAGGGCCAGGTTGGTGTGGATGGCGTTTTTCAGGTAATAAATTAAACCATCAATTAAAAACTGCATTTTTAATTAACTCAGGTCTTAAGATGTTGTGGGTTCTTTTGTGAACTCCTGGATGAGCTGCGATCGATCTTGAAGTAATTTTAGTAGGGCAGCCACTCCTGAGCAGTTTCACCTCTGTTCCAAGTTTTCTCCATTTGTGGATAACGGCTCTCACCATGGCTCACTGGAGTCCCACAGCCTTAGAAATGGCTTTGTAACCCTTTCCAGACAAAAATGTCAATGAATTTGTTCCTCAAATTTAATTTCTTTAGATAGCAACATGATGTGTTTTTTTTTTGAGATCTTTTATCGTACGTCACTTTGTCAGAGAGGTTCTATTCAAGGGATTTCTTAATTCATGATTCAACAACGGCAGGGGCAATTACTGTTTCCTATAGGGCCAGGTAGGTTTTTGGTAGGTCATTTAAAAACTCTGTTTTGTGTTGACTTAGACCACTGGTTCTCAGCTGGTCCGGCCTCAGGACCCACCCATCTGTCTTACGACAGATCACGAACCAAGTTTCCAAAAAATCTTCAACTACTCATGCTTATTTAATTCAGTATGTTGCAGATTTGAGCATGATTGGACCAAAACAACTGATATTAAAAAAAGAAAAGGGACAAAACTGACAAATTGTATACCCTCTTTCCCCATCATTATGTATCACTTTTCGCCAATTTTCCAGAGAACTTATGAAATTGCGTCATTGTCATGGGAAAAGTAGCCATTGATTGCAAGAAGAGAAGATAAATTAGTTAAAATATTGATCAAACATTTAAATTTACCCAATTTCACAGTAAAAAAAAGGGTAAAATAAAAGGTATTGGGACTTTTGCCCCCATTTTTTTTCAGACACCTAGTCTCGACCCACTGAAAACTGCTCCACAACCCACTTTTAGGTCCCAACCCACCACTTGAGAACCACTGACTTAGGCCATCTTTGTATATTAAAGTGTATTTGATGAACTGAAACATTTAAGTGACAAAATGTACAAAAAAATAAGATCCCAGGAAGGGGACAAATACTTTCCCAGCACTGTATGAGCATTTGTGTGTGCTCCTGCATGTTTTTTCCAATTACAAAACATTGTTCCCTTCAGCTGCGGATGCTTTGGTTGCTTATCTCAGACAGGGCTGCATAATACAGAAATAATCTGGGACAACAAGGACTTTGTAGCCATGTTGACTGGATGTTAATTCTGTCTTTTTGTAATCTTTTGCTCGAGGGAGTCTGAGTCGGAGAAAGGAGACAGCTACAGTGAGATACTGGGCTACAAACAAAACTTATAGTTCAAAGGAAAAAAGAGCACTGAGATTTTTCCTTTTTTATGTTGCTCATCAGTGAGGTAGCTTTGAGAAAAAAAATACACCAGCCCAGGTCTTATTTCTTCTTAATAGCTCTGAAGAATCTTGCATATGGCCCCCATCACAAATGGATCTGCAAAGGAACGCTTTCAAGTTGAACTCTGTGAAAACTTTCTTACTTTTTCCTCATCCCTTAACTCTCCAGAGGAGCGCAAAAAATGACAAACTACCCGGCTTTATAGTGGCTCAATTTACAGATCAAAGCTTTCTGCAGAAAGCACATCTTATTGGGACGCATCAACCCTGATCCTTCGGTCCGCTGGGGATTCCCAAACACTGAAATTCTGCTTGAATATTTGTGGACAGAAAAACTGCATTAGCTCTGAGTTGATATTCAAGTGACGTGTGGTGTGTTCTCAGTAGGCCAGGTGGTGTTTGAAGCTCTGATGTGATTTCTGCAGCCTCTAAAGACAGTCTGTCCCCACCCTCTCAACACGGGTTGCCTAATTGAGTGTTAATTTGGTGCTAATTACGTAACATGTTATCCCAGCGAGACCCCCCAGATGCCACGAGACAAAGGCGCGGCGGAGAGTGTGCAGAATCCCAGCGTTTAGAGAGAGACGCCGTATGCATCTGTTTCCTGACTTCAATGAGCGGAGGAAAGCGGGGGAAAAGTGTGCTCAGAAAACATCCTCACATGAACCGTTGTTAAAGAATATTCCTCTCCACAAGCACAGACACTCTGAATTAATCTTTCAACAAACATTACTCAGTGAAAGTTCAGCTCGGAGATTAAACATGTATTTATTTATATTTCACTCTGAAAGTAATGAACAGAGATTCTGCGTTGTATCTTTGCAGGCAGCGAGCTGTTGAGCCTGGGACGGAGCTGTGGCACTGAAGCTCTGTTTGTTCCTCCATATAAATATAACATGATTATGAATAAGACCTCTCTGCTCTTTTATTTATCAAAGTCATGGAGACTTGCACAGCATACACTGCAGAATTCTCCACATGGTCACCAGAGGGAGGTATAAGTATCAGGGAATGTCTAAGCAATCTTTTATCTTTAAACCAGACAGATCATTTCTATTTACGTTTCACTGTTTTGGTGTTTGGATCAGATCATGGTACTTCTATCAATGCATAAGACGGCCATTTTTTATGTTTTTGTTATTGTCAACAAATCCCATAAAACTCCAAACTGACAATGTGTTACTCTGTCTTTCAATACTTTATGATTTTCCTACCTACATCTGCGGCTCTCGGCCCTGAGCTCATTTATTCCTTAAGACTTTAATCTTTAAACATGGGGCCAAAATACCTAGTTTAATTTTTAAAAAGGCTTAGTAATTTCTAAAGATAGCACGCTGGTAAAGTTTTCAGCTAACAGTCTTCAGACAATAGTAAGGGAAGCATTAGTTAAGGACTAGTTTCTCTCATGGATGGATACAGATGTGAGCCTTATTCCCTACCTCCTCCTTTCAATAAGTCCTCTGAAGTGGACCATGCCAGGTTCTTACTGGCATAAGAAAAGCCAGCTCGACTCAACGTCCCCCCGCCAACATGATGATATCACTGCTGTAGCACAATTACCCTATATAGACAAAAGTATTTGGCCACACTTCTTAATTACTGAATTCAGGTGTTTCAATCAGACCTGTTGCCACAGGTGTATAAAGTCAAGCATCTAAACATTCAGTCTCCATTTACAAAATGGGTTATTCTGAAGAGCTCAGTGACTTCAAGGTACTGTGATGGATGCCACCTTTGAAATAAGATGGATTGTGAAATTCAATCCCTGATAGATAGTCCAACTGTGAGTGATATTATCAGAAAGTGGAAGTAGTTAGGAACAACAGCAACTCAGCCACCCTGCCTGACTGCATTGTGCCAGCTGTGATGTTTGGTGGAGAAGGGATAATGGTATGGGGTTGTTTTTCAGGGTTTTGCCACTTATCTCCAATGAAGGTCAATCTTAATGCTTCAGCATGCCGAGACATTTTGGGCAACAGTTTAGGGAAGGCCCTTTTCTATTCCAAAATGACAAAACAAGGACTATAAAGACATGGCTTGATGAGTTTGTGTTGAAGAACTGGACTGGCCGGCACAGAGCCCTGACCTTAACCCCACTGACCACCTTTAGAATGAACTGGAACACAGATTACAAGCCAGGCCTTCTCGCCCAACATTAGTGCCTGACCTCATAGATGGGTTACAGAATGAATGGGCACTAATTCCAACAGAAACACTCTAAAAAGTGGTGGAAAACCTAACAAGAAGAGTGGAGGCTGTTATAGCTGCAATAGGGTGGGTCAGGGGATCAACTTCATATGAAAGTGCATGTATTTGAACACAATGCCATTACAGTCCACAGTGGAGGCTGTGGAGCAGTGGTTGACACAGGGTGTTTGAGGGGCAAGGGTGAAAAGAATAAAAAATGCACCATCTGTATCTGGTGGGACACCAGTGCTAACTCAGTACTAGGAGACTTAAAACACTTAATTAATTTTTCCACTATTGGACATGTGTAATCAGGGGCAGATCATCAAATTTACTCCATTTGAGGGCACTAGAGAGGAAATCATCAAATTGGTTCATTAAGAGTGTACATGGGTGGGAAAAATGATAAAATATGTCGATTTGGAGGGCCCAAAACAAGGAAAATTGTCAAATTTGTTGAATAAAAAAGGTCTCAAGGAGGAAATAGTGTTAAATTTGGCCATAAAGAGGGCCCAAAAGAGAGGAAATTGTCAAATGTATCCATTTAGAGGGCACGAAAGAGGGACAGTTGTCAAATCTGTCAATGGAGAGGGCCCCAAAACAGGAAATTCCTCTAATGTGTCCATTCAGAGTGTCCCAAAGAGGTAAGAATAGTTAAATTCATGCTTTAACCGACACCAAAAATGGAAAATCATCAATTATGGCCACAAACAGGAAAAAAATCATTTCAAATGTCTTTTCAGAGGGCCCAAAAGAGGGAAAATCATTACATTTGTCCATGTAGAGGGCCCCACAATGGGAAAGTCCCTGAATTTGTCAATTAAGAGGTCACCAGAGGGGGAAACATTGTGAAATATGTCCACTTAGAGGGCCACAAACAGGGAAAATTGTCATAGTTGTCATTTAAGATGGCCCCAAAGAGGAAAAATCATTGAATTGTTCATTTAGATGGGCCCTAAGAAGGACAAGTGTCAAAATTGTCCATTTTGAGGGCCCCAAAATGGGAAACCATCATATTTGTCAAAAAGAGGGGACCAAATAGGGCAAATTGTCAAACAGCCCAATTAGAAGGCCCAAAAAAGGGAAAATGAACAAATTTGTCCATTAAGGGTGCCCCAAAGAGGAAAAATGATCAGATGTATCCGTTTAGGGGGCACCGTCTTACACTAGTAGTGAACACTTATTTAAACATTGGTACCTGATTTTGTAATTTTCAATAATAAAGTCATCCTTTATTGTAATGAATCTTCTCCATTCCTTCTTTTACCTGCCCCTGCCTGTCTGAAAGGTGAGTGGGAGACACAGGGAGCCCATCACTTGTTCACGTGTGACAGGGGAGATGACTGTAGTTAGTCCTACAACAACTGAACTCAGCACTTCCTCATTCAGTGCTGGGCCCCTCTCTGCATTCACTAATAGATTTCCTATTCTTGTCTAATTAAAAAGGGAAGCCTTTTTCCCCTGAAAGGCTCCCAGAGCTATATTGAAGGGTGGAGAGGTCGCTGGGAATCCATCAGATGTGATGCAGTTAATCAGCATAAAGCCTGCTCCGGTGCACCGCTAAACAACCACTGCAGGAATGGACCCAACCCTCACACTGCACCACACTGGGACCTCACTGAGCCACACAGGCACAGAGGCAAGATAAAAATTCATATACAGCGCTGGTGCTCCCTCCATTCTCTATGAAATGGGTAATTTAAGGGAATTTAAAAATAACTGCAGAGAGGAAGCAATACAGCGAGAAAGCAGAAAGGAGTTAGTGGGAGAGAATCTAAAGAAAACGAGAGGACACATCTCTCGCCCACAGTAATTACCTGCCTCTACACCTTTCCTTTTTTTTTTTTTTTTTGAGCGACAACAAAAGAAGTTAGCCGAGAGGAGGGGACAGATGGAGGTGGAGAGGAGAATGAATGAGCCCAGAGCTGGAGTACAGTAGAGAGGTGAGGAGAGGGAAAATATGTGAACATACACTGGAGGAGGAAAACTGCTCTGACACTTCTGACACCCACATCATTTTGCAGCAAACTGGAATGTCAGGGATAAAGCCTGACTCAACCTCCTCCAGCGATGCACATTTTTGCCTCCCGCTTTGTCCCACACACCTGTGATTAGGGGACGGCAGGTATCTGGTGCTGAGCTGGAGACATAGCGAGGAGCGGAGGGGGTTGTGGAGATGTTATTGAAGACATTTTAACATCACACTAGGGCTGGGAAACCAATCCAGTTTTAAATACTGATAGATTTTCAGATTAGGTATAGAGTAAGTAACAGTTATGTTCATGCTGGTTTAAAAAAAAAAACGCTGGCAGGCCTAATGCTAAAGAAAAAGATTGTTAGCCAATCACAAGATGCATTTGTATCTTTACTGAAAATGCAATGATATTGGTTGATACAGCTACCAAAAATGAAGTCCTAGATGCCCAAATTTTGGACAATTCATTGGTTTTAACTATCAAACTACTGCACTCTGTCTAAATTGCACAAATATGTTAAAACATATGGAAAATTGGATGGAACGGGCAAAGGAAGAGGACTTTCCTTGCCAAATATGCCAAAGTAGCTGTGATTGGATAAAGCCTAACTTGCCCCTACTTTCTACATGATGAAATTAGGTCTGATTGGATAAAGTCTCTGTCAAACATTTTCGTCTCATTTTTATTTGTTGACTAAAATGTCAATTAATTTCGTTTTGAGTTTTTGTCCATGTGCACTTGTTTTTATCAGTTACTGTCTAGTTTTCGTCAGGGGAAAAGGCTATTAACAAAAACTATAACGAAAATAATTAGTCAACAAAATTAACACTGCCTTCCAGGCCTGAGTAGTGGAAGGCAGAGAACCAATCACATCACCCTGTTTGAACTGTAACAGATGACATTTGCACATTTAATATTTGAATCGCTCTGATAATCAGGAGTTATTACTGTAGAAAACAAGAGTTTGACGGACGGATCAGAAAGTCATACCAGGAAATCACACAAAGTATGATTGGGGCAGCCTGTTTTTGTAGTATTTATACAGTGTTCAGGAGTAAATCTGCAATTTTTAGTGATTTAAAATGAAATGTTACCAAATATTGGGGGGGGGGTTTAAGGCTTCCATTTGTATTGCTGTGGTATCAAACAGGTTTCAATACTAATTGGTTTTTACTGGAATCATAAAAAGTGTATGATCCATGTATTGCCTTTCAGCTAGGAGAAATTTGAGATATGATTTTGGTCCATATCACCCAGCCCTATCACATCACCCTTCTCCAAAGTGTCAACTGGCTTCAGGGAGAAACAGGTGGAACAGAAACTCTGCCATTCATTCACAGTTATCGCAGCTGGACAGGCATGCATGGACATGCACACAAACACAGGTACAAACCTGCAAAAAAAAAAAAAAAAACCCACATGCACTAAAACAAATGGGCATTCTTTATGTATGTGGGCATAGAAGCAGAGGAACAGAGAAGACTGCACTCTCTCTCACACATTTACACACAAACACTCACTGGATGCTGACTCTAGCTTCCTGGACAGCCTCTCTAACCGTGCAAAGATGCCAGAGGAGGAGAGAAAGAGAGAGCCATGCCGCTGTAAAGACATCATTTCCATTGTGTTGCAGGGAAAGTGGTGGCAACACAAAATGGTAATGACAGTTAAGGCGTTTAGTCACGGACTCACTGCAAGGAACTGGAAAAAAACCCCACTTATTTTGACATAACCAACATTTTCTGAGGGATCGCTATTGGGTCCAAGATGCTAAAAAAACATATCATCCAATGCACCTCCACATACAAATATACACACATGCATTTTCAGTACAGTCACTCATATGGGCGTGGTAATGTGAGTGGGAGAGCTCCTACATGGCTCAGTCTTTGCAGACGTCTCTTTACGTCTCCACCCTTGGGCTGAGATGCTGAGAGGCTTTCACTTCTTACTGTATGTATGATTCAGAGTATTGAGCGACAAGGAGAGGGTGAGGATTGCATCAACCTTGTGAAGCCCTGTAACTCCAGAGAGAAAAAACATAAAGGTAAGGGCAAGCAGCAACAGAGAAACACAGGGAAAATGACAGATCACGTCAAGCATTTGTCATCATTAAAGCTTGTGTACAGCTGTGAGCTTTAGTTTTCTTTGTGGGATGTTGACAGGGAAAATAATCCCTACCTCCTCCACAAAAACTGAATCTTTTCATATCTTCAAGTCCTCTAACAGTCTATATTCAACATGTTTTCTCACTCCTAGGCTGTCAAATCAAAGGCTTGGTCGGTAGCCTTGAGCTTGAAAATACTTAAATCTATATTCCACTATCATATAAGCACTGTATGTGTAAGGCTTGAAGAATCTAGTAACTTTCCCTATACAGTAGTTGAACTAGAACTACGGACTCTTAGGTAAATGTTTTGTAAAGGGTTTGACTGGTTTTGGTCCTTCACCTTGTACACCCACAAGTGTATTTAGTTTATCGATGAGTCTGAGTGGAAATTTCAACAAAGTGAGAAGAAAATTCCTCACTTCTGTCTTGAAATATAACATTTTAAAGCAAGGCATGAAGATGACTCCCAACAATTTTGACCCTCAACCTCCAAAATCTTCAAAATCATCAATCAAAATCAGTTCATCCTTGAGGCAGAGTCGACATTTGTGCAAAATTCTAAGAAAATCCTTTAGAGAATTCTTGAGATACCATGTTCCCAACCCAGCCAGCATGTCCATGTGGGCACCATATGGGTTATATGCAGGCTACAAAATGGGTCCCATGTGGGCTTGTTCGTGGGTTCCATGGTGGCCCTACCTGTGATTGCCCATGTAAACTAGATATTTGCAATACTGTATTGTATTTTATCTTATTCTGCTGTACTGTATTGTATCAGATTGTACTGTACGTTTCGTATCACATCATATCATATCATATCATACTATATTGTATCGTTTGTATTGTATCACACCTAATCATTGTATCATCATATCGTATTGTATGGTATCATAACATACCTTATGGTACTATAATCATATCAGATTGTATTGTATCATACTGTACCATATTGTATTGTACAGTATTGTAAAGTCTGTATCATATAACAACCATAGACTGTAGAAAGAATTGGACAAAACCTGTGTGACGTCAGCCGTCTGCTTACTTGCTTGCTTTGATAGCAATGTACTGTATCGTATCGTATCGTATCGTATCGCATTGTATCGTTTCATACCATAAAGTATCATACTGTACCATTAGGTATTGTTTTATTGTATCTTGTATCCTATCTTACCTTATCATATCATGTTGTATTGTACTTCAAGCGGGATTAGCCCACATGAGACCCATATTGGCCCCATCTCTAGAGATCCTATGTGGGCAATCACAAGGATATTAAAGAATGGAGCTTATATGGTTCTCATATGAGCTGATCCCACTTGAAGTTACATGGGCAATTGCAGGTGGGGGTACAATAGAGCCCATGAACAAGCCCACATGGGGCCCATACTGCAGCCCATATATAACCCATATCGGGCCCACGTGGACATGCTGGCTGGCAACCAATGGCAGGTCTGTAAATGATGAAATGTTAACAGGCTGGGGCTTTCAGACTTTTCATAGCTGTTGCGTCTCATGCACCTGATTAACATGTTTCATGTACAGAGAATCTTGAGAATAGAGGGCTCACCTATTTTTGTTGATGCACAGTTATCAACCAAATAGACAGGAAATGATAAGAGTGTCATATTTTCTTGCTGTGGCAAATATGCCATCTACATGGGTAGAATATGCTCGCAATCAGTTTTTTTTCGATGACCCCGATGAAGGCTACAAGTTAAGATGTGCCTGTTTATAAAAATCATTCATTAAACTTCTACTATTTTGTAGGGAAGCTTTCTGTTTCCACACCAGTATATGTTACAGGAAAGACAAACACAGTCTGAGCACACTTCCAGTTTGTGCTTTTTAAAGTAAAGGCCCAGTTTAGCATTTCTTTTGAGAAACGGTTCCACTGAATTAAGTCACTTGGAGGGCAGTTTATTGAAGTAAAACTTTTGAAGAATGACAGCAGCTTTGACAGCAGGGAGACAGGGCCAACACCCAGCACATATGCGCCTGGTATGACAGCCATGATGGTGCATGCTCGAGCGGACACGTTCACAAAACTATAATCAAGGTGGAGCTTTTTAACAGTGCCGATGTAAAATCATGATGTGGAAGGGCTTCAGTCTTGGAGGTTGTGCATGAGTCTCCCTGCTCCTGCTCCCTATCCCACACAAACTTTCCTGTTTCTTGAACCGCCACATTAGCTTCAAATTGAGCCTGTTTTTCTACTGAAAAAGCCGTTGTTTTCACCAGCTCTGGAATGAGAAGGCTCCTCTACACCACCTTCACTTACTGCAGGTGAACACACACATTTGAACATGTCGAAAAGTGTAAGCACACACGGATGCTCTCTGTCCTTCTGATTGTAACCCATCATTATTTTAGAGTCTTCTGGGCTTGCTGTACAGC
Organism: Cheilinus undulatus; assembly: GCF_018320785.1. Classification (NCBI taxonomy): domain Eukaryota; kingdom Metazoa; phylum Chordata; class Actinopteri; order Labriformes; family Labridae; genus Cheilinus; species Cheilinus undulatus. The sequence goes on along the minus strand of NC_054879.1, from coordinate 35,267,316 downwards.
TCGTCCATCGCTGCTCTGTGTCTGAGATCAGATATGTGACAATCCCTCTGTTTTGTCACCGTCCCCGGTGGTTGTTAACGGTCATCTTTTTATCTTTTAATTGGACGGAGGCTTTTCCAGAGCGCTCTTTTCTTAAGGACACTGTATAATGAGAGGGTTATTTAGGGCCTTCTAATTGACCTTCAGTCTTTCATACCCTGTCATGAGAAGCCCACTGCAGATTCTGATTATAACACAACTGCAAGCACACAGTATTCTGTCGATGCAGCAGCAAACTTAAAGTTTCCTGTTGGAGGAGAGAAAAAGAGAGGAGAGGAAGGGAAAGGAGAGGCAAAAAAGAAATGTCTGCGACATGATATAAGGGGCCAATTACAGCTGGACTGCTGGCAAGGAGAACAGGGATTTGCAGAGAGATCAGGGTACCAAAAGACATGACATGATCCATGTCCAAATGGCCAACATGCTATTGTTACTTCATTAGTGAACACATAAAAGGGAGGAAGGCAGGAGCAGAACAAGAGAATAACCACTAATGTAAGTACAAGGTGCTATATTGTAAGCAAGGAGTTCACACAAAACTTCACTGCTAAGTGGGTCAAATGAAACCACACTCAGAGGCCATTAGAGCTTCTGCTCAACACTGAGACTTCAGAGGCAGTTCTAACCTTCATATAAAGTTGAACAGTAGACATGTCTGTCATTATAAACCCTCATCCTACCCCAGCTTTAGCATAACTAGGCTCCTCACCCTGGTGTTTCTCATCTTGAACATTTTTCCACATCCTTCTCTTTTTCATTTAGTGTTGTGTGCTCTCTGCTGGCCTTTTTCATGTGTAAAGTTGCCACCACTGTGTTCGTGCAGGCCATTAGGGCCTGTGCGGTTGGAAAGGTAGTGCCAGTGTGTGGAGCCTTGGTTTGTTGATGGTGGCGATGCTGTTTGGTCTCTGATTTGCAAAAGTAGGAGATATAAAGAAGTTATGTGTGCGGGTATGGTGGGAGTTAGCATGGATCTGGGACACTGGAGCATCTATGAAGTGTCATGGGACTAATTGGATGATCTAACTGTAGTGGAGCCTTGGACTGACTTGGTATGACAGTGCTGCATGGGTTGCAGTAACAACTAAGGGCTATTCTGTAGGTTATGTAACTTTTCATCAGGATATTATGTGTATTATATTATGATATATGTGGATTTTTTCAATGAGTACTTGAACCTTGTGTTAATTTCAAATTTAAATGAACACACAGTACAAAAACCTTTAAAAATTAAAGTTTGCAATCATACTAGTGTGTAGTAGCAAATATAGGGGCAGGGCCAGCCCTTTAAAGTTGGGTGATCCAGTTTGAAGCACTGACTTGTTCACACTGCAGTCAATCAATCAATCAATCAATCTTTGTTGACTTTATCCCACTATGGTAAAGACCAGCGTTAATCTTTAATACTAGAATAATGACTATACCTTATTGTAAATAAGAGCAGTGTCAGTCATCAGTAATAATTAAGACTATAACCTATTATAATAAAGACCAGAGTTAATCATTGATAATGGTAGCAGTATGTGACCAATTAGGAAAATTAGTGGGAACAGCTGTGATTGATAGAAAACAGAACAATGCAGTGTTAACATTAGAAGCTAGGAGGGTAACAAAACAGAAAGAACTGTCATTAAGAAATATTTAAGTGAAGTTGTATTCCTCTTAGATTTAATAAAACTGTTCTAGTAATGATTATAGGAGTAAGGATGATGTTAATAGATGAAGCAACATCACTGTAATACTAGCATTAGCAAAATAACGGCAGTGAAATGAAAAACAACAATGACCCAAAGAAGATTTTTTTAATCCCATACAGTCATGTGAATACATTCAAAGTATGGGGCTCTAAGGATTCATCACAACTAAGGGGTAGAGGGAGGGGGATGTGTGGTTTTGTCACTTGGCAGCCACAGTCAAGCTCAATGGCATTTCTTCTTTCCGGACCTTTTCATCTCTGGTGGGACGCCTGGAGACCAGTGGCAGTTCTCAGGCGTTTGGGATATCCGCCACACAACCAGGGACACGTGGCATCACTACCAGCTACTAGGATAGTACCCTAGGACATGCTTACTCCCCTCATCCACCCCTAAAGGTGCAAACTTTGTATTTTTTTTTTTTTTACTTTTGTGTCTCTATATGGCTGTTTGCAGCCACTAGGGGGTGATATTTACAACTATTATAAACACTACTTTCACTCTGTTTGAGAGAGTGAAATAATTTTTGGTGAGTAAACTTAATTCCACATAAATTTTAAAATTGTGATTTCAAAAACTTAAAAAAACTTAAAAACTTAAAACTGCTGTAAAAACATATCAGATTATTTTTTTTCTTCAGTGTTTTTTTTTTTTTTGCCCAGATCTCTTAATCAAGCTCATTCCTGATCAAAAATATTGAATATTTTTTTAAACAGATTATTTTCCCATGCTCCTGGTAGCATGCAAAGACATCCAGAGCACAACTGGGGTTGCATCAATTCTCCTTTTTGTCTGATGGTGCCATCAGGTGGTCTTACTTGCCATTACTTGCTTTTTTAAAACCTCAATTTTTGGTTCAAATATGCCTAAAAGTTCTGCACAGTACTGCATTTGATTCAGATCTGAGTCTCTTTGGGTTTTCTTTCTCTGATTGTGTTCTGTAGAAGAATAACCAATAACAATGAATTGGACTAAACTGCCCAAAAAGCCTATGTGGTAGCCAAGGCCCTCAACTTCTCTACAGTGTGCAGTGTTAGGAAGCCTTCCTTGTTTACCAGGGGGAAGTTTTATGAGTATGTGACGTCACGTGAAAGCTATGAATTGGTAAATGAGGCTCTGTACTCATTTACATATGAAGCCTTTGTATTGGAAGGAGACAGATGCAGTTAATTGACATTATTTGAGGAGTTGCCAGTGACTTTATGATGTTGCTGAAAACACATTTTCCCAATCTCGTTGTCGAGTAACAAATTTACATTACAGAAGGAGAACACCTACATTCAAAAATCTACCTAAAGGTATATGCAGAGGTAATTGTCTTTGGGCCTTGAAGCAGAAATAGAAAGCAAATTGGAAGCAATATTGTAGCTTTCCAGTTTCTGCTTGAACATGCATGCTAAGGTAATTGGTTCCATATAGACAGAGTAAAGGGAAAGAGGAATCCTGGATTCATCCTCTCTGGAGAGAAGAGATCGAAAGCTAAATGCTGCACTAACATGACTGATTTGCATCATGGAATAGAAAACATGAGAACAAGGCTTTGTTTTTCTCTGTGCCACATTGGAGGCAGTGCAGCAGCAGTGAGCGGTGAGTTTACACCTGCAGTGTTTCAGCAGGCGAGTACAGAAAGACACTCATAAAATGACTTTAATATAAAGAGCAGAGTCATAATTGACACTGTTAATCCTTAAGACAGCACATTTAAGACGGCTTTAATATATTCAAACATACACCTGGGGCTAAAATGATTTATGTTTGTTTAAAGACCGATCCATATTACAGAAAGCATTTGTTGTGAAATGCCTCATTAGAGATAAAGTGGTTTGGACTTACTATTAGTCAAACTAGATATAAAACTGCAAGGGAATATTATGCTTAAGATTTAAGCAATCAGTAACAATGTTTAAGTGGAAGTTTGCATTCAATTTAAAGCACTATCTGCAATTACTTACTGGATGGATTTTGAGTATCATTCAAACGTCAGACATTACTCCCTGTTCATCCCTCTGAACTGTCTGAATGTTGCTTGCATCAAATTCAAACCCTTCTGCTAACCTAAAAACAGCAAAACATGGTTACTGCCTACCTGAACTCCCTCATCTACACTCCTTTAGCCCCCTATGCTCTGCCAATGAAAGGTGCTTGATCCTGCCTTCACCACAGGGTGCTAAGTCGTGAGCTTGACTCTCCCCCTCTGTAATAATATTGGATTGGCATGAATGATCATCAAGGTCCACACTGTCCACAGGGTTTCTTTCCTGCTTTAAGAAAAAGCTAAAAAGCCAGCCATATGATGTTAATGCTACTGATGATACTGGTGAATATTATGCAATTAGAATATTGTTATGTTTACTACAATGCACCTGCAAATCATATCATAAGGCATAAAACAGGATATTCCATGGCAATGTTTCATTTTCAGAAGCACTGTTTTAGAATGTCACTGGGATCAGACTGATGATATTACCCACAATTCAGTTCATCAAATTGCAAACAGCTAGTTCAGTCAGGAACACTTCTGTCATACATTTTTACCATTTTATTGCAAAAATGGATTTACGGTTTTATTCGGCTGAGATGGCTCTGCTCAAAAGATGCCCCCAAGTTTGACTTTCCAGAGAGCGCCATGCAAACTGACTCCAATAAAATTAGTTCAAATGCAATTAAAACATAGTAGCATGAATCTCAATATGAGGGTGCATGCTATAAAGGAGGAGGCTGGGGTGGAGGAGGTTAAGCTTTGCCAGCAGCAGTATTAATACAAGCAGGGGTTAGTGAGAAGTATGTCATTTATGAATACACTGTTGTGTTGAGAGAATGAGCTGTGATTGGCTGTAGGAGCTGAGAGGTGATAACTGACATCAGCTGGTTTGGCTGATCACGGCTGGGCATATGACTACTGTGCCCTGCATGAACTAACTCTGAGCTTAATTTTTGGATGTTGAAAGCAGCATGAAGAGCTGGCTCTTCTAGGTGAGCTGAGCCGAGTGATCCGGATCATTGAAAAGAGACGAAATTCCCATCACTAATGGCTTGAAATGATCCAGAGATTTTTATCCCTTTTTGAGATACTATGTCAGAGTTCAAGTTTTTTTTTTTTAAACTAAGGCCTGTCTTTCCTTTTGGGCAATGTGGCAAAGTGAAGCAGCAGTTTGAGTTAGCTTATGGGCACAGATGGGTTAACATTACTGCCTCTTTCAGTTTGGGCTAATTCTGTAATTTTGCTTTCTTTTACTTGTATGGCTCCTAAATACACCATTATTGTTATTATGTGCTAAAGAGCTCAAATGCTTCTGTCATTTATTGTAAAGATTTATATTGTGGTCATGCAAGTGGTCAGTGGAGGTGTATTAGAACTGGAGGGAATTCTTTGAAAATCCAGATTGAAAGCAGCTACATCCATATAAAGACCAGTTAAACAGAGTGAACAAAAATGTATTTTCTTCATGTCTGAAAAAGTTCTGAAAGGATGTGAGGAATCTTTAGCAAGATGTTGATGTGTGAAAAGAAGCTGTCCTTCATTCAAATTATGCAGTCTGAAGTGTTGAATGATGTTAGGAGGTTTTGAAAGTAGAGCTGTGTATCATCCACATAGGGCTGATCAGCAATGTCAAGTGCTATTTAAGTGATTGGAACAGCAAATTCAGAATGCCTTTTTTTAACTGAAGGAGAGAAAACCAGTGGCCTCTGATAAATAATTAGGGTTAGAGTTTGTATTTTCCATGTGTTTTGATGTCAAATGATAAAAACACTGATTAATTATTGACCTCGACTTCAAAAGGCTTCAGAAGATGAGATTATCGTTTTAATTTTGCCCTCCTCCTGCTGTGGTAGCAGCACTGTAGGCCTATATAATGATAACAACCACAGAATGAGGGTGGGGGTGAATGTGTGTGTGTGGGTGGGTGGAGCTGGGTAGGTCGAGCAAGATTAATAGTGGGGATGTAAATTTCATTCGTCACATGCAGATTGATGTCAATTTTAATTGAATTAAAACAATGTGAACCCTGGCCTGCTCGGGGTCTGGGAGGACGGCTGGTGAATAGTGATGAAGTGAGGTAGAGACACTAGAGAGGAGGAGGAAGAGGAGGAGGGGAGGTTAAGGGTGAGGGAGTGAGACAGAGAGCGGTTAGTTAAATGATGAAAGTGATAGTTGACCTTAAACTAATGAGCCATTCAAGCCCACCCATACCTCTGCTACATGAGTAACTTAGTAAATTTGTATCCATTAGAGAGTTTTGACCCACATGCCCGGCAGATAATCCTCATACAAGAGTTCAAGTAGCTGTTTGTGTTGCATTTCTCACATATGTTAAAGCTTTTACTGTGTACAGCAGCTCCTCATGGGCGTGATTGACTATCTGTGTCCACAGGTGCACACGTGTGTAGGAGGAGTCAGGAAAAGTCAGCTGGCATAGTAACACTTATATCAGGTGTGATTTTATCATCTTCCCCCCTGAAGACGTGTGGTTAAGTGTTTAGCATGACCAGCAGGCACAAGCGGAGTGGATTCACACAAGACTCAAGCACAGGGACGAGGGAAATGGAAGAAGGTTTGAGAATCTCATTTTTTCACCCGACACCTCTTATCTCGGCCCAGTCGTTCCTCTTCTCCTCTGCTTTCCAGGATAATATCAGCGCTAATCGTTGCCTCTCAGTCCATATATCCACTCCAGGAAGGAGAACAGATAAAGATATGGATGAGATGCTACTTTTTCATTGTCTCTAGAATGCCCAAGGCTGCCCATAGAGGGGGATAAGGGTGAAAATTTCTGGGGCCCAGCCAATCAGGGGGCCCATGGAAGTCAGGAAAAATCATGGTCCATCATAAAGTTAAGCTATGATAACCATATTTTATTTATTTTACCTGAATAATAACCACTGTCATTAAAGCAACAAAAATACATTTTATTTATTTATGCTGTAGTACAGCATACATTTTTGAAATGTATATCCCATTTTCTAAAAACTGAATTATCTTTTTATCGGTGATGTTAACAATGCGGATGGGCACACTGACAAAACTAATTTGAAAATAATGTCAGACTTCATAGCTCATAAGTCATGATGTGCACAAATTTCAAGCTACAAAATAATTAAATAATTGTACAATTAGGCCGGAAATTGGAAAAATGGATTACAAGTGGTGAAAATGGGCAGAAACAAGTGGTGAATAGAGGTTAAAGAGTTGTTAAAATGGGGCAAAAGTGAAAAAAAAAACTGGTAAAAGGGGTAAAAATTGGGATAAAGCAGCAAATATGGTTGAAGAAAGGCATAAAAAAGTAGCAAAAATGGTTGATAAAAATGGTGAAAAGCTGTTAAAAAGTGACAAAAAATTGGTTAAAAGAGCCAAAAAATTGGACAAAACAGCAAATATGGGTAAATTAAGGAAAAAAGTAGCAAAAATGGTTGATAAAAATGGTGAAAAGCTGTTAAAAAGTGACAAAAAATTGGTTAAAAGAGCCAAAAAATTGGACAAAACAGCAAATATGGGTAAATTAAGGAAAAAAAGTTGCAAAAATGGATGGTAAAATTGGTGAAAAGCTGTTAAAAAGTGACAAAAATGGGTTAAAAGAGCCAAAAATTCTAACAAAGCAGCAAACATGGGCTAAGAAAGGAATAAAGTGGCAAAAATGGATGGTAAAAATGGTGAAAAGTGGTTAAAAAGTGACAAAAATTGATTAAAAGAGCCAAAAATTCTAACAAAGCAGCAAACATTGGCTAAGAAAGGAATATAGTGGCAAAAAATGGATGGTAAAAATGGTGAAAAGTGGTTAAAAAGTGGCATGGGAAAAGGGGCCAAATTTGGTACGAAGCTGCAAATATGGGCTAAGAAAGGACTAAATTTGTCCTTCAGGGGCCCAGCCAATCCTGTGGGCAGGCCTGAGCCTACCTATGCCTCCATGCTACAGGTCCAACAACTGCTATGGTGCAAACATGCTCAGCTGGACTCGGAAAAGTCACCTATTACCATATTTCAGCAGGTTTAACCCCTGAAAGCCTGTTAACTCAAATTAAAGTCAGAAAATAAAATGTTTATTTAACCTTCTACCAAAAAAAAATTATCATTTGTCTGATAGTATTCAAAAGGTTAAAAAGTAATTTATTGATCATGTACCATATACTATATGATACAATAGACATTAAGGGGTTAAACTGACTTTGAACCAGACTGAATACCAGACTGTATACTACTCTGGCTCTGCTGTATATGAGCCACAGAAGCAAGCAAGCCCATCAGTGACAGGATTGATTGTTTCTACGTATATTTTAAAAGGTAATGCCTAAAAAAGACGTAAGTATCGGGTAAGTATCACACAAGCATGTTGGAGAAACAGCCATCTTTTACAATTCACACAGCAAATATTCATATTGAGTTACAAATGTGAAAATCAATAACATTTGAATTTTTCCATAGTGCTATCTAGTCTTGTGGGCTTTGTAATATCTCAAATCAAGTCATGTCATTTAAATCAAATCAATGGTGCACAAACACATCTGTTGTTTAATGAAGTGTTTGAATATATCTGAATTGTCAGCCAAAAAGAACAGAACCTTGGGAATAAAATAAAACCAAAAGCAGCTTCTCCAACAGTCAGGAGGGTAAAACTGTCCATTCAGGCTGCTGCATCCATGTAGACATGTAATACTTGCTGCTGCCGCATGTGTGTAGACATATAGTACTGGCTGCTGCTGCATGCATGTAGACATATAACACTGGCTGCTGCTGCATATATGCAGACATATAGTACTGGCTGCTGCTGTATGCATGTAGACATATAGTACTGGCTGCTGCTGCATGCATGTAGACATATAACACTGGCTGCTGCTGCATATATGCAGACATATAGTACTGGCTGCTGCATGTATGCAGACACAGTGTTGAAATTAGTGCTTGAATTGGCAGGAAAAAAGCTAGTTAGCTGATGGAACAAATAAGCGTAAGGTTCGAGGAAAGGTTTTAGATCAAGTCAGTAAAATGACTACAAGGTAAATACTGTTAAATTTCATCATGATGTGACTTGTTGTTACTTCAAAAGAGAGAGCATTTAAATTTTGGTGAGAAACTATGTATGTTTGGAGGATTGGTCATGTTGTGTGTCCTGCTGTAGCAGTGCATAATTACATTTTTTTTTAAATCTAGCATTTTTTTTCCCAAACATTGCATTTAATTATTTTAAATTAGGATATATTAAGTTATTCATTGCTGTGCTTTTTTGCTTTTTTCTTTTTTGTTTTCTGTTTAATACACCACATACTTCCCAACTATCACAGGTACAGTAGCTCTAAATAACACTGGAACAAGGTGTAAGCTACACTACTATCACTTAAAAATGAGGGAATCCCAGATTTATATCCTGGATGTCTTTATGCTTTTGTTCCTGATGAACTGAACCTGCACCAAACCATGACCTTAAGACCTCTGTGACCTCAGATGCTGCTGCTAGCAAAACATAACCTCCTCCACCCCAGCCTCCTCCTTTATAGCATAAAGCTGTTGCGCCCTCATATTTAGATTCCTGCTACTATGGATTAATTGCTTCTGAACTAATTTCATTGTATTTAATATGCATTGTCATTAATGTATCTGTTCATATGAGGTGTTCAAGCTATGGAAAGTCAAAGCATGCTGCTTGACTAACCCAGGGAGCATCTTTAGAGCAGAGTCTTCTCTGCCGAGTAAAACTGTAAATCCATTTTGCAATAAAATGGCTGGTTAATGACTGAAAAACTATTTTAATGCATAAAAGTGGCATGCAATAAAAACAAAGCAATTAATAAAAAGTAACTATGGAAATTCTGGAATTAATCACAATTAAAAATGTTAACCTTCTGGCAGCCCTAGTATAATTGAGAATTTACATTCCCAATCCCTTCATTTGACTCATGAAAGACGGCACGATGTTTAGAAAGTAATGCCTACACAATTAGGACAAGATCTCAAATAGATAGAAGGTACTCATTTGTCCACATGGGGCGCCAAATTCAACAAAACCTGAAAGTTCTTTACAGGAGCCTTAAATTATAAAGTAAATCAATTCCCAAGTCAGAGTCACACGTGTGCACGTAAGCTGTAACATTTTATAAGGTTGTGTCTGAAGGTGACCCTACAGCAAGACGAATTGTGAGGAACCTCTTACTGCGATGAGACAGTGTCCTGGATCACCTCCCCACACCTCAGCTCCTCCTGACACACACACCAAAAGCCACACACACACACATATAGGCATACCGTCCTATCAGACGTGAGATCTAGCCCTGAGAGGCAAGGGCAATCAGGTTACAGCAAAGTGTGATGGATAAATCTTAAACCTATCTCTACAAAAACATCCGCCTCAGTCACATTTTATTCTCACACATATTGTATATGTTTATTCACTCTACATAAAGTGAGTTTTCCAGTCGCCTCCCCTCTCACTGTGCGTTCTGTACGAGAGGCAATGCGACGCAGGCGATTCCTCTCCTCCCCTCGATTTCTTTCTGCCCTCTGCACCACCAATTCACTGTGCCAAATGGTACATTTACATTGGTCATAACCTCAATCACCATGCTTGCAGGCTATGCTGAATGTGCAGACAGACATTTCTACAGTGGAGGGGGGGGGATGCAGACGGAGGTATAATGGGAGCGATAGATAGAAACCCACGCCTGAGGCATCCATCAAACCAAACGACTCCATTACAGTAAGTCCGACAGAGGCAAACGGTAATGTGCACTGTGATAAACACTGGGATAATAGTCTGTTTATAGTCCTGGACACACTGTTTCTGCTGGGAAACACTGGCAGGGAATACAGATAAGATACAGGAGCAGCAACCTTTCTATCTTTCCCATTCCTTCTATCTCTCCTCCTCTCTCTCCTTCCTTATCAGTCACTTCCGCTCCCTTGTTCTCTTTATCCTTTTCCGTTCTCTCTGTATAATATTTTTGCTTGCGACAGAACGCAGAGGGAGACGCATACATCAGCCGAACGGGCCTTTTATCTGGTGTTACACTATTGTAGCATTACCATCACAGAGCTGGAATGAGGCCTGGGAGAACCATAAAAATCGAATGGAAATGATTCAGATGTGGTGTTAAAAAAGCAGACATATCACGCCAGACGGTGTATCTGCATGCATGCATATAACTTAAAGAAGGCAACTTAACTAACAGGCATGGCCCATATAGCACGTGTATGTATCAATTTATTATAGGCGGGTCGTTTCAGCTCAAACGGCACTCTGATAGTAGAAAAGAGGTGAACACGAGTCGACTAATCTGACCACGCTCTGTATTCCTCAGAGGAACAGGGAAATAGCAAACCTGCTGCAGCTATGAATCAATTATAAGAGTACACAAAAAGGCACTCTCTTTACAGACAGGAGGTTGGGGTGAAGGTCTACAGAGGGGGAGCAGGAAAAACAAAACAAAATCTTTCCATCTGTTGATAATTTTCTCTTCTCAATGCTGCGCCGCATGTGTCCACCTGCTCAGAATGAGATAAGAACATTTACACTCAAACATAAAACCAAGTGATGGGGGTCCCTGTTTCTTTTTCTATTAACCTGAGGAGCACCAGCGCTTCATTAAGGGTCTCTTGGATCAGAATGATTCGGGTGAGCCTGTGTTTATGCCCATAGTTAACCTCTATTACTAGTCTGACCTCGGACCAGATAGCAGCTCTTCTTCTGCTTTTAATGGAGGCTGTTATACAGTGAAACGGGGTCGAAGGAAAGAAGAAACACAGCCGGGTGGGGTCAAAGCAAAGGCCGGTGTCTATTGCACTATATTTAAGATCGGTTAAACTTAACAGCCGCCTACATCCTCTTGGCCTATCAAATAAACTACAACATTAGCCCTCGGATCCTCGATGTAGTTTGGCCTTTTATGCTTGCCATCCAGGCAATGCTGGTTTTAACAGGATGCGATAAAACATGGATAATCTCACGCCCACTTGAGGGGATGATGGTGTAGGTTTATTAAAGGAAATGAGCCTTTGGCCAGAGAGAGCTAATCTAATTTCACCAGGACACTACAGCTATGAAGAGGAGGTGCCCACTGGTGTGGTAATAAGGCAATATGCTGTGGTAATGTAGAGCTGGTCATATTTTTACTGTTAAATGAATGACTCAGAAGTGGCGACCCTTTTGCAATCCTGTATGGGGATGGTTTTCTGCTGGTTCGGCAAGTTTTCTAATAAATATGGGACACTGGGTCAGTTTACAAGCTGATACTAAACATTGTCTTCATCATAGGAACCTGCTTCGAGTAAATTAGTTCATGTGTTGCAAGGAGGGACATCTAAACATCTACCTGCTGAGAAAAAAAGCACTGCATCTTTGGTGTCAAATAAAATTACTTCCTCTGTTTTGACAACTTACTGACATTTCATTATGGAAAACATGCATTAAAGTGTATGGGTATAAGCATCATTTTGCATGTGCATGGAGGCATTATGCAAAAGCATTAAAGAAAGTCTGGTTTGGTACAACAGAACAAAAAGACCAATGAAAAACATTCTCTCATTCTTTTTCTCCCTGACTAAGTCTTCCTCACATGCTTGATTTAACAGTAAAAGTCTTTACACACTGGGTCCGTTATTTTCGGATGTGTTTTTTTCGGATCCGTAATCCAAAAAAAGGCACGCATTTGGACATTGCACACTGGGTCTGATGCGTTTCTATTTGCCTTCACTGTGAAAATTCGTAGAAGGTGGCAAATATTTCCATAGCAGATATCCACATTACACACCTGCAAGCTACGGTGTTTTAAGTGAGGTTTCGGGAGTGGGAGAGAGAGTGGAGGGGTCTGGTGGGGTTGAGCAAGCGAGAAGGACGCAGCAGGCGCTGATTTGAATAATCAGTCACCCGTTGAAATGACTTGGACTGATGCGAAATTTTGCATAAAATCAAGCCTGTTCCGAAAAAAATAAAAATAAAGAAAAATAACACGAAAATTTCAGCGTCAGTGTGCAACCTTGATTAGATCAATATGAGCTCGATTTTCTTTTTTGACGTGTGAAAAATCTGACGAAATAATCTGACCCAGTGTTCAAAGGCCTTAAAGGTTGCTGTTCTCACCCATACGCACCTCTTATTGTTATTCAGAAAGGTTTAAATTGATACAAGCAACATGCACATCATTTCTTTCTGCTTTTCTTTGTATGTTTCTCTCTGGTCACTCTCTCCTTCCTTTTCTTCATATCATTAATGTTTAGCATGTATATTTATAACCCAATGAAGTTTTAATGGACGTCTTTATTATGGGACATTGAGGTCATGGTGACAGACAGGCTAACAAACACGCAAGGATAAAGCCAAAGTACATACAGCCTATATCTAACAGTCATGGTACTAGCAATGCCAACAGTGTTATGTCACCAAAGGGGAAAATGAGCAGTTGGTCATGCTCAGACAATAAAACATATTAATGATTATTCTTTCAGACACAAAAGTAATTATTTCCACGGCCTTCTGATTGGTGACTAAAGCAACATATACATGACAACTGCCATGCAACCAGATCAGCAAATATCACTAAAAACTAATGAGCTCACAACTCATCTTCATTCAGAGTGCTGAGATAGAATTAATACTGCAATACATTTAGGCTATATTTAGGCCCACAATACACAATATATCTCACAATATTTTCAAATCTCCTCTAAATTAGAGAATAAATGTTCAGTCTTTTGATGCATAAAATGGCTGCTGTGGGCAGAAGTCCCATCATGCCCTTGTGCAGAGTGTTTAGCTGTGTTTTGATGTTGTCTGTTGCACAGAGATCCCTGCTGGGGTTGTTTTGGTCATGTTTCTCGTGGATTGCTGTTTTTTTCATGTGAGACACATTTGCACCATGAGTAAGGTTATCCACTAAGTCAGTCCCCACCTGTGTTTTTAGGTGTTCAATAAGGATGTATAGTACATATTCTTCATCAGTTCGCATGGCCTTACTATGAGAGGCCTTAATATGAGATGACTCTCTGCTGGAGACCCACAGATGTTCAACAGCTACTGCAGCTCGTAAGATATTTATTTGACAGTTTAAAAAGTGAAGGTTAAGTATATGTAGTTTGGACAGATATACTGTGGACACTTTTAAAGGATTAAATTTAACTTTTGATGAGTTGCATTAACACTGTCAATTTTGCTGTGTTTTCAACTTCATGTGATCTATTCGCTTATTGTTCTAGCGACCAGTGAAAGTTCATATTTTACTGTACAACTCCTCAGTAGCTTCTCAGTACTTTAAGTAAACTTTAAATTGAATACTTTTTACTTTTACTAGAGAAGATTTATGGACCAGTACTTTTACTTAACCAGAGTAACTATGCTTATACTTGAGCACAATAGTTGTGTACTTTTTTCACCTCATTTGATTGTAAAACAAGATGATTATTTCTCCTCGTTAAGGCTGAAGCAAACCTACACAAAAACTCACCAATTGCAAGATGACTAAACACTGCAGTCTTGTCCAACCAATCAGGCCACCTTTGATTATATTAGTCCTGTTATCAGTGGTGATGCACACTGGACTGGTTTCTGACAAATTCCATGACATGAGAGCATCTTTCAGACCTTGTGTAAGAAGATCTCATGTGTGAGAGTTCATGAGATTTTTTTAATTTCCCAGCTTTTCAACAACATTTCTGGGGCCATGTCTTTGGCGACGTGTGTTACTGTTGCCGTACTCTCTTTAGTATATTTTACAGAGTACCGTGTTTTGTTCGACATCTTCCTTTTGAAATCTGAACCACTGCCAGATGACAGATCTGGTGCTGTTTGTCTTCTGAACTAAATCATCTGTCTCCATCTCAAACTAACTAACTCTTTTTGGCTCTTTCTTTGCATTCTCTGCCCTCTCCATGCTTCCCTCCCCCTCCATCTGATACAAAAGTGTGCATGTGTGGAGTAGAGTTTCCAGGTGGGCAGAAGTGTGAGCTGTGTGCTGTGAGAGAGGCATTAGAAGACTGTGGGAGAAGCTAAACTCTATGGAGGATTGCATGCTGATGGCTTAAAAACTTCCAAGTTCTGTCATTTATACTCCATAGTTGCATCTTTCATACATCATTTTATACATCTCACATGGCAAAAGCTGAGTATATTTGTTAGATTGCTAACCCTATATGTAAACATAAAACTGGCTACCACACAAAGGTTTGTCTAGACATGGAAACTGGGGAGTTTCTAGTCCAAGTAACCCTGAAAAAAGTTTGCCTGCAATACTTTTCCACATAGGCCCTCCACCTGATTTATTCCTGTTAATTCAGTGCCTTATCTTTGAAAATGTTCTCCCTAGCAGAAACAAATAAAAGTCACACCACATCACCTGCTAGTTCTTCAGAATTTGGGGGTCCAACATTGTTGTTGTACTCCTACTTGTGTATGACTATGGTCTGGAGTTATAATATGCATGTGCAAAGTCTTCATTTTCAGATGAACTACATATTGCCTGTTTACAAGGAGACAACTGTGCTATTTTCAAAACTTTCCAGTTTCAAAGGGCCATTATTGTGCAAATAAAGCAAAACATGCATTAAAAGGCTATCATTCTCAAATATTTTTTCCCACTTAAACATAGTTGAACAAAAACATTTCCTCTAGAGAGAAATCACTCTGAAACTGATTAAAAGCACGTTCCCAAACATGAGAAAACCCGGTTCTCTCATTATCCATCTTAATGGTTTAGTGGTAAAAGTATCTGAAGCATTAGGACAGGCCATACTCAACAAAAACATATCAAATAAGAAAATATAATGGCTTTAAATTGGATGAAATTGCCTTTTACCCAATCCTGTCAAAGAAACCTAATGGATGGACTGCCACTGGTCTGTCCCTGCATATAGTAACATGTGGCCCAAAGGGATTTCTATTTTAGGCTCTTTACAGAGCCTCCTGGTCACACCAAGCACATGGGAGTGCCATGCAGTGATGGTAATGGTGATAAAATGGAACCTAGTGTATCTTCTTCCTATCTACCTCATATTTATTGAGCCCCACTGGGGATAAAATGCTGCTTCATCAATCACAAGAGCAGCCAATCTGGAAGCCGCATCTCCAGGATAACACTTTAGCCCCATCCAAGGGTGCACCATGCTCAGGTTGAGGTTTGTCTTCCTGTTTGGTAGATAGCAAATAGCGAGTGTAGCTCTCACTGTTATCAGCCTTATATCACAGAAGAGCGATGACCGCGCACAGAAAGAAACACCAAACAAGATACTAATCAAAGCCTTACACCGCCAATTCAGGGTCTACAAAACCACAAGATACACAATCCAGAGCAGCTTGAGCAAAGGAGTTATCCATTTCTTTCACTGGGTGTACCAAATGTACAAATCCTGATCCAAAAAAGCTGGGACATTGTGTAAAATGTGAAGAAAAAATAAATATACAGTGGTTTGCAAGTTTAATTGAATAGAGCACAGCAATAGATATTCAATATTACATGCTTCCTACACACTTTTATCAAATTGAAAATTTTTAAGACCTGACCTGAGGCATGTAAGATATCACAGTACACCAGAGCAGGAGTGACTTTTCTGATTAATGCACTGTTTATCAAATTCCAAATGGTAAAGGGCAAAGACAGTTTTGGGGTCGTAAATATCCACATCTGATGATTACTGGCACATTTAATGTCTCTTCTATAATCACATCACATTTTTAGAGGGCAATTTGGTAAACCTAAGAATTGTAATGTGGACAAACATATCTGCCAAAAAGAACAATTAAAATCATAAAGGTTGGCCAGAAAACAATGATCTGATAAAGGCAAAGGGCCTTAAATGTCAAAAGTCCATTTAAGATTTTTTTCAGGGTGTTTTCACAAATCTAGTTTGGTTGATCTTGTCCAAATCAAGGATCAGTTTGTTAATTGTTGCGTTTGGTGTCAACTCTGGGGCCACTTACAAGTGGACTAAAATCTGTACTGGGTGAGGAAAATGCTCTGTGATTAATCAATTTCTTGTGGTTTATAAATACACCTATACCTATTTCACCCATAAAACAAGAGTATAAAGAAGATATTTCAGAGAATAAATCAGAAAATGACCACTCAGTTTACAAGAGGGGATGGAATCGACATGTTCCACGGCACCATGTGTGGATCTATTTGTCAAAGTGTGTGTCCCAGTAAGCAGAGAGTGCAGAGTGTGCGTTTATTAATAGATCCAGTTATTGCGCCAATAATTCATCAATTAATCAGGTGTTCATAGCCTTCCTGGGAGTGATACCTCAAAAAACAGAGACATCTGACCCTCTGGAAAGGTCAGAGCTATGATAGGATGAGAACTTCAGCACCATGAACAGCCTGTGTGTGCGTCTGTCATTGCGTGTGTCAAAGGGGCAGAAGGGCAGAGTGTCTGCTTATAAATTGATCCCAGAATGCATCATTTACCCAAAAGTAAAACAATAAATATGAATCCTAGTAAAGTTTGTGTTGGAAACGACTGATGTCCATTACCTATATGGTATTACAGCTTTCACATCAGTGCAAATGAATAGAACTAAAACTGCAAATAGACTCAAGTTTGTTTCAACTGAACTAAATAGGTTAGGTTTGAAAGCACCCTAAGACTTTTCAGGGATTCACAGGAGCCCTGGTTTTTATAGAAATACATGCATTCTGATGGAAATATCGGGGGTTGTATCATCCGGGCTAAAGAGCAAAAAAGACCAACCAGAGTATTATCAACACAAAGCTAAAGAGCCTGCAGCTGTCATGGTGTGGAGGTGTATTAAGGCCCTTGCATGGGTTACATGCACATCTATGAAGGCACCATTAATACTGAGAGGCACTTCAAGGTTTTTTGGCAACAATGACTTTTTCAGGGGTGTCCCTGATTAACTAGCAAGACAATGTCATGCCAAATTTCATATGAGTTACAACAGCATGGCTTAGCACTAAAAGAGTGCAGGTGCTAGATTTCCTGTATGCAAAGCAGACCTGTCTCCCATTTAATTAATTCATCAATTAATTTATTTATTAGGATCCCACTCTTCTTAACACAGGAGTAATGATGACAGTAAAATTTACAGTTACAATAGACACCAATAAGGCCAAGATAAACCTATTGGCGATCAGAAAGATCTTCTCTTATTGGCTTATATTGTATGTTATTAGAAAAAGTCTGAATGTAATGTTTCCTCTTACAACTGCTGGTACAGTAACCTCATAGTGACACAGAGGTACACAAAAGATAACCAAAATATTCTCAAACTGTAATAAAATATTCAGGATTTCATTAAACCTATTTGAAGAGGGTCTGAGACATTACATTTAGTTTGACCTCTTTAAAAAAAAAAGGTGTATTTGTTAACCTTGTGATTTCAGATGGAAAATGTATGGCGCATTAAGCACGAAATACAACAACAGAAACCCTGCACTGTTGAGTGACATCAAGCAAGAATGGGAAAGAATTCCTCTTAAATACTTTAATAATGGGGCGCACATGGTCTAGTGGTTTGGAGTGGGTCCCATGTGTTGGTGGGCCTTGCTCGGGTCCAGCCTGTGGCAACTTTCCTGCATGTCTCTTCCCTACCCTCTCATCCCTGTTTCTGACTCAATCCACTGTCCTACTCTATGCTTAAAGGCATTAATAGCACTAAAAAATATATTTAAATACTTTAACGATTAGTGCCTTTAGCCACTAGATCAGGCCTATGCAATTAGTGGCCTGGGGCCACATGTGGCCCAGAATTAGCCCCCAAGTGGCCCAGCCTGTGGTCATGCCAGGGATGTAGAGGGCAACCTGTTTTGCAAGTTTTCATAAATTCCCTCAGTATTATAGACTGTGAATGCAACACTCTGCGTAGCCTAGCAACAGTCCACCTACAGTGCACTGCGTTGTTTTGAAGCATGGTTAGCGATGCTGACAAATGTAGCCCCAAGGCAATGTAACCGAAATTATTATTTACAGAATTTCAGTTTATTTTTTCATTCTATTTATTTTATCTTTATGCAAGTGAAAAAAATCTACTACCTCAGATTTTGCTAAAATACAGCTCTGTCGTTGTGTTTTTATGCACTTTTTGATATACTTTTGTCATGTTACCAAATTTAAAAGGGGGACTATAAATAAAAAGTGCACATTTTTCATCAAATTGGTCTGTATTGGTTCGAATTTGACATTACAAGCTGCTTACTGGGTGCAGAACATGTCTGGCCTGGCTACATTTCTTAATTTTAAAATTTGGCCCAGTTGAATTTATAATTGTAAAGCCCTGGTCTAGTGGTTTAGGGTGGGCCCCATGTGTTGGTGGGCTGTGCTTGGGTTCAGCCTGTGGCTACTTTCTTGCATGTCTCTTGCCCTCTTTCTCCTAGATCAGGGGTCATCAACTAGATTTGGGGGGCCATCTTGTTCCTAAACAGGCACTTTGGGGGCTGAACTTAAAAAAAAAAGAAAAAACTAAAGACATTTTTATTTACTTTTAAATATGTGCAATTTTTAGGCCCCAACAGTGAGATAAGTCTCTATATTGCAGCCTGCCACAAGGGGGCGACTGAAATATTTTACCCAAATATTTCTGTGGCTGTCATGTTTTCTATGCTGTGTACGGATAAATGAAAAATCTAAGCAGGAAAATTGCACCCCCAAGACATCTGAAGCCGAACGTTTCCATAGAAAGTGGCAGTTTAGTTCAAGAAGGAAATGATAAATACATGTATAACATACATTATATTTGCTAATAATGGCTTATAGGTAGATTTCTGATCAGACATGAAGTCATTCCTAGTTAAATTGTTTGAATCTCTGTTGTTTTTGGAGACAATTTAATAGCTATAGCTTTTTGTTCTGGGGGCCAGATTGAAAGATATGGGGGGCCTGATGTGGCCCCCGGGCCACCAGTTGATAATCACTGCCCTAGATGCCAACTTTTTTGGAACAGATTGCCAGCTTCAAATTCAGAGTATGTGTGCATTTCCTAAATGAAATAAAGCTTTTCAGTTCAAACATTGAATATCTTGTTTTTGTGCTCTGTCGGATTGAATATATTAGAAGGTTTTGCAAGTGGTTTTATTTTGATTTATTCACATTTTATATAATGTCACAACTTTTTTTTGCATGTTTTGCAAAATGACCAGGGAACCAAGATTGTAACAAGTAAAGCCACGTGAATACCCACCCACAAATCCCGGATGTGATTTTGGCCTTGTTCCATGTTGACTCATTTTCAAGGTTAAGCTATGTGTCTTTCTGTTTGGAAGATAGGAAATAGCAGATGTATCTCACAGTTTTATCACCCTTATATCAGAGAAGAGCAATGACCAGGCGCAGAAAGAACCCCCAAACAAGATACTAATCAAACACACACCAGTTCAGTGCATACAAAACACAAACCAAAGCAGGTTGAGCAAGGTTGTTGCCCAATTCTTCTAATAAGTGTACCAAAACCCATAATCACACATCCAAAAATAAAGCATGGCAAGGAGGTTTTGTGACAAAGGCTGACTCAATGTGGGTACCTATTTGAGCTTCAAATCTTCCAATCTCATTCATATTTGTGTTCAGTGCAAATACACCCAAGGTATGTTTCTCCTTGCTTGGTAAATACCTAATAGCTGGGGCATCTCACAGCGCCATCCCCTCATACCACACAAGAGCAATGAAAAGGCTCAGAAACAAACACCAAAGAAGATACCAATCAAAAGCTAACACCACTCCTGTGTACTAAACACGAACACAAACCAAGGCAACACGGGCAAAACTGTTGTCAAATTTGTTTTGATTGAGATAAGAAACTGAACACGTAACTGCATCCGGGAATGATGCAAGGACCAAGCAACCAAGGATGTAGCAAAGGGTGAGGCAATGTGGACACGTATTTGAGCTTAAACTTCAAATCTGTTAATCATTATGATGAACGCTTCCTGATAGAAATCATCCAAAGCAGTACACTGATGCAATGATGAGATTTTCTAAAGGTAGGCTTTCATGAGTGCATGTTTTCAAAGGTCCTAACAGGTCAAGATGTACTGCTTTAGAAAAACAACACGACCAGAATTTTAGGCTGTAACTCAAATGGTTTGACCTTAAATCAAAAAGATGTACACACGAAAACACAATCTGTTGAAAAATTGAAAGGGAAAGGCTGGATTTGACCTTTTCAGCAACTCTAATATGAGCAGTTGACCTGAGAGAACGCAGGCTTAGATCATCTATCCCCAGGTCCCACCCTGGAGTCCACTCATGCTGAGAAAGAAACAAATGAATGCACTTATTTGTCACGTGTTCACCTGTGCAGGGCAAAGAGAGATAGAGAGATGGATAGGAACAGAGGGGGCAGAGCGGCGTAAATCTCCTGACCTTGGTCATTGCTCTTTGGCTCTCTGCGTGAAGGGGTTTAGCCCACAGCCTTAAATATTTCAACACTGCTCGGCTGGCTGGAAAGTGCTGAGCTAGAAAAAGGGATAGAAGCCAGGCAACAGCATTCAACCTCCCCCAGCAATTAACACAGCAGCAGGACATCACTGCAGTGCTCAGGAGTGTGTGTGTGTGTGTTTGTAACCATCTATTCCGTCTCCACAAGTGCCTTTGACTGCTACTCGCCAAGCAGCGTCTACTAAGGTTTGATCTTGTAAAAGAGACACTCGTTAAGTGTTACAAAAACGGCTTCTTAATGTCTCTTTTTAGACTCTCAAGAAGACTTACCAGTTACTGTGAGTTCAGTCGTCCTTCTGACCACAAAGCCACCATACTGGACTTCACATGTGTAATTCCCAATGTCATCTTCTTTGACTTCCTGGATTGACAGAGTGTCCCTCTTCAGGATGATGCTGGAACGCCATTGCTTTGGACGGCACTCCTATTAAATGAGAAAAGACAGACAGGTCAAATTTAGAACTTCTTCCCAAAGGCCTAAGACTGATAAATCACTGTGGAAAGGAAAGACCAAATGACTGGCAGGAAATGTTCCAGGCAAGAAATTGCCTCTGCTTCGTAATAAATTAGAGCCATTCTATTTAAAGTGTTATGACCTGGACACAAGAGTTTCCAAAAGCCATAAAGCCTTAACAAAGTTCAATAAATAGTATGGATGATAGACTGTAGTCTTAGTAACATCACCCAGTAGCCTCTGACCAGGCTTTATAAAGCTAATGCCTGAGGCCCTATGATGAGTCTCTGCCAGAAAGTGGACTACTGTTAGGTTACTTACTAAAATACACTAACCTTGCAAAGCAGATGGATTCGCCTGTTTGTCACTGGCGAATCCATCTAACAAAGCTCCCATCTAAACAGTTTGGGCCCAGTTAGAAAGTGACGGGACCAATCAGTGACGAGTGGCAGCACTTTCGGGCGCAGCAGAGTCATGATGTAGCAAGAGGCCAGTTTGAATTACGGCGGAAGACAGTGTAGATGCTGCTAAAGCGTCTGTTTTGTCAGAACTTGACAACATTTCTTTGTTAAAAGAACAAAGAACAGCATTAAGTTGTTTTCTTTTCAAAAACAACAAAAGTCGTGTACTGACATGTCTACAGTCGCCATGGTTCCAGTTATACAGCTCTCTGCTGGTAGCAGCGCACCTCGGTTTTGGGGTACAACATCACGTGTTTTGTTGCTTTGATTGGCAAAGATATTACAGACAGAACAATTATCCAATCACCCTCCCAGTTTTTTTTCTCCAAAGGCTCTGCCCTTTCCCAAACGCCGCTTATGAGAAGTCAGGTTAAAAATACACCTAAAACGTGCTCCACCTTTGAGTTGTGTATCTTTTCACGTCTTATTAAGGCAGTCGCTAAAGGACAGCTACCTTGGACTGCAGTGTTCGTCGAGAAGATTATATGTCATCAAAGCATGGCAACTGAGTCTGCCGCTCACTTGTATCTGCAGGGAATGCCGTTAATTTGACCATGTTGTAGTTCAGTATAGCATGACATTAGCTTTTTACTTTTGTCAGTTACATTAAGGAACCAGATATGATGCTTATGTTATCAATTTGTGAAGATTATCTTTATGAACAAAATGTGTAAGTCTCATAAACTTTTTTGGACACAGAACTTATTTTCAGCAGTGTTCCAAAAACCCACTGAAAAATCCCATAGGCTCATCGCTGAGGGAAACCATGCGGTTTGGGTAAACACTAGAAGGGCTGCCCAATTATGGGCTATTTAGGCCACTTAGAATGGCTTATCATTCCAAGGTAGGGATGCAAATTATACTTATTTTGCCATTGATGAGGTTTAATCTGAAAAGCCAAAGACAATTTAAAAGGCCTATGTTATGATAAAATATCTTCTTCCACGACTCCTCGTGATCTGGAACAAAAAGCTACATAGCATCATAGAAGAAGAAAACTGAAACCAAGAAAACTTTGCTGGCTGATGTTGAGAATTCTGAAAATTTAACAGAGACATTTTTGAAACTTTTTTGACGATTGTAGTGCCTATAAAGCTAGCAAAAATTTTACTACAGCTAGCAGTGAATGCTAACATTAGCATGGCTGACAACATGGACTGTGGCTTGCAGTGTTTTTTATTTTCTGTTTTGATGGAACTATTGGATTATTACAACATTTTGAGTATAAAGCTATTGTCAAACCCCTGTTTGTGCTGAATACTGCTCTTTATCTAAGTGAAACCCCTTGTACTCCAGCCCTCTAAAATTGTGTTAAATAACTGTCAGCATACATCAGTGACTGTATTGATTCGATAGTGTCTTTTAGTGTCTTTAGTGTGTTTTGTGTTGCATATTTCCCATTCTAGACAGACTGTAAGGATCTAGCTCAGAGTTTTTAATGTTAATAGTTTGGTTAAAAGGGCCAGCTGCAAATGCCTGGCCCTTTATTTGATCCTGGTCTGTCACTGAAATAATCTTTCAACCTAACTTTAGGTCAGTCTTGTTAAATGCAAATATGTTAAACAGAGGCCGACCTTAAGCCTCCAGGCAAACAACTTCAATGTGCTCACTTGTCAGTCAGCGAAGCCACGGCCTAAAACTCCTGGCTTTGATAATATCAAAATGGAGCTTTACCTCCTGTGCAGTGTTCACCAAAAAAGAAATGAGCTATGGAGACCAAAATCATCCCTGTACATGGCTGTAATCATACCTGTTTCTGCTGGTCTTTTTAAACATAGGGCCTAGTGAGGATTCCTGGATATTTCAACCAACCCCAAGTGGACGATCAAAGAACTGCAGTATGTTTCTGCCTTGGCTAAGGAGACACGATAAGGTGCATGGCATAAAAACTTGATAGAGTAAAATGATAATGCTTTGCCATTATTCTACTTATCTGATCAAGATTTATTGCAGTGAACTGAATATTCTCCATTCAATATTTCTGTAAAGCCACAGAGGATGGAGAATGTTATTTACAGTAGTCTCTGATGACAGAGTAAGTGGGTTTGTGCTGTGTTTGTGAGTATATGCGAGCGCAGGCACAATGAGTGACTCCATGACATGAATCCTCTCTGCAGCCTCTCGATGCTGCGGCAGGGACAACGATGGCTCTGCGGATTCTATTCCACCATTGCTCCCGGCAACCTTCGAATTCAATCACTGCGGCTCCGCAGTGGTCCAAATAACTCTGGGTTCCAGCACTCCCAGTCATTACCCAGACCATAATTGAATTCTGGGAAAACCTAGAGGTCGAGCCCGGCCAGCTAATCTACTCCTGATCTGCCTGTGATTAGTCTGGCCTGAGCCCTTCCCTGGGATGCACTTTGTTGTCCGCAGGCCATGCCTGACCTGGGAAAAAAAAGGCGAGAGTCCAGGTGGGAGAAGGAGAAGGTGCATGCTGCATAAAGATCAGGGAGAAGGAGCAACTGGAGGACATCCACTCATTCCGCAGGGCACCGGAGTGACATTGCACAATTTTCTCCTCGTACGAGATTTCTGTTCATTACCTAAAGCCATCTCTGTGGCTGCCCTCTGCTCAGTCCCTGCTCTCCTTAGACAACTATTCTAGCACAAAGGCACTTATGTAATTCATTGAGATCATTTGCATCTACACATAATCTGCCTAAGTGATCTAGAACCACATTTCAAACAAGGCTTTTAAACATAAACAGCCAAGAAATTTGATAAAAACAAGCCAACGAACCATTTAAGAATGTTTCTCGCTTGTGTAACCACAAGGACAGACGCTCTCTTTATTACTTAGCGCTGCCATGTAAATAATAATAAAGATACACAAGAATAGAAAATTAATGAACCCTCAGGCACATAAATGATACACAACTCATACAGCAGAGAGATGGCGTACCTTGTACCAAGTGATGTCAGGCTCTTTTCCTGGCTCAACATAGTCGTCTATGTCAGGACAAAGGATGTCTTTACTCTTGCTGAGCTCGGCCTTCTCATATTTCCTCATGTTGGAGTTGTAGCACAGGTTTGTGTCGTTGTCAGCCACAGTCAGAGACATGGACACCTTCATGCAGTATGTGGAGTTCCTGTGGGAAGAAAGCAAATGGTTCATCTGTGATCATGGGAATTTAGTCAGAATGCAGTCTTCATTGACAATAAAGATCTGAGAAAAACTACCAAAAAGCAAACTAAAGAGCACCCTTTATACTATCACACGCATTCAAATGAGTGGAATATTCTTTTCACCCCCTTTGATACCCTTGTAGTTATTTTTATCCTTATGCATCCCTCCGCTGCCTCCAGCCCCTCCCCACTTCGTTTGTGGGGTTAGCAATAACGACGTGTTCAGCAGCTTTACCGAGTCAATGACTCACGCTCACCACCGCTATTGGATTTATGGGGGGAGTCAGCCGGGCCTGGGAATGCTAATCAGAGGAGAGACAAACGTTGAGAGGGGGCCCTCGTGAACATAAAGGAAGAGAAAGCTGCTTGGTCATCACAAGGACTTAGTCCCCATCGTACAACACCCCCCCCCCCTTCTGTCGTCTCCCAGCAACCATCAACACACTTCAACTCTGATGCACACTAGCAGATAAGTTTGTCTCCCTCTCTCTGTTCTCCTACTGAGTTATTAATGTCACTGGCATCATAATCAAAGGCCTCATCATTTTAGACCGCATCAGCACCGACATAAGACCATCCTGTGCTCACAGGGAAGGGAAGACTTTTAGTTGTAAAGTCTAAAGCCACATTTGCAGGCATCATCATTGCCTATGCTGTATTAGGAGTCCTTCTGCAAGATGTCAGGGCTTTAGAGTGAAAACATACACGATTGTGTTTCCGAACGAGTGCTCAGTCCAAACTAGCCGCCTGTTGCAACAACATAATAAATACAAAGTCACTGAATCTCCCCCACACTGGGAAGAAAAATCCAATTCTACCTGTGAAAGAAATATTGCCCCTGTTTGTTAAATCATGAATTGACTGTGAATGACCACATTTTTTGGAAAGCTGAGCTCAAATTAACCACCCACCCAGTCCTGTTATATCAAGAAAACCCTTCCACAGAACCTTTCTCACAAAGTGAAGTAAACTAAGAGGTCTCAAAAAGCAACACATCATGCTGCGTCATTGATATCTATCAGTCTGTAAAGCAAACCATAGTGGGAGCCATTGTCCACAAATGGAGAAAACCAGTGAACCTCCACAGGAGTGGCTGGCCAATGAAAATTACTCCAAGAGTGCAATGACAACTCATCCAGGAGGTCATAAATAAACATCCAAAGACCTGTAGCCTGTTGCACCAGCAATGTGTAAGTTCTGTCTTAAAGGGATATTTCAGGATTTTTTGAAGTTGGGTCGTATAAGGTACTTGGCTATAGTAGTGGCATTAGCATACAGTGATTTTTGTGAAAGTTGGTCCTGTGGTCGAGCTCAGAGAGATCCAGGGCATAACTAATTTACGATGCAGCTTTTGGCATGTCTCCGTCCACCTCTGCGCACTGATATCCTCTGATCGGCTGTGTGAGTTCACAGGAATAATAATACCACACCAAGCTAAAACAAATACAATATGAGTGATTTCAACTTGATTGATGATGATGTGCCGTTTACTGTGGAGATGAAAGATTATTTGTGTGAACCGGAGTACGACATATTTTCCAGGCCCAATTTTACGTAAAACTCGTAATTACAGGGATAAAATGTTCCCATTTATAGCCACTATGCCCTGGATCTCTCTGAGCTCGTAATAACCACAGGATCAACTTTCACAGAAAATCACTGGAGGCTAATACCACTACTATAGCCAAGTACCAACATCAAAAAGCCCAGAAAAAATTCCTTTAAGCTATGGTGTAAAGTCCACCCTAAACGCTACATTGAAACTAAGTAAGTTGTAACTTGAGTTGTGTTATTGTTCGGTTGCACCAGGGAGACATAAGACTGATCTTAACTAGTAGAGATTTTACGTCCAAATTAACAAAAAAATTGTCGCAGATATGATGTTTTATCTTAATTTAACCAATCACTGAAAAGCATTTTTTTACTCACTTTTTTGCTACAGATGCTAACAGCCAAAACCAACGTTACTTGCTCCCATTAAACAGGCCGCTTATGCTCAAAAAAAACCTCCATTGTGGCTGAATAAAAAACAATTTGTCAAAGAAGAGTGGGCCAAAATTCCTCCACAGCAATTGCAAGGTATTGCAATTGCATGCTTGTTGCAACCAAGGGTAGCACAACCAGTTATGAATGACTCTGGATTAGATTTGGATGGCTGTATTTTCCTGTTATGAGCAAAATCATCTTTTAAAAACTTACTGATCCAAAACAAAAGTCAGACAAAGAATGCGCAGGGCATTCAGTTAATTTCAGAGTAAACACCATGTATAGAATGCCAGTCACCTATCCCATTGCTACATCTGCATTACGTAACAGGATAAACAACAAATCAACCTCAGACAAGCAAACTATAACAGCGTTTTATCTGTTGTTTTTATTCCCGTGTGAACTTGTGATCTCGTGATCCAGCTGCTCTGGGCTGCACTCCACTCCACTTCAGAAAAGGACCCAGTGGGAAGCGTGCACCGTCAAATGGAGCAAAACTGTGGCACAGGCGGGACGCTGCAGACATGGACCCTGTGGAAATTGCGGTTGAGTGGAGCTGCTTCAGGACATGAGTAATATGGTCATGAGAGTGGATATTGGCAAGCACACAAGGTCTGACTGTTGTGGTTTACTGTGGCGAGTTTATTGAGGAATTTGGACGGTGAACAAAGATGAATGCTGAAGAAGTCAAGGGCTTTTTTTCAGTGCAGAAAGAGATTTCTGACCTTTGCATGGTAAAACAAGTTGAGATGCCAAACCGTGACCACAGGCCTGAATTAAAACCATGCCCCAAGATATAATTAGCTGAGATTTCCCTTGATTTGAAATAAATGGCTGCATGGACTGAAACCATAAAAGAGCGCCCCAGACTCTGAGCCCATATTGCTTTATAATAAATGTCTGTCTGTGTTTCTATCACCTGCTGCCCCGGCCTATCCTGGTTTGTGATTTGACTCGGTCAGTCACCCAGTCGTTCGAATGGGAGGCCGCGTGCGTACAGCCATATGGGCTTTCATTTCATTTCATTACATTACATTTACGGCTCACCAGATGCTCCCATTCACTGTAAATGACAGGGTTTCATATGATCTACTCAGGTTATGGAAGCAATAAGGGAGTCACCTCTCTCATATAAACACCTCTGACCCCTGGGGACCATAAAACACAGATGCAGACACACACGTATACACAGGCTTTAAAGATGGCTACATGCAGCTGTGCAGCACAAGTGGAGATAGCAATGAGAAGAAAAATAGCCCTTGGAATGAGAGAAAAAGATACTGTATACTTTAACGATATAGAAGATGACTAAAAGGGCATGTGGAAAATGCTGTAGGAAGCAAAAGTAAGATGCAAGATAATGCAACAGAGCTCTGCCCTCTTGGAGCTGAAATCTCACTTTATCGACTCGAAGCCTCCTATCTAAAGGGAAAGGAGTGGGAAGATGCGATGCTGTGGGCTCACGGAGTACACTTAAACAAATATATTTGTTTTAAGAAACAAACACGGCCGTGCAAACACATGTGGACACAAAAATGCACCAACACTCACAGAGGCGCAAAGTCAAACTCCCCCGCTTTGTTGACATAAAGAGAAGAAGCTCAGAAATGACCTCTCATAGCCGTACACCTGAGCCATTAAGGTCCCCAGGGAGCCAATAGGAGACATCCTTGCATGTTGAATATTCACAGCGGGCAACCCGTGGCATTGTGGGAAGGTGTCACTGGTGGTGCTTGATTGATGGACAGCCGGGGGTCGATGCACAGTCCTGTGGTGTCTTTCACGTCTGTCACTTTCTATTTGAGTGTCCCTGCTTTGGATATTAATCTGCAGCTCACGTTAGCAGTGATTCTCCACACATTATTATCCCACATGTTAGAGAATGTGATCATGGGAAAGAAATAAATGTGCTTTTACCCACTCCAGGACACAGACTCATTACTGGAATTATTAAAAAATAATTTGTCAGGTGAAACATAAAGGGGCTGGGAGAGACAGAGCGATGGAGGGAGGAAGAAAGATTGATGGATCTGAATCGATGTTACACACCTTATGTGGGGTGACATGCAGAGGAGAACCAGGCAGAGAGAGAGAGAGCATGGAGAGATTGCTATGCAAATGAAGTCACCTTCACGTGAAAAATGGCGATTAGACTTAAATTTCCAGACAGAGAAGGACAAAGATAACCGTTCATGCACTGAATACGCACATTTAAAGTCACAATATTCCATATCTCTTTGTGAGGAAAAACATCTGGAGGGCTTCAGTGAAAAGCTGAACTTAACACAGATGGATTTACCTACATTTAGAGATAGTACGCAACATGCCCTGAGCTATTGAAAACTATCCTGCCGTGTACGCCATGCAGGCAGAAGGTATTAGAGCAGTCACAGTTTTTTTTGTCCTGTTGGCTTTCATGGTCAGTGACAATGACTACAGCTTTAAAGTGCTGATGATAAGCTTTCATTTGTGGCTGCTTATATCAATATCAGACTGAACGATGATGCCATAAAATCACTGTAGCTTAGTCTGCAGCCAAAATCAACAAATTTATGCTATGATTTCCCCATGCAACTCATCTTGTCTCTGGGGGACAAACATCAAAATCTGATCAATTACAAAGTCCAAATTTATTTGTGCACAAAACCTCCTGCAGTATTTTCTACACCAATGGTTCACAACTGGTCCAGCCTCAGGTCCCACCATCACCTCAAGCCAGGTCAAATAGCATGTACTTCCCCTCGTCAACCTGGTCCTGTAGTGCTCCGGCCTCCTGATGGCCATCATCAAGGCCAGTGCCAAGCCCATGCCCCATCTTTCAAGCTGACACCTCCACGACGCATGCGGTCACCCCTAGCATCTGGACCAGCTACAAGGTCCTGGGCCCCCAGTATACAGTAAGCTGGATCGGGCACTGGAAAGCGCAAAAGGTGCCTCTAAAAATGCAGTCGCCATTCCCGTATCAAGATGCTGACCCTTCCTATCCCCGCTCTCCTCAGCGCGTCAGTCAGCACAGGATTTCTTTTGTCGGGGCTTTTTCACCCATGGTGAAATGCCCAGAGACCGCCGGTGGTTAACGGGGCCTTGGGACAACCGTAGCTGACCAAGGGGCATGTGGCAAACCGGCAACCTTCCCCCAGTGCCCTAGGCCATGTTTGCTCCCCACGTCCACCCCTCACTCTCCCCTAAATGTGTGGATTCAGTTCTTTTTATAACTGATTATTTTCCCATGTCCTTGGTAATACTTAAAGACATCCAGAGCATGACCAAGGTTGTGTCAATCCTCCTTTATGCCCAATGGTGCCCAGAGGCGGGCTTACTGTCCACTACACGCCTTACTTCAGCCTCACTTTTTGGCCCAAACCAAAAAGTTCTGTGCAGCACTGTTTATGTTTTGTTTTACTCATTACTTTTCAAGACAAACAGCATTACTCACCTCCAAAAAGTCAAATTGTGGAGGACTTATGATTTCATCTTACTATCATTGTCTTGGTGGCGTTTGATTCTTTAAATGTTAGTACAATAAAGTGACTGAATTAAAGTGACCGATCTGGATCAATCATCTAGAAAAACATGTTAAGAAAAAAAACATTTATGATAAAAAATGAAACAGATACCAGTCAAGCTGATCAAAGCCCCAAAATATGGTTTCAAGACTAATTAACACTGAAATAACATTTGTGAAATATGATACATTCTCAGCATGCACATACTGTAATGTTGTTCACACTGCTGGTGGCACATAATGTGCTTTTAATTGCATTTGTTTATTATGACATTCCTGTCAGTCATTTTGGGTTTGTGTGAAGCACCAGTTCAATGAGTGCATATTTTAGCTTAATTGAATACAAACATGAGCCATGATACAGCCAAACTTCATGCCAGTCGAGAGTGTTGTTTAGTCAACCAGCAAGACAGGAAACTACCTGAAGGAACTGGCCAGCAGGGGTCCCTTAAGGGCTGAGAAACTTTAAAACACATCAGAGGCTCAGACTGTGCAAAATTTGCAATGACAGTAGGGAACCTCCCTAAGGGGGTCCCTTCTGACAGCACTCACCCCTGCTGCGCTGTTAAGCATTGCAGTCAATTTTCTTTTGAAGTAGGAATAATGACTGCTAAACTAAATTTTTTCTTTCATTTTTATTTATAAGGAGCTTTGCATTAACCCTTTAGGGTTGAATGGGGTGTGTAAAGGGCGCAGGTAGGTTGATTATAAACATTGCATGAAGCTGTGCATGCTCAACAGTTTAAAATCCAAAATTTTTGATGCACACCAATTTGGGGTTTTTGATGGATGTGCAGTTTTAGTATGGATTCTACACACTGTTTTATTAATGAGACCCAAGGTGATGAAATCTAGCCGTAAAAGGCCCCCAGTGAATTTTAGCCAAGGGTCTCAAAAAGTAGGGTCAGCACTGAACACCTCACTATCCTTTGTAAATTAAGATTGTCTTTTGTTATAATGGTTGTCATTCAATGAATGAAAATAAAATCCAAATGTGGGGATGAACACAAATGTTTAATTTCCTTCTCTTAGCCTGGAGAGAGTTTAAGATGGGAGTGTTTGGGTCATATGTGCTCAAATGTGTGATTCAAAAGCTTACCCCCTTTACAAAAAGACAATTGATTTCAGCTCTGAGGCAAATCTCTTGCCGTACTTTGATTAGGATATCTGAGAAGTTAAAAATCTCCCAGCTCAACACGAGCAGACTGAGTAACTCAAAGCCTGCGGTACTTTTCAAAGCTGCCTGCTAGATAAAGTTACAGTTGGCTCTTTTTCAAACACAACAACAGAATATGAGGAGTGCCTGTTTTGGGGAATGAGTCAATAATCAAAAACTTTATTAATTTGCTCTGAAGAAGAACTTGAGAGTGTTTGTGCAGTAATGAAATTAAGTAGAGGCCAGGGTATCACTGCACACCAGTCACACTCCACGTGTTCTGTAAGCCTCTCTGGCTCCTTATGAGGCCTTTAACGGGGTTTATTAAAAACTCTCTGAAATGAAGAGCTGCAATGAGCCATTCATTGAGGGATGTTCTCCACTGTAAAGGTTAATAAGTTACTGACACATAATTATGCATTCTGTATTAGGAGGAGCCTCTGTAACGGCCCACTACAGTGTATGCATATCTGTGCTTGTGCTTTTGCCTGTGTTTGTATTTGTTATCTCTTTGTCTGTGCAGTATCTCCCCTCAACACCTCAGATTACTCATTTTATCTCTGCACACATAAACATAAGCCCAGAACACAAAGACAGCCTTATCTGAGATGATTTCAAATAATGGAACTTGAAGTTTAAGAAAAGATAAGCCATAAGGCGATTTCAGCAGCAACTCAATGAGTAGGCAAGATTAATTCACTCACAGGATGACTTCACTTCCTCTGAATTAAAAGGAAATATATATGATTACTGACAAATACTTCAACAACCACAATTCCAAAAAAGTTGGGGCACTGTGTAAGATGTAGACGAACAGAATCTCACAAACCTATATCTTGTTCACAAAAGAACATAAAGAACATACCAGATGTTGAAAGTGAGACTTTTTTCCATTTAATGAAATATATTAATTCATTGTAAATTTGATGGCAGCAACACATCTGAAAAAAAAGTAGGGACATGGCAGTAAAAAGCTGGAAAAGAAACAGCTGTAGGAGCATTTTGCAACTAATTAGGCTGATTGTCAACAGGTCAGTAACCTGACTGGGTGTAAAAGGAGCACTGTAGAGATGCAGAGTCTCTCACAAGTAAACATGGGCAGGGGTGCAACAACCTGCAGAAAACTGCATCTGAAAGATTTCATAGAAATGTTCCTCCACATATGACTGTGAAAATCCCACCATGTACCACACATAATTAGGGCTGTCAAAGTTAACGTGTTAGTATCGCGTTAACTCAAATTACTTTTAACGCCGCTAATTTTTTTGTTGCAAAATTAACGCATGCGCGTTCTGTATGAACCTCGACCCATACCAGGAAGTTGCGCTGTCGTGATGCAGTACAAGCGAGCAAAAATGGATAAAGGACAGAGACTTTTGAATGACAGGTTCAACTTTCAGATCATGTCAGATAAGACTGAAGTTATTTTCTCCTACTGTCAACATGAACGGAGTTACAGGAAGTCCGTAGTCTTATATACGTGCACCACTCGCTGGCCATGCACACCACTAATGCAGAGAGCCGCCCCCCTCGCCATGCTGGATTTGTTTACAATGGAGACACTCAGACAACACTGCAGGGATGGACTCGCTATCCGGCATACCGAGCATTTCCTGGTGTGCCAACGCACTTATGGGCCAGTATGATTTATTCATTTATTTAAGCTATTATATCTGCCATGAACCGGCACCACAGCTGCGCTATTGGCTGTTGACTGGTCCAATCACATCTCCTAAAGGTCCGCTCTCATCCACACGCAGCTCCTGCTTGAAAGTGAAAGTATTCGCAAAAAAACGAAACTTACTAAAACGATCGACTGGAACTGTGAATAAACGCCAAATTTAAATAACAGTCAATCAAGGTGCTGCAAAACTGTCAAAGACTCTGCAGTCCCTACAGGAGATTGTCTGATGCTTGGTAGTGTACAGCTGCATCATGAGGAGGAGGAGGAGACAGCAGCAGAGGCTGGTGTGTGACAGGAGAGCAGAGGTTAGTGAATGAGCTCTGTAGAGTATCATAATATAAGCTGAAAGCATTATTAGACTGTAGGTCTCCTTTATTTAGGAAGAAAAAATGGTTTTAGATTAAATCCGTAGCTCTTCTATGATCTATGATCATGAGACTTCTTTTACTTTGTGTGTTCATGAGTTTGACCTCAAGAGAGCAATGCACACCAGACATCTGAATAATATTGCTGAACTGAAACAGTTTTGTAAAGAGGAATGGTCCAAAATTCCTCCTGACCATTGTGCAGGTCTGATCTGCGACTACAGGAAACGTTTGGTTGAGGTTATTGCTGCCAAAGGAGGGTCAACCAGTCATTAGCCTAGGGGTTCACATACTTTTTCCACCCTGCACTGTGAATGTTTACATGTTTTGTTCAATAAAAACATGAAAACATATGATTTTTTGTGCAGTATTAGTTTAAGCAGACTGTGTTTGTCTATTGTTGTGAATTAGATGAAGATCGGAGCACATTTGATGACCAATTTATGCAGAAATCCAAGAAATCTCAAAGTGTTCACATACTTTTTCTAGCGACTGTATCTATACCAATATCAACATAAATTCTAACAGTGGTAGGATGTAGCAAAAGGAAGGTCTTTAGCTCTCTCTTTACCTCTCTTTTACTCGGAAGTCCTCTCACTAGTGTGCTGTGCTGACCAGTGTATTTGGTTTTTATTTAGCCTTGCTGAGCCCCTACCATCATTGCTTCAGGGCCCCCCTAAGGGCCCCTCTCTGGAAGTCACTGAGCTACGTTATGACCCTTTTGTTCAAAATGTGGAAAAATGGAGCACACTCCAAACAACAAAAACGTTTACAAAAAACCCTTGCAGGAACATTCAACAGTCAGTGGACAAAAATGTGCTGTCTAGTTCTCAAGGTACTAGACCAAGCATTCAAGCTCTTAGTTTTCATAATCATCACAGACAAAGGCCAGAAAAAGCCTCTTTGAAAAGAAGATAAATATTTCCTAAAAGAATCCTTTCAAAATAATACTATTTTATAATAACATGACAATGACACAAAAGGGTGACACTCATAAGACAAGACAAATCAAGTTAATGAGTGGAAAGTGTTAAAAAAAAAATCAGAATAATTGCAGAGACGAGTCATAGAAGACAATCTGTGTGTACCTGCTCAAATGTACATGCTGTTTGTCTTTATAGTGTCATATTAGGTGCATGAAAACAATGACCATAAACTATGAAAGATTACCATGTCTAAGACTGAAGTCTTCCAAACTATGAATTACCTCGTATGGGGATATAGTTCCACTTCTAAGTGACACAGCTATAGTTGGCATAAAACCAAATAATAGTTCTGGTTTAGTTACAGTCAGCTTTTAATTACACATTCTATACATCACTTTATGCAGGTTTATGCCTAAGTTGTCTTCTATAGTCAATGCAATTATTGTCTTATATGTCGGTGAACTTTTTATGCACTGAACTGTATTTGTCTGTGGTCTACGTATGAGTGCCCCCTTTTGGATTTAATGGCTTTTGAAATAAAAGTTAAGAGGTGTTTTTATAGTGAAAAGATTGTACTTCCTGTCTACAAGGGTTTCTCTATCTACGGTCCTGATGAAGGCAAAGTGCTGAAATGTGTTTGTTGTGGTGTTTGCGGCCACTGCTGAGAATTTAAGACTCTACATGGTCATTTTGTATAATGAAGGCTTCTTCCTTTATCAAGTTCAAATCAACTCAAATAAACAGGCCAAATACTTCAGGAAGGTTAAATTGAAGATATTTCTTAAATAGCTTTGATTTATTTATCCATTTGTTGAGATGGGACCTTTAACTATTTATATCTATGAATAAAATGTTAACAAAACTAAATAATTTATCAGGAAATCCAAAATTCTCTACTTTGTAAACACCCCAGTTTCAATTTGCCAAACATTAAGAGGGTGATACCAAATATGTTGGGACATAACCAGCACTAGTGTAAGGCAAAACCCTTATAAAAGTTCACAGAAGGATACATAAGATGTCTCAAAGCACTTCTGCTTTCTTTGGTGGCTGTAAAGCTTGTTTCAAAATGCTCGATGTATTTTATGTTTGAAATCCCAATTCCAAAAAAGCTGGGTTGCTGTGGAACAGGTAAATAAAATCAGAATACAGTGATTTTCAAATCTCATGCACCTACATTTTATCCACAATGGAACATAAAGCGGATTATTAAACTGAGACATTTTACCATGTCATGACAAATATTAGCTCATTTTAAACTCTATAGCAGCAACACATCTCAAAAAAGTAGGGCAGAGCCATGTTCACCTTGATATAGCATCTTCTCTTCTTTAAAATAAAGCCTGAAAATGTCTGGGAAATGAGGAGACCATTTAGAAGTTTTGGGAGAGGAGTGTTGTCTCATTCTTGTTTGTTGTAGGATTCTAGCAACTCAACAGTCCTGGGGTTTCTTTGCTGGGTTTTTATTGATGGTGTGCCAAATGTTTTCTAATGGTGGAAGGTCTGGGCTGCAGGCAGACCAATTCAGCACCTAGACTCTTCTACTGTGTAGCCATGTTGTTGTGAAGGATGCGGTATGTTGGTTAGCTTTGTCCTGCTGACATATGTAAGGCCTTCTCTGAAAGAGACGTAAGAATGGGAGCATAGCGTTGCTCTAGAACCTTCATATCCTTTTCAGCATTGATGGTGCATTTACAGATGTGTCAGCCGCCCACGCCATAGCGCTAATGTAACCCCATATCATCAGAGATGCAGGATTTTGAACTGATAACAAGCTGGATGGTCCCTCTCCTCTGACAGGACACAGCATTCATGGTTTCTAAAAAGAATTTGAAATTGTGGTTCTTTCTGACCGCAGAACAGTTTTCCATGTTGCCTTAGTCCATTTTAATGAGCTTTGGCCCAAATAAGATGGGATCATGTTCACATACGGCTTTTTCTACTAGTTGTAAAATTCTCTTTCTGCTGTTTTCATTAGTACCACTTACTTTTCCAACCATTCATAGTTCTTTTAGATGTGTTGCTGCCCTCAAATTGAAAATGAGCTGAAAAAAGAGGTAAAATGTCTGAGTTTCAACATCTGATGATGTCTTTTGCCATTGTAGTGGACAACACTGACATGTGAAATCCAACCCCATCTTAATTTTGATTGGAAAATGTATCAGTGACAAGTGCAGTGGGGTTGTTGTTAGCATAGCAACAAAAAACAGCTGACTCCCAGGAAGTTATTTCACTGAGAGCACTGAGAGCTGCTTTGATTTTGTATAGAAAATTGATGCTGCAACATTTGCGGACACAATCCCTCAATGTCCAGGTTAAAACTTGGCATCAAAATCCTATAAATCAATCTAAAAAAAAGAACACTGTGCAAACCTGAAGCAGAAATAGAATATTGGGAAGCCTTGAGGGTATGTTGTGCGTCCAGGAGGGTTTATACATCAACTCTCTGTTCCTGGCTCTATCTATAGCTCTCTTCTACATGACAGCATAAAAGCTCAATAAATGATCTAAAAAAAACTGTAGCAGAAAAAAGACTCATGTGAATCCAACATCCTGATTTTGTTATGTTTTCCGTTCTTCCCTACCTTAGCACGCAGGAGTAGAGGCCAGCATCCTGGACGTCAGCAGGTCTGAACCAGATGGCGTCTTCCTCCTTGCTCATACGTATGCCGTCGAAAGAGATTGGCTCCTCAAAGTCGCTGTGTCCCAGGCCAGAGCTGCGGTACCACATGAGGCTGAGGCCCACACTCTGTGCCTGGCTGTAGTTGGCCCGGATGTAACCATAGAACAGAGCACACTTCAGACGCACAGGCTCACCCTGCAGCACCCGGTACTTAAGGAGGTCCACTGACCAATCTGTACAGCCGTCCACTGCAGAGGAAACACAGACAGATGGAGACGTTAACACACATATTACAAAATAAGAGAGTCAAATAAATGTCTGAGCACATGCAGCCATTCTCTATATTTATTGAGGAACTCTCCTAAACAACTGCCAAAGACACTAAACCATGCTCAATATGTAAGCATTATATTTTCCATGTTGTATACTCCTTGTAAACTGAGGTAGTTGAACTGTTTCTGCTTTATTTTATGTACAAGCTTTCGCTGGATTGCAATTTCACTGTGAAATGCCCGTGGCCGACACATCTCCCCTCCTCTCCTGCTTTCTCAATGCTGCTCACATATTCAGCGCATGTGTTGCCACCTTGGCCTCTGCAGAGACAGCTCAGACACTATCCTGCAATATCCAAACATGCAACCACTGTGAAATTTGTGGAGGGAATGAACTGTAAAAATATATCTCAACAAATAATGTCAGGTACAGGCTCCTCCGAATGCTGAGGGTGCACTGCAGGTCCGATGCCAAAGAGTGCATGGATAGTTCATTAAGTGAGAATATGACTGGAGCTCTGTGTACCTTGTCTAACAGTTCTGTGGATACATATTTGTCTTCAGGGATAGTTTTTGTCTGGAGTCAAAAGTTTGGAGATCTTTCATGCATCTTATTAAGAAACTCTAACCTAACTGGACTGAGAATTTTACCTAAGTGTACAGTTTTGCCTGTACTGCAGGGAAAGTAGCTAAATTAATAGAAAAATCAATAAGTACAATAGGACAGGACAGGACAGGGTAGGGTAGGGTAGGGTAGGACAGGAAAGGACAGGATATGATAGGATAGGTTGGGATGAGATGGGATGGGACCTGATTAGACGGGGCGGGACAAGGCAGGATAGGATAAGATAGAACAGGACAGGATAGGATTGGACAGGATAGGACAGGATTGGAAAGGGTTGGACAGGATAGGACAGGATTGGACAGGATAGGATAGGATAGGGAAGGATAGGATAGGATAAGATAGGATAGGATAGGATAGGATAGGATAAGATAGGACAGGACAGGACAGGGTAGGGTAGGGTAGGGTAGGGTAGGACAGAATAGGACAGGATTGGACATGATAGGGTAGGGTAGAACAGGACAGGAAAGGACAGGCCAGGATAAGATAGGACAGGACAGGATAGGAAAGGATAGGATAGGATAGGATAGGATAGGATAGGATAGGATTGGACAGGATAGAACAGGACAGGACAGGATAAGACAGGACAGGATAGAATAGGGATGGGATGGAATGAGATGGGATGGGATGGGCGAGGTCAGGCGAGGCGGGGCGAACGGGACAGGACAGGAGAGGACAGAACAGAATATACCACAATACATAATGAGTGAGATGCTTGATGTTGCATTTTTGCCAATATCACTATGCTGATATTTCCAGATTAAACTGATGTCAAAATCAATCCTATTGTCTTTGTTTTGTTCAGAAGTAAAACATAAGCCCTAAAAAACACACTTGAAATTTTAAGGATGATTAAAGAAACAATTTTGGGTCCTTGAAACAAACTTTGAAATTTAAGGACCAGTTGACATGGGTCTGTTGATCCTGGGGTAATCAGACTTATTGATATGTAGGGTCATTACTCCCAGCTGTTACATTAGTAAATATCGGCATTGAGGATGAACTTTTTAATCTAAAATCAGCCAACATCATGCTGATAATACTGTGAATCTCTATACAATTTAATACTTTACAATACAACTCGGGAAATTTATCTTGAATTGCAAGAGCTGCTATCATTTAACTGCCTCCACAGCAGCTTTAATAAATAGAAACAATAAAGGTAAACACTAATGAACAACACAAACAACAACCAGCATATTGCACATTGCTCATATTGTACATGATCTGCATAAAGCAAAACATACTCAGTGTTATAGAAAAAATCTCCATGATGCAACTTCACAACCTTTGCAGCTGTGACATGTTCACTGTGAATGAAAAATGTATATCTCCATGCCAAATTTGTTAGATTTGTCATGCACATACTTATTTAGCTACAGTGTAACAAAGTGGTGATGATAGAAAAGTAAACCAAAAGACAAAAATCTAGAGACATTAAACCCCGCTGGTCTGTTCAAGCTCTACCAGGCTGATTCCTCTAAATCCCCCAGCTGTACCAGAGGTTAACCTCTGAACGCCTATTACTCTCCGACTAATTAGCCACCATTTGTTTATCCAGCAGGTGTATATTAGGGAGTACATGTGTGTGCAAGTGTAACCAGCGAGATTGAGAGAGAGATGGTGATGGTGAGATAAAGTAATAAGAACCCTGCTGTGTGCCAGGCTGTGAGTGATACAGAGCCTCACAGGAACAGCTATGCTTGTAATTAATACTCTTAATTACCAGGGAAGCAACGTGTGTATGCGTGCATGTGTCGACCGTACGTGTGTTTGCATGAGTGTGCATTCCCTATACGATTGGTTGTCTGCCTAATTATGTCTGTTAATTACCAGTAGGCTTAGCCACAAACGGGGGTGCATGGGCTTACATATGAAGAAACAGAAAGTGTGTTCAAATGCGTGTGTGTGGGATGTAATGTGTGAGAGGCTGTCTAATTATCACTCCTAATAATGAGAGCAGAGCCCCTATAGATGCATACATGCACGCTCATGTGTGTTCACATGCACTCTTTCCAACCTTAAATTTGATTATACAACTGTTAAGCATCTTTCTAATGAGCATTATTAAAAATTTAAGAACAGAAGATAAGCTGAGAAAAATGAGTTAGATGCTTCAATTATTCATGTGCCACCTAAATTCCAGGAAAAATCATGCATTTTACAATTATTTTGCAAAAACAAAGGCACCTTTCCATTCTCTGCATGAATCTTTCAACATTTTGGGGCTGTGATAAGAGATAATCCTCGTAAAACCCCAGCACAAATGCATCTATTCCTCTTTGACATTCGAGTGAATCTCCATTGAAGGCGGCAGGTGAGTCCTCTGCCCTTTCTGCATATCAATCTGCTAATCAGCAGGGACAGCCGAAGCTTCATTCAGCCATTTCTTTATTCACCCTCCACACCTCTAATGGATATGACCTCTGCCTCGCTCTCACTCTCTCCATCTCTGGCCCCTCTGCCACAACAGAGCCTGTGTATTCTAACAAGCTCATATCCTAATGCAGAGTGAAAGAAAACATTTTCATTTGCTTTCAACAAGCAGAATTGTAGATGAGCCGCCCGAGTAACAAAATGCGTGAGTGCAAACATGTGTAAACACAAAATAAAGGAGCTTTTCAGTCATCATAGACCTCCCAATGGGGCTTTTTTAAAATGTGATGGCCACAAAATTTCGTTAGACACTGTACCACTTTAATCATGTTTAAAGGCTTTCTATTCAACTTCCAGAGCGGATATTCAAACCAAAACAAACACTCTTTCAAGGCCACCTATGTTACACCAGGATGTATTAAAACGTATGGATCATGTTGGAGCATGTAAGTAAAACATAAACTAGCTGAAAGAAGTGCTGTATCATTGTGTAAACACAGAGCCGAGAACAACAAACCCAGGGAGACTGACTTGGAAAGTAAGTACTCTGTGATTTATTTACTAGGGGTGACTTAGATTTTGCTATACTACTCAGAATATTTGTAATACCTTTAACTTTCTAAAACCTGAGCTTTTGTTTGGAAAGCATTTTGAGTTTTTCCTTATCATTTGGGATAAGGCGGAGCTGATGTTAAAACATCAGGCTGGTTTTTGAAGAGGAATTTCTTAGAAAAATTCCTCTCCAAAAACCAAAAGAAAAAAAAACTTTAAAAAGTACTCAAAAATTCCTTTACACAATCATCAAATCTTTTATCGAAGATTTATTATAAAGCCTTAACACTCCAATAGAAAAATCCTCTAAAAATTCCATGCAAATTCATGACCATTTTCAAGCAAATCCCTCAAATATCTAAGAATATTTACCCTAAAATTTAATAGCAAATTCTGAAAAAATATATGCATTCACCTAAATTTCATGAAATTGATGGAAACCTCCAAACATCCAAACAAATTCCCTAAAATTTACATGAAAATTCCTGAAAAGTTTGAAAACAACCTCTACCTCCAAATAACCAATTCAATTCCCCCAAATTTGCGAATAAATCTCCCAATCACCCAAGAAAAAGCCAAAAAAAAAAAAAAAATCAAGCAAATTTACCCAAATTCTTCCAGTGAAACTCTCCATAATTTACTAACATATTTCCCTTATACGTTCATGAAAATACTTGCTTATTTCCAAGCAAATTTTTGTTACATCCAGAAATCAATGTATTCCAACATTTCAAGCAAATTACTTACACTAAAATAGACAGTCCAGACAAAAATCTAAAAAATTCTAGTAGGAAAGCCAACATGTAATGTCCTCATATGTGCATGCTAGGTCTTAGAAGGTTAAAGGTGACATATCAAACCCCTTTTTCCACCTTTAACACAGGCCCCTGTGCTCTACATTAAACATCCGTGCCACGCTTTGTTCAGTATGATATGGATCAAGCATGGGGAGATTTTTGACCCTGTATAAACATCTAAATATAGCCTTTTTTTCAAAAAGGTCATTTTTGGCACGTCTCTTTATATGAATACCTCCTCACCACCTCAGCCCGGCTTAGTCTAACCCTATCTGGGGTGTGTGACAACACGAGTAAGGCTGTGTGCTACCATGGCTGTGGGTGAATATCTCTAGATGAAAATAACAGATAAAGAGCAGGCACCATTAGGAAGACTCATTGTGATGTCATTATAAACAGACTCTGAATGGACCATCAGATTACATGTTTTCTGATATAGGCAGACCAAAAACAAGAACTGTGATGGCTAATTGCGTATTATATGGTCAAAAGACTGTCTGAGTTTCCAAATAAATGTGCACAAAGTACCAAAAAGTTGTTATTTCATTATGTCTCCTTTAGAATTGAGGTCACAATTTAGGAAGTGGCCTATTCTTTCAGTTTTGAGGTTTGTGTCGCCAAAAGTTAGCAAGACAGTCAGGCTGCAGACCCCATGACTACTCTCACAGACTGCTCACCTGTGTGCCGTAATTTGCCATTAGAACGTATTTCCACTTTTGCTTTTTAAATCAACTGTATTCAATAACAAAGTCAGGCAGTTACATTCATAAAACAACCACATTGAAAACATTACAGATTAAGAAATACTTCACAAATAAAACTGAAAAAAGAAAGGTCTAATTTGGGATTAAATTATGTATAGACATCCAGTTTAATTCTTAGATTTCCTCCTCTATTTAGCCTATGCTAAGCTCAGGTCCTTCTTTGAAGACATGCAGAGTTACTAAATCAATTGTTGACTGAGTAAGAGAACAGATAATTAATATAGAAAAACAGGCCTACAACAACAAAAACTGTGAGCTTTTACAACCTTGACTGA
This sequence comes from Cheilinus undulatus, assembly GCF_018320785.1. Classification (NCBI taxonomy): domain Eukaryota; kingdom Metazoa; phylum Chordata; class Actinopteri; order Labriformes; family Labridae; genus Cheilinus; species Cheilinus undulatus. Next base: position 35,224,276 of record NC_054879.1, on the reverse strand, counting down.
TGATTCAAAGTGAAAGAGAACATGTTTTTTAGGCAGCAGCTTGCTTGTCATTTGCTTTTAACACGCATATTTGATGACAAGCTGTCCAAGAAACAATCCTAAAAACGCTTTAAAAGCAACAAATGGGAAAACAAAACAAGGAACCCTTTCATTCCTTATAGACCTCCCAATGGGACTTGTCTAATACGGTGGCCTTTGGAAGGAGGGGAAACCATATTTACGTCTGAAACTCAAAACGGTTTTATCAACTCAATTAGAGGCTGACATTTCCCACATCCCCACGCTGGGCCGGAAAATCAATGCTTCCCGCTGGAGGAATACTGCAGTCCTCACCTCTCACTCTTTCTGTCTGCTGACAGGGCACACACATGGACTCACACACACAAGCACACAGGAATCTCTCCTTTTTTTTTCCCTAAGCTGCACCTTTGAGACATCACGCCTTTAGTAGCGATTCTGTTCAGCCACTCTTGGACAAGAACATACAGTAAAAGGATGTTCCCATATGGACACATTCCCACGCAGCTGTCAGACTGAGGGATTCTGGCCTCTGCTCCACTGAGTCTTACTGCAGCAGTGTAAGCTGCAGCGCTCCTTCGCTGGCTGTGGATGCCCAAACACTGCCACAGGAAAAAAAAACAAGTTACAGGATATGTGTGAGAGTATCATGGGTAATAAAATGATCTGAACAGGATTTACACCAGCACTTTTGTGTTTGTATATAAAGTACGAGTGAAATTCTTCCTAGCTGCCAAAGAAAGCGTTTTCTTTCAGTTAAAGTGAAGTCAAGTCAATGGGAATAAAAAACCCCAACAAACTCCTGTTAGCCTAAAGCAGCTGTTTAAAATTAGTTCTTAAAAATTTAACAATTACAATAATGCCAAAGTTAGTAGCAGCTAGTAGCAGCCTCAGAGCTACATGGAGAATGTAGCTAATGTAGCATAGCAAAAACTAAGCTCAAAGCATCTATGTTAGCTACCTTGGTACATTCTCTACACAGCTATGTTAGCTTTAGCTACGTTTGATAAAGCTGACATTGCTTAAGCTAACTTAGCTACATTGGCTTATGTAGTTCATTAATTAGGCAGCTAACATAGCTATATCAGCTTTAGCTAGGACTTAGAGAGCTAAAGGGAGCTACCATTTGTGTAACTTCTTCTAAAACACAATTAAATGCCGAATTAGACTTCTGACTTTAAGTTCAGAATGTGTTTATGAATAAAGTTGAATTTTTAAAAAGGCTAAAGGAGGCATGAAAACACAGTGAATGACCAACAACGAAGAAATATTGACCTAAAAACAAGGAAAGAGACATGTTTAGCTAACTAGCAACTGCACATCCTGATTTTTGCTGACTTTTGTGTTGGCTGAACAGTGAAAGAGAACGTCTTAATGAACTGAACTATTTTATTCTCATTAAAAACACAGTCAACAGCTAACAGCAAAGAATACAAGCCTAAAATCAAGGCAAGGCTAAGTACATAACTGCACTTTTACTCACCTCCTAAATTTTTGGTGTCAGCTAAAGAGTGTTAGAACTTAGGTTCTAACATAGAAAAGAAAAAGTGATGTAAGTAGAAAACAGCTTCATTCTGTTAATGTGAGAGGAGTACGGCTACAGACTGTAAATCTCTGATGGCCACTCTCACAGACCGTTCATCTGAAATAATGAATATCTCTAAAAGGAAGCTCCGTAATTTGGTGGTACAGCATATTTCCAGTTTTAGACTTTAGGTAATTTCATAAAATCCAATTTGATTCATAAACAAAGTCTAGCAGTTAAATTCATTAAATGACAACATTGTAAATATTACAGACAAATCAACGTCTCTTAAATAAAACACTAGTTGCAAGAGCGGTGTCTCACTTTAGCATTGTAACTTAAGTTAAAGCTTACATAGCTACATAAGCTACGATAGCTATGTTAGCTAAATTGATACATTAGCTACATGGCTATATTAGCTATATAGCTCTGTTATCTGTTGCTTTAGCATAGCGGACATAGCAAAAGCTGACTTAGCTATGAAAATAACGTAAATAGCTTTCCTGTAAGCCAGGGGTGTCAAAACTATGGCCCAGGGGCCAAGTGCAGCCCGTGTTCCATTTTTGACCGGCCCGCAGCAAATTCCAGCGATAAAATGAAATATAGCCCACATGAAAACATGAAGCTTGTGCTTTAACTGTATTGTACTTCTTGTTTTCAGCACAAGGCAGTGCTACCACATTAAATCTGTAAACAAGCATTTTGACAAGAAGACACCTTGATTAATAACATCCTGATGGATTATGACAGCAAATAGCAGCACCAATAACTTTTCAGGGGCTGAGCCAGTGGTAGCCAGGGCTAAACGGGGCTCCCTGAAATTTGATGGGCTCCCCAAAATCCTAAAAATGACTGTCTATTTGCCCTGTCAGCCATTAACTAGTCATTAAAGCGTATTCAATCGCGAAGCATGTATTAACTTACATTGGATTAGTCTTACTAACTTTAAAATCCTCATGATGAGGAATGTGAAAGTGGCCCCACCATCCTAATAAATTTCTCTGTGTGGCTCTCTGTGGAAAAAGTTTGGACACCCCTGCTGTAAGCAGACTGTTTACATTGCATTTAATGTTTTGTAAAGTGGTTTTACAGGTCTGCTTTTTTTTTTTTTTTTAACTTTTTGTATCCTAACCCTTAATTGAAGTTCAATCCAATTTTATTTATATAGTGTTAGCACATATTTCTGTTCTGATATGGTCAGATGAACAGTCTGTGAGAGTGGTTGTCAGAGTTGAACAGTCTAACAAACAAGCTAAGCTAGTGATGATGCTGGCCACCCTTTACATGAAACTGCTTTAGGGTTTTGAAATGTCTTACCTGTTTGTTTTTTAGCACAGTGCTAAAAATATGTGAAACATGAACAATTTAGGTTCTTTTGCTTATTCAATGCCATCAGCTTCCAGTATTATCAAACTATATTCAAAATCTGAGTAGTAAAGAATAAATACATTGTGACATTTTATAAACAGGGACAAAATGCTATAGGAGGAAATAAAAAGAGGGGGTTGTCAAGCTACAGAATATGTATATGTGCCTTGCACAAGCCTTATTAAATTCAGCACAGATGCAGACCTGTCCATCTTTGTGCGCCACTAAACCAAGGCAATAAATACAGACCCCTGAGCTAATACTCCTGCATAAACTCCCACACTAACATGCAAATGAACCCGTACAAAAACCCAACCCCCCAAACATACAATCACAACTAGTCATCTACAGCAACTGCTGTTTTTCTTTGCCCCGTAATCAAACTCCCATTATCCTCTTACAACAGTATGTAACTCAAGTGTGCCTTGCTTCCTACTTTATGTCTCTCACCCACTCTTATGTCAGCTTCAGTAGTCAGCTACTCGTCTCTCATCACTACCTGCGCTCCTAATGAAGTGTAATTATCAGATGTTGGGTGGGCGGCAGGGTCCTCGCAGGGCCAGGAAGAAGACATTCAATGATCTATATGTGGAGGACTCTTAATAACTTTCAGTGTCTCTCCGTCTCTCTCTCTCTGCCTCAGCTTACACCCACTCTGCACAGATGACTCCATCTCTATCTCATATACAGTTGTCTATTCCCCTCCAGGTCAGTGTTGATTTTTTTCCTGAATCATGGCTTATTTGGTGCTTTCTTACTAATCTTGAGTGGAGGAACTTATCTCTGTGCAAAGATTTGAGGGGGTTTAAACCCAGTGGATTCAACTTTGAGGGGCTTTCACGGCCATGCCCTTTAACTTTAGCACGTTAGTTGAATACATATTTATTGCTGACATGTTTCTTAGCTCTACACAAAATTTGAAGTTGGTCCAACTACCGCTGGGAGGAGTTTTGTCTAGAGGGACACCTAGAGCTGGCCAAGTTTGTTATCCCAAAACTCAAAATATCGGACTTCTCCTCAGGTTAACATTATGGATGCAAAAGGATTTTTGTTGGTCTAAGCAACATATAAATGCCTACCAAAATTCATAATTCTTGGTTGAATATACTGCTGGGGCTAGATTTCGTAAATGTTGTAGGGGGCGCTGCTGTGCCATATTGCCCTACTTACTAACACAACCTACAAAAAATGTCTCGTTTTTTCAATTGACTCATGTCCACCAAATTTCATGCCAGTACTAGTGGTTTATGCCCTTCAACAGATCTACTTCCTGTCAGTTGCCAAGTTGTCTATATCTGAAGAAGCATGCTTAACAACTTTCTTTCTCTGGCAGTCTCTATCTTCCCACCCAGACAGCATACACGGCTCCATCCTAACATGGAGTGTTTCATGTGCTACTGCAACATGAAAACCATAGCCCCAGAATGAAGCAAGGCATGTGCATCAATTAATATGGATCTAGCTAGCAAGTCTGGTTGCCTGTCTCTATATGTCAACCCTGTGATTGACTCAGGACCGGTCTAGGGTGTACCTCATCGACAGCACAGATTGACAACAACAAATGGGGGAAAAAGTGCAGAAAATGTTGGGCTGGACCGAACAAATAGGTCCATGATTCTGATGCAGTGCAAACAAACAATAGGTGTGGAAATGCCCATATATGGGGGAAAAAGAGGAGGGACTTTCTGGGGCCCAGCCACAGCCTTGAGGGCCCATGGAGATCAGCAAAAAACATGAAAAAGTTAACCTGCAGTGACCTTATTTTATTTTTAACTTAACTTCTAACCATTGTTATTAATGCAACAAAATTACTTTTTTTTTGTTGTTCCAGTAAAATTGAACCTGTTTCATATGTAAACCCCCTTTCTTTAAAATGGGATGAGCCTTAAGAATGAGGGTGGGCCAGTTGAGCTTCTTCATAGCCAGGCTATGACCTGCATGAAGGAGAAGAAACTGAGACTTCTTTCTAGTGAAATTTTGAAGCCAAAAATAACGTTTTAAGCATCAAAAGAAGGCAGATGTTATGAGGCTAGCAACAATGCTAGTGATCCAAAATGTATTGATATAAAAAAAATAATAAATCACATCTGGGAAGGGCTGGTTCACTGGGCTGTTAGGGGCCACACCATAGATGGCCACTTCACTGCAAAATATTCAGAGCTGTGGTGCAAAGTTATCCTAAGAAAACAAAAATAACATTTATTGAAGTGGTTGGCAGCACTGGAGCAAGTTCGGGTCATTACAATTAGAACCTGAAGTGATTTAAAGCCAAAGCCATGCACAGTTTCTACACACGGCACTACTAAATGAGTCATACGAATGTTAGACATTTTGCTTCACAAAAGCCTTATTATTAAGAGAGCCATTAAAGAATCACCTTGGTAGCAGTGATTCTAAACGGAGAATGAACCCCACTCCCCTCCCCTTTATTACATTAGTGCACTAATGAAGATAAGATCTTAGCACGATAAAAAGATATATCACATAATAAGGAGGACGAGGTGGTGGAGGGAAACTGCAGGAACAAGTATCATCAGATTGAGTGCATCAGCAGCGTAATGGAGACAAGCGCGAGGTTATATTTGCAGCACTGTGCACCTGCATGAAGCCCCAGCTGTGAATGAGACAATTACAGTGAAGCATGAATAAAACAGCCAATCAGCTTATGCAATCAGTGCTCTGCCTGCGCTATGAGTTTGTTTTATCATTTCCTTTCCCGTGTTAGCTCTTGTTCCAGCTTCAAATCAAAAACAAGTTACATCAAACAATTATCCTGATGGCTACAGCTTATGGACACATGCATTTCTGCTTCATTTTCATAGTAATTGTTCATCAATTGAGTTCAGAAAGTGCAAAAATGTGGAGTTGTGTGAGCAAACTCAGGCCTTTGAAGTCAAAATGCATTTGCAGAAAAGCACAACCTGATAAGGAAATGAGCCTCTATGACGTCTGGGATCCAAAATAAACAGACCGAGCTAGTGTTGCTTCACTTCCATGAGGTTATTACTGGTCAAATATCTGATCAACTTTGCTTTAATGAGCAGTAACACCTGGACTTCTTTGCACACAAGTATAAAAAGATCATAAATAATCTACTTCACCCATTCTGTCAGAATCTACATCAGCTGAAAGCTTAACTTTGTGACATTCTATGAACATAAATTTCACATATATGCCGTAAACATGATATATTCTATTAAAGCATGCTTTTGTTTTATTTTACCACACCTATCCCTCTCTCAGACTTTGAACTATCACTTGATGTCTGTCTTTTTAATTTCTCCTTCTGTGCTGCGCCACTCCATATTTCTCTGTCTCTAAATCACTCTCTCCCTCTCTCTCTGACAGTTCACCATTACTCATTTATATGCAAATGTGGACCAATACGGCTCGTTCTCTCTAAAGATGGTGGTGAACCACCTCAGCTGTCTTTCCAAAAACAGTTTGGGAATAACAAACTACTCTGAGCTATATAAATCTATTCTCCTCTATTACCTCTCTTTCTTTCACAAGTGAACAACTAAACACACTTATGCAGGTGAGGATTTACATTACATTTACTCACATTATTAAAGTTCCTGTGAAGAGTTTATTAAAGGTTATGAAACAGACTGAAATTTATACTAAGGCCTTTTTATCACCATGAAAACCAAACAAGATCCTCAGGAACAAGATCGATTATTTCTGTATTGTAGTTATTTAGACCTGAAACTGCTGCTACAAGGTAGGACTGAACCAAGAACTGGCTTGGCCCATGGCAGATGCAAGGTAAGTTTATTTTTATAGCACATTTCAGCAACAAGGCAATTCAAAGTCATTCACACAGGACATTAAAATACAATGTCAAAGGGAAAAAGAAATACAATGGAAATATTTTATGCGAAACATGTAAAAGGTGATAAAAACAGCAAAAAAGACCCACAAAAGATAAAAACCAGAGTTCCTCTCTTTTTATTTGTTTGTCTGATTATTTTTTTTTATGTTTTCACCCCCCCCCACACACACACACACGTTCTGAACAGCCTTGGGTAGGTCCAGCTCCAGTCCAGCAGCAGCGCATCTCTAGAGCGCCAGATAAGCTGCAGGTCCGGCCTCTGCCAAACCGCATCAATCAGAAAGCTCCAAACAGGAAGTCACAAGGATGGAATATCTGGTTCTTTCAAAATACAACACAATGCACGGACTCCCTATGATAAATCATCAGGGAACCTGCGGGGAAGATCTCCCAATGAACTGTTTTCATCAGTTTACACTCTAATTCCAAGATTACTGCACATATGTTTATCTTGTGGTTTGAAAATTTGCATACGTGAAGTATGGAAATGACTTTAAATTTATGTTTTAAAATTGGAAAAGTGTAATACCCCCTCTTTAAGAAAATGTTAATCTTTTAACTTTCTAATGTACTCACCCGATGGCAGAAGCAATAATATCATGGACTTATACCAGAAAGGATGATAAATTTACCCCAAAAGGTAAAATAGTCCACCGTTGACGTACTATTCCTGTGTGAACTAGCAGTTTTCCCGTGATCTCTGCCTGCTGATCAGGACTGCACACCATGGCGCTCTAGACATGCTTCCAGTGGGCAAGGTCGCTCGCCTTCACACCCCGCGGTGCACAACACAGTCATTGTATGTGGAAATTCTGTGTAACCCTTCTGTGTCTTATTTGCTATATAAACATGCATGGCTGAAAATGTTGGGTGAGTTTGGTTGCGATTTGTCATTGAAGAAACTGGTGGGTCCTGAGGCTTGACCAGTTGAGAATCAATGTTTTCTACTCTGCCCAGGTCGAATTGCCCCCCTGCCCCTTCTCTAACACTGGTCTGCTTTCAGATTAGTAGTATTGCTCACACTTGAGCATATACTCTGTCTAGGTAGGAGACTGTATAGCTGCCTTACAAATCCACCAAGAAGAAAAAAGAAGAAGAAGAGATAACTCTGCATCTCCCTTCACTGGTAAGAGGCTGTACTCGAGCACAGCTGCCCTCATGTCTTCAGCATAATGTAATGGAACCAGACTTGGGGTCAAGTCTGGTATCTCTGCTTTGGTATCTGGTAACAAAAACATCTCTAAACTGAATATTTCATAAATAAAACAGAGCAGGATTAGACCTTTTGGTTGGAACACATTGCTCATAGATTGAAGTTTGTCCACAGGTGGCGCCAAAATCAACACAAACTGAACATTCCAAACAGGAGCTTTAATGTCATACCCTCCTCTGCAGAGATTATCACACAGAAAATTATCAGGCAAGACAGAATGCTGTATCCATTAAAATACCTCCTAACAGCAAGAAAGATATCAAACTAGTATGACTACTTTTAAATCACCTGAGTTGAACTATACCAAAAGTCAAAAGTGCACAAATGTAGTACTGTAATTAAGGACTGGAAGTGCAGACAGAGAGAAACAAACAAAGAGAAGAGTGCAAAAATGATGGGATGTGATGTGAAGGCTGCATATGCAAAGCAAACAAGCTGCCAGGCCCGCTGCCATACAGCTTCCCACTGACACAACCCCCTGCCTGAACAGTGCAATGTCACACTTGGAACAAATCCCCCCTGCCATGGCTTTTGTGGCCAACATCCAGCTGTCACATTTAACGAAGTGTTCAGTATTTTACCCAGCATTTGTTTATTTTACAGCCTTGTTATTTAAAGCTACATCTCCCCTGATTGTAGTCCTCTCCCTCTGTTGCCTCTCTCCTCATGACTCATAAAAAGTGCTGGATTTTATCAAACTGGAGGCTCCTGCTCACAGAGGAGAGGCGTGAGGCAAACATACAGAGTAAGGTCAGAAGGTCAGCTGCGTACTGATCTAAAAACAACACAAAGTCAAACATTGAAGTTCGTCGTGTTGTTTTACTAACATGGTCAGAAGCTGCAGAACCACCAGTATTTTTTAATTCTGTTGTTCCTCTGAGCTGCACTTCATGTTAGAATCACAATCCTCCTGAGTGTCATAACAGACATGGATACGTTCACAAAGAAAAGCATATTCCAAATAAATAACAACAGCCACATTTCTTCTCCTTGAATTTTTCTACCAGCCTCCAACTCTTACGTTTTTGTTAAATCAGGAGTCAGAGAGTAAACATTAAACATAGATGAGCGGGGTGATGACATCATATCACATGACTAATATCAGCTTAGTGCATGCAGTTAAACGGCTTCATAATCTTTACAGTTTACCAAAATATTCTTTTCACTCATTGATACTGTGGATGAATCCAGTAGCATGTAGCACTGATGAAATAAGAAAACAAATAAATTAAAAAAAAGCTATATTATCTTGGACGTGATTGCATTAGTTCCATGGTACCCTCTTAATGGCATGTGCTGCTTTTGGGTATGCTTTCAAATATTTTTTTTATTGTTAAAACATTGTATACAGACGGACTGCTGATGATTTTAATATCTGCCAAAATAAAGCACAAATAAAGTTCACAATTAACTTTCAGTTTCCTTCATAATCAGACAAAAATGCATAAGCTTTTATTATAGTTCTCTTCACCTGAATAAAAATCTAGCAAAAGTTGACTCTACTTCTATTTATCCCTATTTGGAAAACACAAGCTGGGAAAGGGGTAATTTTGGCAACCTTTCATGGTGGAAGGCATAAAATAAAATAAAATAATCTAAAAAAAAAAAAAAAACTAGATGGATACATCCTCACTGAATATTTCCTAAATATCTTCAAAATTTCTTCTTTTGAAAAATAATTGTTGGAAAAAACTGAGAAATATCAGTATTTAACAACAAAAGAAAACATTTCAAAGCCAATTTTTCGTTAAAGAAAGAAAAGTACAACATGTAATCTCCATTTTTCTCTTAGTACAGCTTACACAGGGCTCATTAATTAAAATACTTTGAGATCTGAATCAACATATTTTCTTCAGTGAAGGCCTGGAATATAATTTCATCTAATCTGTAATAAAAATCCCAATCAAACTTTGTATTACAATATCCCAAAAAACTTTTTTGTTGCAAGTAAGAGCAGCTTTGTATGCCATTTTAAATAAAACACAGCCTACCTACAGACAGCTTTTAAAAGGGCCAACAAAGATGTGACCCGGAACAGGATATGACGTTTTATCTTGTCCTTGGGTTATTATAAGCCATATCTTTAGTCGGCAGTCCTTTCACAATGTTACAATGTCCTTTAGCAGAAGCTTTTGCCCAAAGCGACACACATTCCAGAGTAAGTACAACACAAGCAAAGATCTAGACAAGAAGAAAGTCCATCAGGATGCAGGTGTGGCCATGCAGTGTTAAAGGCAATGCACATGGTGTTTAAAAGCTTTTTATCACAACATTACCCACCCTTCACTAGCATTGCAGAGCTGTGCATTGTTTTTATTTAGCCTTCCTCACACCACCCCCCTCAAATTTAGGACTCACAGGGGGATGAATACGGTTAGTTTAAAGGTCAGGTTATGGTTAGGAAGTAGACTCTAAAGCCTGTGATATCTTCACTTTAATCTGAGGGCACTTTCTCGTGGGCATGATTGAGTCCAACTGTGCCCAGGCATGACTGCTCCCTCCTTGCCCTCTCCTTCACTGGTCCACTTTGGCATAAGTGACCTTGTAGTTGGCCAACGTATCCCCCTGTACACTGCACAACAAACAATGCATGATCCAACTGAAATTTGCCACGACTTTCAAGTGAGTTGCGTGACTCCAAATTTGTATCTGAATCAGATGAAGTTCACACGGTGTACACTGTGCTTTACTCAAGCATGATTGCATTCACATTTCCCTCAGACCATACTCGAGTTCACATGAATCAAACTGAAGACAACTCTTCAAGCTGACTTGGGTACCTGAATCCTACATCCTCATGTTAGCACTAATAAAATTAGTGGGATGTTGGGATCTTAAATCCAGGTTTGTGTCCAAAATGTGAACCCACCCTTTGTTTTCATGGCACACAGGAGGGAGCAACACAATCAGCATGACCTCTGACTGTTATAACTGCCTGTTCTGCTCTAATAAAATCCCACTTCAATTCCCCTGCATGCTTTTGAAAGTGTCCAATCACCTCAACCTTTAGCGCTAATTCCACTGTGACTTGTTTACCACACTTACAGATGTTACCTTAGTTTAGCTCTCATTTTCACATCTAATAAGACAGACTTTTTACTTATAGGAGGATTCAAACACCGACTCTCTAAATGTAAAACAAGGTTTCTAAATGTTTGCTGTAATGGCTTTTATGCTTCAATGGCTTTGGTGCATCGCATTGTCTTTTTTTCTTTACTTTATATCGATTTATTTTTGCCAGGTTATTTTTATGAATTGTCCAAGTTGTGTTTTTGCAATTATGTGAGAAATTCAATAATAAGTACAGCTGATAATGAAAAGCTAGCCACTCCACATGCATTGCATTTAAACACAGGCTGTTATCCACATTAATGTGCAGAGCAAAGGCTTAAAAGGCAATCTAGTGCATGTGAATTTAATCTGAGCTTCAATTTCTCTGCTTCTTGCTTTACATTTTCACCATCCTGACATTATTTGCAGTATGTGCACTGTAAATTGTGCTGTAATGCACAACAGTGTTACATTAAACCACTGAACCTGCACCTGAGGACTAGAGAAAGGATAGGGAAATGAAGTTAATCTAATTTCTGGCAGTAGATGTTGGCATTTGCATACATATTGGCGGAGTAAATTCAAAGGCAACATGAAGCTTTGAGAGATAAACCTAAAACAATACCTAAAAAAATGAAGCAAATCCTCAACGATGAGATTTTTCCACACAGATTCAGAGCAGGTGTTCAGAGGGAAGCGGCACAGGAGTAAAATCATGTAAGGAGGTAAAAGAGGATGGGATAAGTCGACGTACAGAGAGCAGTCATTTATAGGCAAATCATGGGAACTTTCAAGGTGACGGTCGTGCATTGTTTCATATAGAAACCAGCATGAGTTTGTTGCCCTTGACCAAGTTCAGCTTAGCTCACACAGATCCTTTTAATAACTCTCCAATTGACTTCAAATTAACCAGAACCCGTAATAGAACAGAAATTTCCCCTGTTGTGTGAGAAAGGGTGTCACCAAGACATTAGCTTTTTGACTCTACACTCTCTCACTCTCCCTCCGTTGCTCTCGCTCATCCTTTCTTCCTTTCTCTTGATGATAAAGGGCTCTTTTTAAGGAGAACAGAAAGCTTGTCAGGATTTGGCCAGCTGGGGAAAGTCATTTGAGGCCCAAATTGATGCGCTCGGGACTCTCAATAGTATCTCTCCAATAGTGGGGGCAGGATAGAGGGAGATGTGGTGGCCGGGACATTGTTCCTCGTAAATGGCTCTTTATTTCATAGGCGAAGTTGGGAAATGAGCAGCAACCGAGGGAGGACAGCCATGCGTAAAATAGAACACTAAGAAACAGGAGGCCCTAATATCTTAACAGCGAATAAGTCTACAGTGCTCCTACTTCATGTGCACTTTTACTAGCCATGGGGACACATGCAAATGAAGTCCCTATAAGTTATAAAGTCAAGGCTGTGCATGAACACCATCCATCATGCTGATAGGGAACACGGACATGAATCCATACGAAACCTCTTGGACCATGACTGTGTCTGAATGCAAACGGCGTACGTGAGTTTTTCTCGGCAGAATTCTCAATGTCTGCTTTCCCAGGTGTCAGTCTGCTCTCTAGTATTAAAAATCTGGTAATTTCTTCCCCCTCTGTCTTTGTTTGTGTGTGTTTGTGCATCGTGCAGCTGTGATCCATGAGATTCAGCCAGAGCTGTCACTCCGCTAATCTCCCCCAGTAGAAATACAGCTCGGAAAATGTCATCCGAACATCCCGAATTGTGTTTACACTCGCTGCAGGTTCCATCGCTTCTAATTTGACAAGTCATTATCACCCATGCTCCTCTCTCCCTCTTCCCTCTCGCGGCCCTCGAAAAAAATAAAGAGGAGGAGGAGGAAGGATGGAGGAGACAAAAACAAGGGCATTAAATTCCACTCACAGACACACAAACTATGCTCTCCATAATCAGGTAATCCAAACACCTAGGCTGGAAGAGGGAGGAGGATTGTTGTAGCTTTCATTAATTTACAGAGACTTCCCTACCTCAGATAAACTCTCAAAAAGTCATTCCCCAAGGCCTGATTACGTTCATAAAATGTAAAAACTAGACATAAAGGCCTCATGGCGAAGCTGTTGGCCGTCCGGTAAAAAGCAGCATCTGTTGGCTGCATGCATTATGGGAGAAGACCATGGCTCTGCACACCCTCAGGCACACAGTAAAGTTATCAGTACCGCAGTAGAGTGGGAATTCAGGATGGGACAGAAAATAGTGGAACACAACTGGAACTCCATATTTAACATCAACATGTATTGTTGGTTTATGCCCTGGAGGACTACATGCAAAACATGTTTGCTGTTTCCCATCGGATGCCATGCTGCTATTATCCACAGAATGTGAAAGTCATTTCAGATGAAAACTGCTTTAAAGTGCTTCAAGTTTGGTGTGGCTTGAGGAAAAAATATACATACATTTAAAAAAAAAGTCCTGCAGAAATACACTAACAAACGCGTTTTCTATCCTTCATACTAGTCCTACTTCGGTTCACAGTACATAAACTCTGCCACCAGGGGGCTCTTAACAGAAATGATTTAAGATAACTAGAGAGGTTCTGCTCAGTTCTGCCACCCCTGTTTTTTTAGTTTTTAGTTATAGTTTTTTTTTTTTGTTTAGTTTATTTTTGGGGCTTTTTATATTTTTATTTCGAGGACAGTGGACAGAGTCAGAAACAGGGCTGAGAGAGTTGGGGGAGACATGTGGGAAGGAGCCACAGGCTGACTTGAGCCCAGGCCACCCAGCTAGGCTAACTGCACTCCACTTATATCCTAATTTGAATTAAGGACTCTGAACATTTCAAAAAACTGCATTCAGCCCGGTCTCTTTACTACTCAGTGAGCCCCTATTTTCATTTCATGGATGGGTTTCTCATAATAATACTTTATTGATCCCCAGAGGGGAAATTATGGCATTGCAGCAAAAAAAAAATAAAAAATAAAAAATAAAAAAAAAGAGAAAGAAGGTGGTAAAAATAAAATAGAATTGTAATAAGTATTGCAAATAAACTGTATGGAATTAAATTTAAAGGAGAGGCGGTATACTCATTTGCGTAGGTTTTAGGCATGTAGGGTGCTAAGGATGTCCTTGGCAATATACATGGACACAAACTGTGTTGTGTCAATCCTCCTTACCACCCAATGGTGCCCTCAACAACAATAAAAATCAAGAATTTCTCTGGCATTGAAAACTGTTGGAAACATGTGAGGTCATGTAAGTACTCAATTTATAAATTATTAGTGCTGCCAAATGATCAAAATTTTTAATCAGATTAATCACAGGGTTGCTGTGGATTCATTTTGATTAATTATGATTAAATATCATTCATTTTTAATCTATATTAACCGTTTTTCATTTTGCAAGCTTGGCGGTGCGTTAGCCAAAGTGCTAGCAGAATCCCAGACGAACTCATGCTTCGTGTTAATGCGGTATGTTAAGCTGGAAGTGCTTTCGGCGAAAAGAAAACTACTTCCTGCAAAATGTGCATAATACTTTATGTCGGTCGACTGTTACATCTTGGGTGTTTTTTTTGTACTCAAATTTCCCATCGAGAGGGCCAACGTGCTGTTCAACTCGTCCATATTGAGTTGGTTGGTCACTCCCAGATCAACAGCTGATCTGTGCATGCGCAGCAGCATGCTCGACGGTAACCCTACTTGGACAAAATCCCTGAAATGCATTGCCAGAGATGTTTCAGGGATTTTGAGTCAATCAGCACGGTAGATGGGTTAATTGCGTAAAATTTTTAAATCAGATTGATCATGATGATGGATTAATCCGCATTAACGCATTAATTTTGACAGCCCTATAAAATCATATATATATATAGCTACAAGTGTATTTGTTTTTAATTAGTACAGACGTATTAGTGTGAAAATATAAGATACTGTACCTGTATGACAACATAAACCTTAAACTTTAGCATCAATGTAACCCCCTCTAACCACCTCATAAGGGTTAATAACACATCAATAATTCACATTTATTTTGTATTAGGTTATTGAGACAGTTGAACAGATTTTTTTCCAATGCCAGCTTGTAGGGTATTTTTGGCTTTCATTTCAGAGCTGGCTATACTCTCAAAATATGACTCCATGCTGCAACCTCTAAATGTTACATCAATTAAAAGTGGAGTATTTATGCAAAGTTAAAGTTCAGATTTCTCAGTGAATAATATGATGTTGTTAGACAAACATTTTATTAATAGATATACTTATTTCAAAGTCATCCTGCTCATCAGCGGGTGGAAGAATTAACTCAAGTTACAAAGTCTCTTCACATATGTGATAGAAAAACCTCAATTAATTCTATTTTACGTTGTATCTGCTGCCATTTGAATTGCTGAAAGATGTGCCCTAATGTTTGCAATTGTATGTTTAACAATAAAGGGAAGGCATAAACATATATGTCCTCATTTAACTAGGAGAAAGACTTAGGGCTCAGTGAGAAGCTGTAAAATATACAGTCCAACCACAGACTGGGGTCTCAGTAAGTCCTTACCATCACAAATGGCTAAGGGAAGAGTCCAGGTTAACAGGACCCGTCCCTGTAGAGCAGGCCTCCAGGCAATCATCCATTGTGCCTCTCTCCATGGTGCTGAACAGTCAAGCATACATAACAAGTTAGCTATTCTAATGTAGACCATGCTATACAATATACATGACTGTATGTAATGGCCTCGCTTAGTTGTCAAGTTAATTGGAGATAAACTGGTATGTTACTTTAGTCATCAGTGTGGATGTTTTCCATTATTTATCAAGTTACATAATTCATTCGGATGATTTATTCATTGGAGACATTAAACATCTCATTGATACTGCATGTTGTTCGCTCTGCTCTTTTTCAAGACAGTTAAATGCTTGTGTGTACATTTGATCTTGTTTTTAATTCTTTGTGCACAGAAGTGAGTTTTTGCCATTTGCTTTCTAAAAAAAGTTCCATTTGTTTGCATTTGAATCATGGAGGCTCAGACTGATATTGTAGGTCATTTGATGTTAAACTAAAGATTGTTTCAAAGGTATATCTTAAGTGTTTTTCTAGTTTGCTTTAAGATGTTAAATTGCTTTGACTGCAAATGTATCAAAAGCCTTAAGAAAATAAACCATAAATTAAGTCATAATAAGTTAAACCAAGGTAAAGCTAAAGATATGATGGTGTAACCAAGGTGAGGAGAAGAAAACTGACAATGATAGAGAAGATGGGAGAGGAATGGAAGCACCAATACACCCATCTGTCCATTCATCCATCCATCCATCCATCATCCATCTGTCTATCTTTCCATTAATCTATTTTCATTTTTATTTTTCATCCATCTGTCCATCCATCCATCCATTCTTCAATTCTGCCATCTTTCCAAACATCCATTTATCCATAAACTTTTCCATCCATCTTCCAATCCTTCAGTCAACCCATCCTACTTCCATGATTTTTTTCCTTTCTCATAATTTGACCATCCTTTAATCTGTTCATCTCTCATCCATCCATCCATCCATCCATCCATCCTTTAATCATGCCATTGTTTTATGCATGCATTTTTTTCTTTGTAATCCATCAATCTGTCCATCCATCCATCCATGATTTCATCAATGCATTTCTTCTTTTTCCATTGATCTACCCATTCATCCATTTTCACACCTCCATCCATCCAGTGCCTTTATCTGTCCATCCATCCATCAGTCCATTCATCAAACCATTTATTTTTTTATCTTCCATCCATCCATCCATCCATCCATCCATCCATCCATCCATCCGTCCATCATTCCATTCATCCATCTATCCATCCATCCATCCATCCATTTGTCTGACCATCCATCAATCCATCCTTTAATCGATCCATTGTTTATTCATGCATTTTTTTCTTTCAATCCATCCATCCCTCCATTCTTCCATCCATCGGGTCAAGGGACATCTCCAGTGAGAGCAACACTCGGGGCAGTAGAAGCTAATGACACTGCTGCCCTGGGCTTTCACTGAGGCGCCAGGCTCATAATCATAACACGTACACACATGGACACACACTTCCTACTCCATACACACATCCACTCTTATGAAGAGCTGAAGTGATTTCCATTCAGAATCTTCCGACGGGCGTGCCCTCCAAAGAAAGTTAAACACCATGAAGGACTGATAGGAAATGAGAGTGAGGTCTGTATCACTGCACACCCATCATCCTCTGCTTCTTATTGACGTAAAGCAAAGTTGAGAAGGTCAATAAAAACTGTTTTTTATATCAATATCATTCTCTCTGCTGGAGTGTCACTGCTGCTCTGCCTGCACTTCCTGTAAATGATTTCTCTTAGTTTGCCTCACTCTCTCTTTTTCATGAACCATTTTCCATCCAGTCTCTCTTCTCATTTCTTCATGTTCTTGGGCTGTTAGCAAGGTCACAGAGTCACAAGCTGAAAAGGCTTCTTAGAATCAAAAGCCTCTTTTAGAACCACATGAATCCCTAACACGTGCACTATAGCACATGCAATAAAATGCTTATATGATAAGTGTGTATTAGAACTTTTATCTCTCCCTTGAAAGTCTGTTTCTGCTTCCTTGCTTTCCTATCTTGCTCATTAAAGGAGCCACAGGGGGGACAATGTACTACAGTGCAAAGCTCACACTGAGGTGCACTTCCCTGATTTCTTGCATCACACCTTTAAGCTTAAACACCATTGATCCTTACTTGATGCTCTTTTCTGTTGTCCCTTGTACTTAACCCTTATTTAATCCCACGTTTTGTCTCTAAACATTCATAACAGAGGCAAAGAAGGGGCGGTGTTTTGGTTTCATCTGTGTATGTGATGGTATGTGTGCTATCTACAGTGTTCATGTTACACCGCTTGTATTGAGAGAAGCGATAAATGAGTGCTGAAGATGAAAGAACATTTTCAATTAAGATGAGTATGAAGTCTGCTTCATTAATAATGCAAATATCATTACCCCCATTACGATAGCGCCCCAGTTTAAAGATACTGTGTATGTGCGTGTGTATTTACTCGCTAGCCTTTGAATGAAATCGTATGTGGCTGCTGTGTTTGGAGAATGGATTCCTCAAGTGATTTGGTGGCAGTAATTCATTCCCCTTAATGGCCAAGGGAAAATGTTTTATAGCTTCTTGGAAATCTGCAGAGCTCATGCATGCTTTTTGCTGCACTATGCATGTGAAAGGATAGGACAGTACAAAAGAAAGGGATAAATAAAGATAGAAAACAGTCATATAGGCTTGTCCCATGCTTTCCCTCTAAAATATTTATGCAGCGTGAGATTTCTGCCCCTGATTCTGAGTCCAATTAAAGCTCATCTCTCAATGAATGTGCCTGTGCAGGAGCCAGGAGGAGCAGCAGTCTGCAAAAACAGCAAACACTGCCACTCTGTTACTCAATCTCGCCATCCTCCTTCATATCAGCGGCAATAACACAAAAAGAAAGGGACTACTTTCATCCTTGAATGCAGCACATTAGCCGCACAACATCATGCGCTTATTTGCAATGCTAGCTCTGACATTATAAATTACTGCCTGCGTTTAATGCAACAGCAAACTCCTGACATTAACCTGCTAGCCAGGAATTAAAGCAATCCCCTTTACGTCTCAAACTGCTGAATTATTCAGCAGCTCGCCAATAAGGAGTAGTGCTAGAGAAGGAAAGGGCCTTTGGGTGGGTGCTTCAGAGACAAATGACACAGATGCAAACATGCACTGTTCTCTAGTGGCAAACACATTTGTCTCATGAAGTTTACCTCATAAACATCTGGGAAACAAAAGCAGGAGAGTGATTTATTTGGATGCAGGAGATTAACTCGGCAGCAGAAATTAACCAAAATTAGAATAATTAACAAAACATGGATTCCTCCTCGCTCTGTCTCTGAGCTTCCTGCTCTCCCTCGGCCTGGAGGGCAGGGAGGGCAGTGCCTATGCGGCAGCTTTAAATAGGAATTAGCAGCGTTTCATTGTGATAGTGATTGAGTATGGGTCCCTAGGGTGGGTTTGCTCATTGTTACCAGGCCTTGTAAATCTACTGTAATCCTCCCAGTGTGGGCCAGAGACACACATGAATATTGCACCAACACACATGAATGTACAGTGCACACAACACATGTTTGCTTGTTCTACGCAGCAGAAGAGTGATTATATAGCAAAATAAACATGAACATAACCCCCATGAATCCTTTGTTTTAAATTAATCACTGGTTCATATTTAGAAACCTGTGGCCAGAAGCTTTTATACAGCCTTGTCTTTTCATTGCCACTGCATAAACAATAACAGCCCATATGCCTGACTAAATTGTGTGATAAATTGCAGTTTTTAAATAATAATTTGATTTATTAAGGAAAAAGGGCCAATCACACACCCAGGTCTGATTACTGTCAAACCTGCTGAATCAAGAAATCCCTTCAGTAGAATATGTCTGGCAACAGGAAGTAGGCCAAAAGACCTCAAAAGCAACATATCATTCCATGATCTAAAGAAGTCATGACATCTGTTACTGTTAAAAAGGTTAAAAAGCCATTTCTGAGGATTTGGGACTCCAAACCATGGTGAGAGCCATTGTCCACAAATGGGGAAAACTCAGAACAGTGATTTACCTTCCCAGGAGTGGCCAGCATACCAAAATACTCCAAGAGGGTATCAACAACCTATCTGGGAGGTACCTGGCCCTGTGTGAAAAAGTAATTACCCCTAAACCTAATCAATCAATCTATCTTCCCTTGTATAGCACTAATACATAACCAATGTAATCTTAATACATTTGACAAAGAGGGAAGGTCTAGACTGTCATCACTGTTGTGGTCCATTATAATAGACCAGAGTTAATCATTTATATTACAATAAAGACTATACCCTATCATGTATAATAAAGACCAGCGTTAATCACCATTAGCACAGCACTAGCAGTATTTAGCCCTGTTAAAGTGGCATCATAAACCTTCCCTTAAGAGGCCAGGAACATCGAGCAGACCAGACTCATGCTGACTGTCCTCTACGAAGCAGTGGTGCAGTTGGAAAGGGCTGAAAGTAGAGGTAGGGGTGAAAAAAGCAGGACAGGCAGATGGACAAGAGAAACAACAAAACAACAAATAAAAGACAAATTCATGGCCGTATGGCCATAAATGTATCTCCCATTTTGTAGGATTTTGGTATAGCTTTAGTAATGATGCTGGTGATTATTGGACTGGTCATATTTGGCGGAAACAACTGAAAGCAAGTGTTTGCATTAACTAGCAATCAGTGTTTTGTGTCACTGAGGAATTTCGCCCACTCTTCTTTGTAGAATTGTTTTAATTCAGCCACATGGGGGGGTTGAGCATAAACAGCCTGTTTAAGGTCTATCACAGCATCTCAGTTGGATTGGCCAAAGTGCGCTTAGGCTTGAGGTCACAAACTGATGGTCTGACTTTCTCTCTCAGGATTTTCTGGTAGAGAGCAGCATTCATGGTTCCATCAATTACGACAGGTCATCCAGGTCCTGAATGCAGCCCTAGACCAGCACACTACCACCGCCATGTTTGCCTGTTGGCATGATGTTCTTATAATGAAATTCTGAGTTAGGTCTACACCAAACAGATGCAGGTTACACATGGCAGTCATAATGTGCATGTTTAGGTGAAGTTAAAAGCAAGAACCTCTACAGTATAGGGGACGCTGAAGCAGAAGGGGAGCTTCTGCCAGCTAGTGTTACGGTTAAAAGAGTTACCATGTGAGTTAATGTTACAATGTTACAATGTTACAATGTCATTTAGCAGACGCTTTTCTCCAAAGCGACGTACATTTGAGAGCAAGAACAACACAAGCAATGATCTAGACAAGAAGAAACAACATCAGTAAGTGCCATCAAGTGCTTCAGGTCCACTTGGACGCAAGTGCTGCCGTGTAGAGTTTAAGGCAGAGTACCTAAAATATACATTGTTTATGTAGTTTTTTTTTTTTGTTTTTTTTGTTTTTTTGTTTTTATGTTTTTTTTTTGTTATTAGACAGCAACAATGAATCAAGGAAAATGTGGGATCACTAATCGCCATTCATTAGACTTCACAACAACTATTTACCAAGTACCAAGTGCTGGATCATTCCCAAGGAGCTGGGCAAAGAAATTCCAGAAGTAGAGCAGGACAGTGCGAGCTAACTATAGTTGGGAAACTCATTCAACCACTGGGGGCAGCAGTGGAGAATAGTCTGGCTGAGACTCAATCTACTACAGGGGACAACAGTAGAGAATTGCCTAGCTAAGTGCAAAGTGTTCTCTGAAGAGCTGGGTCTTTAGCCTTCTCTTGAAAGTAGACAGGGAGTCTGTAGATCGAATGGAGTCGGGTAATTCATTCCACCATTTAGGGACAACAGAGGAGAAGAGTCGAGCTAGTGACTTAGGAGCATGATGTGCTGGAAGTACCAGGCGCCTTTCGCTGGCTGAGCGTAGTGGGTGAGAAGGGGTGTAGACCTGGATGAGGGACTCCAGGTAAACAGGAGCAGTTTTAGTTACTGCTTTGTAAGCAATGATTAGAGTTTTGAATTTAATGCGAGCTGCAACTGGAAGCCAGTGTAGAGAGATTAAAAGAGGCGTGACATGAGCTCTCTTGGGTTGGTTGAAGACCAATGCCATGGCAGAAGTAAACACACGCAGACATACAAGGAGGAGAAATGAGAGGGGAGGATTAGGTATCAATATAACAATAACTACAAAAAGTCATATTTGGGACTCTTTTTGTGGACATCTATACAAACTGAAAGAAGGAACATTACAAGTCACCGTGTTAAGGGGTGACTTGCTGACAAATGGTTGTCATATACCTCTTCATCATGTGACAACCACCTATCAGCTGTAACCACGATAACCACGGATGAATTCAAGTGCGAGTCATCAGTTAACATGGTCACTCTTTTAACCATAACATCTGTGAGGAGATGATAGGTGGGAAGAGCAGGGTGTGCTGCTGCAATTGTGCATTGATGAAAACTGAGGCAGAGCGCAGTGCATTCTGGGTGTTGAGGTATTTGAACCCCTTAGGCAAAAAAGAGTGATTCAGCCCTTCCTCTGGATTTATCTGTCTTGTCTTTGTAGCACCATTTTTTATTTGTTTCATTTTTTTCCATCTTTCTGCTGCTTAGACAGCCTAGTTTGTGACAAGTTTATCTTCCCAGTGGCAAATCTTCCCTTTAATTGGCTTTGTTCCAGGCTGCCAGCAGCTTTGTGTTATTTTAATGTAACATACGTCCTTTTGTTTGTATGACTTTTAAAGATAAATCATCTTTTTGAGTCCTTGGATAATTAAGCTTTGTAGATTGATATTTAACAACCAAATGTTTGTTCTGTGACAAACTTTAACACAGAAATGCTACATGTATATGTATGTATGTATGATTCCTTTGAATAATCACTTTTAGTAGAGCTGATTAGTAGAGAAGAGGTTGTGGCTAAATGCTCTTTTGACATATGTTTGCACTATTTTATACCAACCCTTCAAAACTTTTGCCCTCAACCTGGTCAAATATGAGTCAAAAATGTCCAAACACTACCTTTTCTGCACTCAAGTTTTTTTATGTGGAAAGTGTAAGTAGAATGACCATGAAGAAGTTCTTTATACTAACAAATATCTATACTGCTTACTCCTTATCATTTGGCCTCCACCCACTCATCCACCCACACACAAACGCACACACAGTTTTAAAGCAGCAGTGAGATTGCAGAACTAGTTTGCAGCTTTCTGACTCTTGCTCACCTGCCTCTCTGCTTTTGCAAATTTCTAAATCCAGCACCAGTTTATGAACTTCTCCGGAGCCACGTACAAAAGATCAGCGAAAAAAAAAAAAAGCTGATCAGCCAAGGCTGGAAAGTACTTCAGCCCAAACTGGAGAGGTGAGAAGAGGCAGCTGTATGGTCCTTGTACGGCTCACAGCTCAGAGGACGGCAGCTTCAGAGGAGTAAAAGCCACAATCCATTAATCCCCACTCCTCCAGGGGGATGGGACTCACAGAGAGTAGTTCAAGCGAACAAACCAAACTCTTTGTGTGTTTTCTGAGCTTAGGGTGAAGTGGCAAAGACACAGCATGACCCTTTAGCTTGTATTATTAACAGATAAATCACTTAAAAAGATTGGTGGTCGTATTGATTTGGAATCTAAATATTCAAGATTGTATACATTCTGACATGCTGTCCTATGCTAGCTCTGAAAACGAATACACAATAACATAAATGATGCTAATGTATTTCATATGGATAATAATGTTCAAAAAAGTCTAAATGCTGATTTTGATTTTTAGTTTGACCACCAGGGGTTGGCAATAATCAATTACAAGCATTAAAATCATACATTGTCATTTTTAATGTGATATTTTGGGTTTGTTAGCTAGTAACTAGTAAGCTAGTTACTGAATGTTACATCTAGGAGTTACAGAGTAACATTATTGACCACTACAAGTCATGTGACTGACTATCAGACAAACATTAGTCATATTCATGTGCTTATACCTCTGTTTTTGGTCTCTTTATGCTCCAGATACTTAGCAGCTGAATAGGAGATGTATGCTACATGCTAACACGTAGCAGTTACACAGCAACGTTAGCAATCTTTTCAACTCCTGTGTCTCAACATATGAAATGATAAGTAATTTATATTCACCTGTAACTCTATTTTCAGCCCCTCACACTCTTAGAGTAAACATCTCTCTTTTGTAGTAGCCTTTCTTGTATGCTAGCTGCATTCCTATTTGGTACAGTTAGCCATTAACGAGTGATTTATTGTAATAGGCTAATTTGAACCATTAGGCTCGTCTATATCATTTTAAGTCATATATTTTTATCTAGCAGCTCAGTTTTTGGTGTCTACATGCTCCAATAGGATATATCAGTCTCCTGTAGCTAGTGTTTGATATGAGATTTTAAGCTACATTGCCAAGCAGTTACAGAGCAACATTAGCAGTCTTTTCAACTTGTGTCTCACCATATGAAAATATTAATATATATATGTACTTGAAGCTCTGTTTCCAGCCCTTATGCACTCTTAAAGAAAAAAACAACTTTTTTTTAATAGCTAAATCCTTGATTCTATGCTAGCTCGATGTTATGTGGTACATTTAGCAGTTAGAGAACAACCCAGTGTATCATTTCAAACCATATGTGTGGTCAGTATATAAATGTAAGTGATATTTTTATGTAAGAACTCAAAGGTTGGTGACTTCATACTCCAAAGCAAAATACTTCTTTTGTTTTTGCTAACAAGCTAGCTAATTGCAGCTTTCTATGGAACTCAATTAAAGCTCCATCTGTTTCAAAGTTACACATAGTTTTCATACTATTGTCAAAAAGGTGTCCACAGGTAGCCTTAACAGTGTGTCCTTCACATAGAGCATACCTGGGCAGGCCAGTCAGATATAATAATCCACCCAAGAATATTTGTTGGCCCTTTTTCTCCTATTTTTTAAAAACATTTTACATAGTCACCATCCATACACAAGACATGCATCCATACCTCATCCCAGTATCTGAGTGTTTTAGGCTTTACAAAGTACTGTTAATAAATCCTGTCAAAAGAGTAACCTATGAAATTATGTGGGGTGGAATCCCAACCCAACCACATCATTCAGTGGGAAACACGAATAGACTTATTAAGTTACTTAATTTTTTTTTTTTCTCAGAGTAGGGTATAGACCTCTAAGGAGGTCCACTGGGGGAGTAGAATAGGGAGGACATCAATAAAACTCGATCAATAACATTATTTAGGAAAATAATCGTTCTATATATCTTTTAAGATTTTATATGTCGCTACATGATAAAATCTTAAGCCCAGTTCAACCAAACATTTGTGATGAGATAAGTTCAAACTTGCATCTCCAACAGCACGCTCTGCAGCATGCTGAAAACCGACCAGTTCACACCACTGCAACTGGAGAAGACTATTTATTTAAAGTGATTTTTTAAGTAAATGTGCAATAAATCCCCCTCTACAAGAAGGACAGTACTAAACATTCACTTTTTTTCTGTATTTTAATCAGCATGATTATGTATGACATTGGACTATATTATTCACACATGAGGGTGATTCATCACTGAATACCTTTAGTTAAGATGCTGCACGCATGTTTCTTCTCATCGTGGCAGCACAATTTCACGGCTCATAAAACGACAAAAATGCTTTGATGTTTCAGACTTGTTTGAATGGAAATATCCACTTAACAATGTTATTTTGCACTGACTAGTTTATCTTCTACAGCCTCTAATTTCTCATTAGGAGTATAGCGCTGCTGATCGCTAGCGTCACACCAAAACCTCCTATCTCCATTTTTCATGATTTAAATGTTCTTTTTCTTTAATAAATCAGTGCTATTAGTCATACTTTACATCTATCAGTGGGTTTTAAAAATTTCAAACTAATAAAAAGCATTAAAAATATGCTGACTATGACCATTCAGTGTTAAATTATTTGAAAAATAGTGTTTTGGTACACAGATGACCTAGAGGTTAAGTGGCATCCCATGAATGTAGGTGGCCCAGGTTCAAGTCCAGCCTGTGGCTCATTTTCTGCATGTCATTTCCCCACCTTCTCATCCCTGTTTTCACTGACATCTTCTCTCTAAATAAAGGCAAAAAAGCTTAAGAATATACCTTAAGAATACAAAAAAAATCAGTCCTATATTGGATAACGTTAGTATGTTTTTGGGCTCCATGTGCAAAGCTGATGAATGTTGAAGTTTCTGTATGAAAATTATATTTAAAAAAGAAAGATAGATGCAGTAGGAAAATACTCTTTACACCAAAGATGAAGGAAATAATTGAGATTCTGTACTGCTAAATCTTTGATATTTTTTATCATAATGTGAAAAAGAAAAATCAAGAAATTTGCAAAGGAGGTTGATGCTGTATAGGGGTCCCCTACAAGACAAAGTTTGGGCACCCATGTGCTATAACTTTCAGATATAAGTCGTAAATCCCTTAAAAAAATTAAGTAGCTTGGGAGGTAAAGCAGCATTAAATCGATATACTAACAAACAAGCCCCCCGAAATTAAGTTAAATATGATATGCAAGGCCAGATTTGATCATCAAAAACAGAGTAATGGGATCATATACAACAGACCAGCTGTAAATGCAGAGATTATATGATCTTATCTTGTTTAAAAGCATGTTTTTTTCTGTTACCAAACAGTTAACTTATACTTGGAATACAACACAACAGTCAAAAAGGAAATCAATTCCATTTTCATGGAAAACCTATTGCAACGTGTAGCCCTGCGTAATTTGACCTCAGTTTATAGAGCAATATAACAAATTCAATTCAAATATATGAGAAAGTAATAAAACCAGGAGTCATCTATTAGCATGCCCTGCCCTCACATTTATTTGCACGCACTCATCCGTCGCTGCAAACACATACACAAGGCCACGGTGAGGAGTGGTATCTGCTGCTCTCTCAGGCATGCACTTTATATACTATTTTCATATTTAAGCTCAGGGTGGGTTTAAGGCTCCTCACTGGTGCACAGTAGGTGTTGTGGAAATAAATATTTTATACCAGAATCTAATTGCATTTTGTGGCCCTGAGCGCCCTACCAGACAATCTGCAATACAGCTCTAATGGCTGTGCCGCTCGCTCTATGTTCCAGCGCACATACACAGACACATTCACTGCAAGCTGGCTTATGAAGTCAGCATCTGTGAAGCTCTCACACATCTGACTTGTATGACTGGGTCTATAGGTCACAGAGCTGTGTGCGTTATGTATGTGGGTCGTATTACATATTCACAAGCAGCAGAATATACTGAATCTCTGACGAAGCCTGTGAAGCGTACATTCATGTCACAGAGGACTGAGAGCGCCCTTCCTGCTTCGGTTTATTGACCGTAAAAGGTCTTGTATATCCCACATGAGAGGGTTTTGAGGTTAAGCATATGCACATACAAAGACACACAGAGAAATATGTTAAAATAAACGACATTAGTATGATAAAAAATGGGATTATAGCATTAGTACATCAGAAAATGCTGCCCTAAAAATATCAAACATTTCCCTTCAAGAACTCGCACAAACAAACACACAAATATAGAGATAAGTAAATCCTTTTTTGGGCTACATGCCACAGAGATTAAGTCCTCCAATGAGGGCCTTATTGATGATCGACAGAGCCAAACTCGTATAATCTGAGAGAAAGGCCCAATCAATATCCACCACACACCGGTCCAGGCACTTCCTCTCAAATGAAGGTTTAACCCACTGAAATGAGAGCCCTGGGGCCAACTTTCAGACAAATCCCAAACCCTCAGCTTTATTAAGGCAATCAAAATGATAGTCAGTACAAAAAAATGGCCTTGGTTTTTGCTTTGTATTGTCCAATACCAGCTGATGGATGGGGCTGAGCATCAATGCTGGGCCTTTGTATACACAGACAGAGCAAACAAAGAGATGGTAACACAGTTAAATATTGTTCTGTAAAGGTCAGGCTGTTAAAACAGGGAAAGTACTCAAATGGACTCCAGAGTGAGTCCATAACTTCTTTTATTTTGTTTTTTACTTTCTTGGGATCCGTACGAGCGATTACAACAGTAACAGAGATTCTTCTTGGGGGTCCATAAATACAATTCTCTTCTTAAAGAAAAGGAATTTTAGAATAAGATAACAGTTAAAGGAGTAGTAAGCAGATTTAAAAATCCTAGTTTGGTGTAATTAGGGCCCAAGCATCAACCTAGGGTTGGTGAGGACCCTATTGTGTCTGTATGCATCATTTTTCTGGTAGAAGAGTTACTAATCTGGGGTCTTTATCGTGCTAAGTGGAAGTTTTGGTATTTTGGTGGAATCGTGAAAATCCACCAAGCAGGGGACTGGGTAAGAGCTACACACATGAAAATCGGTACACATATGTATCATGATCAGACAGAAAAAAAAGTCACTTGGGGCCATCCTATAAAACATACAGGAAGCGCACTACAAACAGCTAAGTGCTGGTGCTAGATGGGTTTGAGGTCAGGGCTCTGTGCAGGCTAGTCAAGTTCTACCAAACCAAACTAGAAAAGGGCTTTCCCCAGACTGTTGCCACAAAGTTGGAAGCATAGCCTTGTCCAAAATATCTTGGTATACTGACGCATTAAGACTGAACCACAATGGAGATAAAAGGCCTAGACCAACCCTGAAAAACAGCCCCATTACATTATTTTTCCTCCACCAAACTTCACAGTTGGCACAATGCAGTCAGGCAGGTTATGTCCTCCCAGCACCCCCCAATCCCAGACTCGTCTATATAACTGCAAAACAGAGCAGAGTGATTCATCACTCCACAGAGCATGTTTTTACTGCACCACACTTCAGTGTCAGTGTGCTTTACACCACTTCATTTGATGCTTGATGTGAGGCTTGCATACAGCTGCTCAGCCATGGATACCTATTCATTGAAGCTCCCCCAACACAGTTTTTGTGCTAACATAAATGCCAGTGGAAAGTTCAGAACTTTTAAGCTATGGAAACAGCAGTGTGAGTGACTTAAAAGCCGGTACACACTGTGCAATTTTCGATTAAGCCACAAATTTTGAAGTCGGGCCAACTTTCAGGCGTATTGGGCATTGTTTGTCATGCTGTTGCATACAATGGCTGGCCACAGCCCCACTACAACCCAACGAACTGCTCCCAATTGATCGGATGGATTTCCAACATGTTTGATATTTTAGTCATTCAACTCTAGATACTTCAGAGAGCAGAAACGCAAGCAAATGAAACAACTTTGGGGTATTGTTTTCCTTTGTAAACTGTCAGACAACATCCTAAATTACAATGACAACAGCTGGAATTACTTTCTGATGCCCCTCTGCCCCCGCTATGATAAAGGAAATACATGAGTAGGAAATGTTTCTACCTGTGGACCTGCAGCTGACACTGATGGTGATGTGGTTTGTGTGTGTGTGATAGAGCAAGATACCCAGAGAGATAGCTGGCAGAAACGGATCTGTTCATGCCAATAAAGTAAATTGAAAATTGAAATTGATAGCAGGAGAGAGAGAGGGAGAGAGAAAGCAGGATCGAGAGAGAGAGAAAGAGAGAAGATATGACTGGAAACACTTCACCCTAAGTGTGTGAGACTTCTTTAAAAAGGAAACTCTGCTGATTTCTGTCATAGTCCATCCTGACTTCACTCATGCAGCGTGAGCACTCAGGGTGGGCACGACCATCAGACCGGACAATGTGAGCACATAAATCATGTGTGATAGTTGTGCATTTTAAGCAATTCAGACGCACAGTATGAGTTGACATTCTGCTAAGACTGTCGTAGGGTCAGCTTGAAATTGCACAGTGTAATGCACCACATGCCTTAGCAGTTGTTGAAACCACTCTGTGATTTTACTTAGTTTTCTACTTCATGGCTGATTAGCTGTTGTTCCTAAATGCTTCCACTTCCCGAGAATACCACTACCTGTTGACTGGGAAATATCACAAACGGTCCTATTGCAAAGGTGGCATCCATCACCGTGCCACACTTGAAGTCACTGAGCTCTTCAGAACAACCCATTTTGTATCACAAATGTTTGCTAATGGAGACTGCATGGGTAGGTGCTTGATCTTCTCCACCTGTGGCAACAGGTCTGATTGAAACACCTGAATTCAACAAAGAACAGGTGGGGTCAAACTTTGTCCACAGTGTTTTTATCTAATGCAAAGCTGTTCAATACAAAGAGAAAGCCAGTTGTGGTGCTTGGTCCAAATGAACATATCTCTTCAGCTGGATAATGAGTGATAAAACTGTCCTAATTGCACAAATGCATTGGCAACATAATATATTGGTTTATTGTAGACAATGTGCAGAAGTGCACTTGAAATTGTTGGAGATATAAAACAAGAAATGACCCAGTATCAGGTACCTAGGTTGCTGTTTTAGTGCTATGGTATTGGAACAAGCATCAGTATTGTTTGATTGACATAAGTAATATATCAACATTCAAAATCCTGGCATCATGCCAACACATTATGCTGGCTTGAAAGTAAACAATGCATGCAAAAGAAAGTCTTGGCTGCAAAAAATATACCACTGAAGATAGCCAAACCAGAACCTCTATAAGGTTGTGTCCTGCTCAAAACGGTTCTATCACTGACAGATGAAAGATGATTGGCTCTGAGATGGATGTAAATGTTATTTGAAACAGACTACAAGTCTTTCTGGTGTCAAATACTGTCTGTTACTGACATTCCTCTCAGCTCTGAACGTTTCCCTATTACTCTGCCCCTCAAAAGCAAGGAGCCAGGCCAAAAGTGTTGTTTTAAATGGACTGGATCTAATTTTGCTCTTGTTTTGAAGGTTTAGCCCAGTTTACTGGACAGTCATCAAGGCAGGATAAGACTACAGACTGTATAACTTGTTAGACTGTTCTATGTTAGAAAGTAAGTGCTCCTTCTAATGAATGGAAAAGCTTCTGTTCATTTTTTAAACTTTGTTACATGAACTGACTCTACACTGCTGCATCTCTGCCTCCATCCAAGCTGGCTGCAGGGCTGCTGAGGTCCACAGAAATCCCTTTAGGATTACCCAGTATAGATGTGAGTGTATGTGTAGATGCACATTCAGAGGGTGGGCTCAATGCAGTGCACAACTCCAATATGGTTTCCCGTTGGACCGCAGCCAGCGTTTACATATGAATAAATATGAGAGAAAATCAAATAAATAAAAGGCAAGCAGAGAAAAATAATCCTGTTAAAGATCAAACAGCAGGCTCTCCTTTTCCCTCCTCCTGCGTTCTCTCCTACCTCAATTTTTCTCCAATTTATACCTTAGCGCATCTCCGCTCCCACCTCTTTCTCTTTCCCCTTACTTTCCTCACTCATCTTCCACTACACCATCACTTTCAATATTCATTTCAGGCTCCCACTTCCTCTTCCTCTCCATCTTTCCCCCATCTTCCATCTGCTTTTCGATTTCATGGCCGGCCATATCTTTAATCTTGCGCTTCCCCCTTTTCCCCCTGTCCGACGCTCCCTCGCAGCCCTCCCCTCCCTCCATCTCTCCTCTCCAGTGCAGAACTAAATGGAGATTAATGAAGGGAGGAAGATGTGTCTGTCATCCAGACAGTCTGATGCAGCCACCACCGCCACTGAAGTACAGGATGTATTCAAAACGCACTAGGAAAAGCTGGGCACTAATACTGCTCTAGCTGAGAAGAACTACAGATTAGCCCTCCACTTCTGTTTAGATGATTTGTAAATACTAACCACACCAGTGAATCATACATGCCTTTCTCCTGTATGTGGGGTTTCCATCTTCTCTCTCTCTCCCTTATATCCTATCTTTGTAGAATATTCAGAGCACACCCCAGTGTCTCATTTCCTCCCTAAGTTTAAATCCTGACAACTGACGACCGCTCGCTGCTCACACGCCAGTCAAACAGCTCTGATAAGCCCCGCAGGAAATTGACTCGTATTTTAGAGCTTCATCTTCGCACATCACTTCCTTCCACCACCCATCATGCCCTTGGTTAGAGGTCAAGCTGCTTTAGCTAATCTCATATGCAAATTTAAGCATGGTAAAGTGTGAACATGAGGGTGATGTATGAACTATGTCCATAATTCATGAGACATTACTAGAAACAAGACACACTCATGTTGGAAGACAACTATAAACTGATGCTGACTTTCTTGGAGCAGTTAGAGCTGGCTGAAAGCATGAAGAAGCCTGAAAAGTCAGCCATCATTCTTGAAAGAGCTGCATGCTGAATGAAAAATTTAACATGGATGGCCACAAAGTGCACAGGACTAGCCAGGTCAACTTCTAAATATACCCTTCCCTTTTTTGTTTTCACATTACAGTGCCTCATCCTTGGATGTTTTGCCCTTTTATTGATTGATAAATCAATCATGATCAATGTCAATTGCTATGGCAATAACCTTTTCTCTGAGTTGCTTGGAGTGTTCTGTTATATTCATGGTGTAATAGTAGCCAGGAACACTAATTAACCAGTGACTGAACCATCCAGACACAGGTGTCTTTGGACTACAATCTTGGGATACATTCACTGCGCTCAGGTGATCCCCATTTCATGTAACATGAGACTACCAGCACTGATTGGCTGGACCCCTGTTGAATTTGGTCAAGTCATGCTAGGACTGGAACAAAGGTCTGGTTGCTAGAAAATGAGTTAAAAAAGGAAACAGAGTAGGGCATTTAAACCTTATGATGCACTGACTTTATTCAGTTCACAACAACAAGTATGAGCGAGGCTGAGATGGTAACCGTTAGCTAGGACACTAGCACTACTCATTTAATGTGAATGTGTTGAAGTTAATGAAACACATCTAGGAAGGGATCATTCATTGGACCTTTCAGTGGTCACAGAACACGAAAATATGCCCTGAATAGTAGTTAAAGATGATTGCATACCTATGTTAGAAAAGTCAAGAATGTATTCCAATCCAATCCAATCCAAATTTAATTATAAAGCACATTTAAACACAACAAAATGCTGACCAAAGTGCTGTACAGTAAAAATTAAAAACAATAAAACAAACAGTAAAACACAGACACAAGACAGAAGTAAAACTGGAGGACATAAATGGATCAATTAAAACAGAGGGGATTAAAAGCCACAATCTCAAGCAGAGCCGAAAGCCAGGGAGTAAAAGTGCATTTTTAAGTTTGATTTAAAGACAGGCAGAGAGGGGGACAGCCGAACATGAAGAGGAAGAGCATTCCAGAGCTTTGGTGCAGCTACTGAGAAGGCTTGGTCACCCCTGAGCTTCAACGTTGACCTTGGGACGGTCAGAAGACACTGATCAGAAGATCTGAGAGTCCGAGATAAAACATGGGGTTTCATAAGGTCAGAAAGATATGGAGGAGCCAGCCCGTTTAGAGACTGAAAAGTTAACAACAAAATTTTAAAATCAATCCTAAAACGCACAGGAAGCCAGTGAAATGGGGAAAATGTGGTCAAATTTACATCGACCAGTTAAAACACAAGCTGTGACATTTTGAACAAGCTGTAAACGATTAAGAGAGGTTTGGCTGGCACCAAAATAAAGTGCATTACAATAATCTAGACGCATAGTAAAACAAGCTATGTGATGTTAAAACCAAATTTCAAGTCCAAAATACAACAATGCTCGTCCCTCAGCTGCTGGCGTCCCAAGTTACGGTCGCGATATTATGACGCAGGCAAGTTAGGCCGAAGTCATCCCACATTCACCCAGGTGTGACGTTCCCACTGGAGCCGATTGTAGGCGAGCAGATAAAAACCCTGTGTCCATTGCAGGATCAGTCGACGCGGGTCTGAATGCCGATTAGAGCCTTTCCCACTGCCAACAGGAGCAGATTGTTGGCGTGTTTAAACCGTTTTTTTCGGCCAGTGGGGTATGTGTCAGCCCTGTGATTGACTGGCGACCAGTCAAAGGTGTACCCCCCCCCCAAACCATCTAAACCAATCACAGTTGCTTTGGTGCCTAGACTTAACCAGTAAGTCGTGGTGCTTGAACTTGACAAAGTACTTTTGATGCCTATGTTGGATCAGTTCCTGGTCTTGACCATTGAGCTTTGGTGCCTAAACCTGACCAAGTTGTTTTGTTGTATTTTACCAGAAAATTCTGGTTTCAAAACAACCATGCTGTTTTTTGAGAACTTTTAAAGCTTACTGTAGATGCTGCACCTACTTTGGTGCCTAACCTCAACCAAGCTGTTTAGGGCCCTTTACTTAACCAGTGGGTTTTGGTGTCTAAACTTAACCAGTGAGTTTTTGCACTTGGACAAAAACAAGTAGTTTGGGGGTCTGAACTTAAAGTCAGCAGTTTCAAATATTAACCATCTGTCATGATTGCTGTCTGTCCAAAAGTAACAACATCAGTTTCATTTAGCAATCACAGCAATCACAGTGG
Organism: Cheilinus undulatus; assembly: GCF_018320785.1. Classification (NCBI taxonomy): domain Eukaryota; kingdom Metazoa; phylum Chordata; class Actinopteri; order Labriformes; family Labridae; genus Cheilinus; species Cheilinus undulatus. The sequence goes on along the minus strand of NC_054879.1, from coordinate 35,190,460 downwards.
TACCTTAATTTGAGGTAAACATGATGTATTTGGGAGCTTCAGCATATATTTATACCCTGCTGTCTCACTGAGAATATACCACTAGTGTGTCTACCCATACTGTATATATGTGTGTATTCATGCACCAAGGAATAGGGGATTGCTCTCATCATAACACACTACCCAAACTACTCAAATTAAAAATAAACATTGTGATGAAGATGATGCATTTACTCACAGGGTAATTACAACATCAATTAAGAGCCATCCACAAATGGGCCACATTAAACACCACAATCAGCTGCTTAAACCAGCATACTAACTCACTTATCATTGCTCACATAGCCCTGGTGGATTAGCAGCTGTTTATGTGTACGCTATATTCATCTTTCTATTGTTTCCCTCTCTCAGCCTGACTGGATGGTGCTTTCAAGGCGCAGACATCTCCTCTTGAGTTTTTCTGTAGCAGCGTGCATAGCAGCCAGGGGAACGCAGCGGGAGAGCCAGGCTCATGTGACTCTACCACTGGTGAGAAAGAGGAAGAAAAAGTGACAGGCTGGCATACACAGCGGGGACTGCAGTTAAGTCGACAGGAAGACTCCTGTGAGGCAACTGCAGCTATGCTTGGAGGAGCCGGAGCTCAGTTACATGAAAGCATCTGCCCAGTCAAAATGGGGTCCAATATCTGCATCTGTTTCCACAGCTAAAGCCAGTTTTTATTAAAAAAGGACCGAAACAACCTGAAATCAAAGGGATGCAGCTTGTTTTTTTTTGTTGCCCTGCAGTGAATTCTAGTTTGGATAGAAAAGATAGTGACCTAGAAAACTACCACAGGAGGTGTTCATGCTTCAAAGCAGAACTGCAAGCATCGACTCTCTAACCTTTTATTTGTAATTAAAAAGAAACTTTGACATTTTGTGTGCTTTTGAACAGCAGATCCACCACAGTTGCATTTTCTTTGACCTCTTTGCTGACCACATGAAAATAAATATATTTTTCTTCATCAAAAGAAAGGATCATGAAAGCAGAGTTTCAAACCAAACCGTATAAAAATCTACTAAGACAAAATAAACATTCATTTTGCTATTATCTGCCATATTTAAAATGTCACAACAAAAACTGGATAACACTATTTTAGTAGGCCCTAATTACCTCAAGCTTTAAGTGGTAATTATCAATAATTCCTCAAGAATAAGGTGGTAATCACATTGTAATAAGTTATATGGCAATCTGAGAAAGACTTTACCTGGTAATATTGTACTAATTATCTAGTAACTCATTGTATTATTGTGGCAATTTTCTGATTATTAGGTGTTTTTTCAACTTAACCCCCTTACCCTTAGCCTAACACTACTCTTACCCTTACCCCCTTACTCTACCCTAACCCTAACCCTAGAAATAACCTCCTGAGACCCTCACTCTTGTTTGAAATGCATTTTTCATTTTTCTCACCTATGTGAAATAAGTTGGACCTGATATTACACTAAAAGAAAATTATTATTTCTTTACTTTTAGAGAGTAGTTTTCACAAATAATGTTTTTAAAATGCTAAAAGTGGTGTCATTTCTTGATGATAGACCACAAGAGCTTATCAAGGCCAGAAATATACTTCCATTAAAATGTTCAGGAGGTCTTAGAAAATATTCTTTAGAAATACTGGAGATTTTCAAAACATAAATATTCCCCCAAATTTCCCCAAAACTTCTAAGACACTAAAAACATTCTGTGAATGTTCTTAAAACAATTGAATTCCATAAAAAAAAAAATCCTAAAATATTTTCCAAATGTTTCAGTCAATCCTTCTGAAAAAGCCTATATATTTGAATAAAATGTTCACCAAAATTCCCTAAAAAATTCTAAAAATATGGGATTAAATTTCAAATCAAATTTCCAAACAATTATTAACATAATTTACATGGAAAATTTCCAAACAAATGTTCCAAAATTTGCATAAAAATTTAGGAAAATCTTGAAATATAGTCCCTCCCCCAAATTTCCAAACAATTCCCAAATTTTTACAAATAAATCCCCCAATTTCCAATAAAGTAACTACAAATTTCAACACAAATCCATCCAAAACGTCAAATAAAAAAACTCCAAAATATCCATACATTTTCCACCAAAATTTCATGGAAATTCTTGAAAAATTTCAAACAAATTACCCCGACATTCTAAGCAACAAACAATTTAAATATCAAAGGAAATTTTGGAAAATATTGCAAAAATCCAATAGCAGAATTCATTTTTTACCTGTAAGAAAGCTGAAATGTAATGTCCACATATATGTTTGCAGGGTTTTTTAAATTAGCTGTCATAAAGAAATTATCAGGGAATTATTAATAAACTTATACAGAAAAATATCATGTTATTTCTGAGAAATTACTTGGTGAAATATTGCCTAATTACCACAGAAGTGCCACATTATTTTGAGGGTTAGGGTCAGAATAAAGGTAAAATACCACCTAAAATCAGAATTGCCACAATATTATGAGGAGTTACCTAATAATTAATGCATTCCTACTTGGTAAATACTTTGTTCATATTAATGAGTTATTACTTGGTAAAAATGCAAACTTATTACTGGGTAATTGCCACCTTATTTGCGAAATTATTAGATACATACCACTTAATACTGTAAAATTATTAGGTAATGAGGGCCCACTAAAGTAAGGTGCTAGCAATAATGTTCTGAGATGATCCCTTTAGACTTTATCCCCTGTCCCTCGCTCTTTTTCTCATATGCCTTTTTCTCCCCTCTTAGCTTGAGGGTAATGCCTCTGTCCAGCTGCTCATCTGTGACTTTTACTGTAAGGTGCATTCGACCCTGAGACGATCACACAGAATGTAAAACCACATAAATACACACATGTAGCAATCAAGGCTTGTCACAAGTCATACAGCCATTACACACAATATTGTAGCATCAAGTAGTAGAATCATGTGTGATGATGGGTTATGGTTACGGTAAAGCTCCACTATGGCTCACATGCTTTACATAACAGGAGAGTTTAGAGGTAGGCCTATAACTGGAGCAGCTTATTTAACACCAAACCTTGCATAACTGACAGTTCTTTTTATGATGCTGACTAACATTGATCACAATAGGACGTGAGCAATTCATTTCAAAGAATGAGATGAGAGGTGGGAATGGTAAAACTAAAGGCCAGAGCATAACTCTTACAACATGGCATTGAAGAAAAGTTAAGGGGTTTGAACATAGAGATTAATGGCTGAGATTCCATTCACATAACTTTTTTAAGGGCTTTTATGCAACAGCATCAGAAGTGGAAAGACACAAGTACAGACATACTTCTTGACCATTTTAAACAACTTAAGATATCTTATTTTTTATAGTCTTTTACTGGACAGCTCTGCATTCTAAGCTTAGCGGGAACCAGGGTTCGGGCGAGGTCAAAGGGCAATGCTTCCAGAGACATTTTTGACAATGCTATGCTTCCAACTTTCTGGCAATGCTTTGGGAAAGGCCTTTTTCCATTGCAACATGACTGCCATAGTCCAAAAAACAAGAGCAATAAAGACATGGTTTGATGAGTTCAGAGTGGAAGAACTTGACTGGTCTGACTTTAACCCCATGGAGCACCTTTGGGATGAACTGGAACGGAGATTGTGCGCCAGGTCTTCTTATGAAAACACTCCAAAAGAGGTGGAAAGCCTTCAAAGATGTATGGCCAGGTGGCCAACAGTAAATACTTTAACGGTTGTAGTCCCAATGATCTAAATATGAGCAACTACTTTGGCTAAAGATGGTCTAAGAAGATGGTTTGACTTTATGGTGGAGATGGACTATATGAGCTGTCTTTAGGGTTGAAGATGGGGTAAGTGTAAGAAATATTTAGGCCAAAGATTGGCTGTCTTAGGGGTTGCAGTCGTCAAAACATGGAATGTGTCCTTGGGCCGATGATGGCCAAAACATAGACCATCATCAGGATCATGTACAGTCCAAATTTGACCTCTGTCTTTGGCTGCACCTGATCTGAGGAAGGACTGAGTTAATGGTCGAAGATAGTCCTCAAAAAGAACCATGTTTGGGGCTAAACTTGGCTTGGCTGAGACTGAACACAGTCAAGACCTGTATTTCCATTGAAATAGCAACCACCCTAAGCCCCATGGATACGTCTCCTGTTGTAGGCCATCACAGGCTGACATCCTGATGGATGATTGTAATAAATACAGGTACACTCCCTTATAAAACTGTTCAGATAAAGCTTCCAGGCAGTGGATTATTTCAAAACCAGCAAGATCATTTAATATCTTGTGTTGTTTGACCTACTTGACTCAGCATATCTGAAATGAAAGGAACTGATAAGAATAAAGGACAAAACTTTGGTTATAAAATCCCCCAAAATGAAGTCAGTTCTAGAATAAAAGGTGAAGGGTTCATACTCAGACCAGTGGAATTTTTCACCTCCTGAAACCTCTACACTCTTATCAGCACTGTCTGTTTTCTAATTGAAGGATTAACCAAGGCGAGGCCTGCTAGCTTTACAGCAAAGCTCGCAGTCTTATGCAGGGAAAGACAGCACCGTTGTAGTCCGGGTCAGACACAGGATACTGAAAGTGCTGAGAGGAAGACAGAAATGGCAGAAATGTGGTTTGATATGTCATTACTTAAGGAGTTTTGTGGCTCTGGGGTAAACTGAGTGCCTGACTGCATTTCAAAACTATATCTGAAAGAGACAGCGAGCAAGTTAAACACAGTCAGGGGATGTTTTGTGATTACCCGAGATGAAAATGTGTCCTGACATAAAATATGTGAAGCTTAGAAAACTGCTATCTTCCCATTCATCTCTACTTCCCCTCTCTTTTCAATCATAGTGCTCTTTTGCTATCATTTTATCTATCTTAATGTTATATTTCAGCTGATTTTTCTCTCTCAATCACATGTCTGTCACATTCATATGCTAATAGTCCTATTTTAATTCATTTTTCCACTCCCTTTTACTTGCAGTGTTCACTTTCTCATCCATCGTGTTATATCGGCATTCCTCTTCCTCCCCTCCTCCATCCTCTTTCTCTCGTCTTCCCCATCCTCTTTTGATCTTTGAGCTGAATTATTCCATCTTACCCAGGCTTTTAATTCTCCTGATTGAGCCAATTACCTTCTGGCTGGATCAATGTGGGAAAGGTAATGATTTAAATGGCTGCTGCATAAAGCCACATAACCACTTCAACTGGTGCAAAAAAAAAAAAAAAAAAAGGGAAGGGGAGGGCGAGTGGGGGAGAAAAGAGGGAGGAGGTGGTTTAGCTCAGGGAGGGAAATGAATATCCTCTCTTTAACACAGGCGTGCATGATTCAGCATGTACGTCTAAGTGCTTCATTCTGTGTCCCTGCCTCTACCTGATGTATGCTACAATGTAAAACCAAGCAGGGGAGGCGGACTGTGCAAACCGAGTTTCCTCAGGGATTATCTAAAATGTATGGGCTCTGTGGAAACTGGGTCAGTCTGATCCTAAATGGTGCCATCGTAGCAGAAAGCTACTAAGTCAATCCTTCAGAATCCTACTGTCGCTCCCTGGCTTGTCATCCTACCTCTACATGTGCACTTCCAGGTCATGTAACATGTACAACCCCGCGTACTCACACTTGCATACTGTACATGAGCACACACACCCACACACCCATCATCGCGACTCGTCTTCTCCTGTTGAGTGAGCTGTCCCATCCTATTTGGCCTTCCTCCTTCATCCTCCTATCTATTATTGATGTAATGGAGCATTGTATCTAAATGCAGCTCTGCCTGTGACAAGCACTTCAGCCTGAAGGGAACCAGGGAAGCAGGCCAACGGCCGCGAGCGCCCACTGGGTTCGCTCGGGGGCCGAGTCAGCGAGGAGATGGATGAATGATTGGGCAGGTGGTTATCTTGGGCTTTGGCTTGGCCTGACACAAATATCCATGGCACAGGGCTTCCTTTTTCATTTGTGTTGTCTGAAGCCATTTCAAACATGGACTATCCAACATAGCCGGGGCCATCGAGCTGCTACAGTAATGACATTTTAGAACTGTGCATAGGTGTGCATTATGTAAATGCTCCATATGGCTTCATTAAGGAAAGAAAGAAAAAGGCACAACCTGAAGAGAAGCAGAGTTATTGCAGGAAAACGAAAGGGCATTAAAAAGTTAGCCCCAAAAGAAAAACAAGTGATCTCAGTTCTCCCAAAGGTGCCATCAGTGATGGATCTGAAGCCTTAATTCATGACCATGAGCGCAAATAATACTGATCCTGCTTCTAAGAGACTGCTAATCATTTCTATCATTAATTTCCTCTTGTTTCAAAGAAATGTGCATCTTCTCTAAGATTCAATCAGTACAAAAGTCACATTTAATCATCTTAAAATGGGCTTTTGCAGGTCTAAAATCTATCACAGTAAATCAGAAAAATAATTTCATGAAATTACGTTTAGCTTTTCACTCAGCTTGTCTATATTTTAGGCACACCATTGTTCTGTATTGAGATGAAATTCAGTAGTGCTATCAGCAGCCCTGTTGAAAATGTAGTGGTAAAAAATGCTTGATTGGATTCATTGGAAATGTATTGCAAAAACATGCAAAACCTAATACAGATTTTCAATATAAATTCATCGATCCCACCTTATTTCATCATTACAGTACAGAAAAATAAGATTCCACAGCACATTTTTTCCCTCAATAGTGTAGGTTCAGGTAAAGTAGATTTTACATAAAAACTCACAGCCTTTATTTAGGATATCGTCTCATATTTTTTTTAATACCGTGACATCACATTCATCAGCATCATTCAACTCAAGAATTTTCTTATATAAAAATATTAGATCCCTAGAGCAAATATTGCTTATATAGTGGTTTCAGATAGCAGTGCTACTATCAACTACTGCAGACTGACAGAAAGAATATCAGTCAAACCAAATTATTTTCACAAGTCATGTTTCCTGTTGAGTTTCTCTTATCTTGTTGTCTTATTTATGTTGTTTCTTCTGTGCAAACCTTGTGCAAAACATGAAATGTTGTATATTCTTTGTGGTTTTCTGTAGTGTCATATGGTATGGTATGGTATGGTATCATATTGTATGGTACCATATCGTGTAGTATCATATCGTATGGTATCATTTCGGATGGTATCATATTGTATGGTATTGTATTGTATGAAATCGTATTATATCATATGGTATTGTATTGTATGGTATCATATGGTATGGTATGGTTTGGTATCATCTGGTGGTATCGTATGATCGCATTTATATCACATACCATGAACTACCACAGACCTGTGTCTTTCAGCAAAACTAACTTTTATCTGAAAAAAGTCAGTTGCTTTAAAAGATCACATTCCTTATTGCAATACTAAAAATAATGTTTTTAATTTTCATCTGCCTTTCCTTTAAAAAAAAAGAAATGAAATCACTGTGGGTTAATTATTTTCATCATAACATTAATCTCATTTTATTATCTATTTTTTTTTTGAGTCTTCTCCTCAAATTTAAACTAGCATAAACCAGCTGATCTTGCCACCCCCCAACACACCCCTGCACCCCTCCACTTCCCTTACACACAGCAGCTCATCTGTTTTTCTTCCTCACTGTTTTTCTCCTTCAGTGTTGTCATCAATAGCTTTTCCTTGATTAAATACAACAAGGGTGGGAACTTTTTGAAGTTTTAACATAAATTCACAAACTAAATGGTAAAAGTCAATGTTTGACAAGATATGTTGCAGAATAATGGGTGACAGATGAGAGGAGAGTTTCTGTGCTGCAAATATCATGAGGGAGAGAGGGAGAGCGAAAGTGAGCGGACACTGCAAGCACTTAATTGATTATGGATGGAATCAATCTCCAAAAATAGAACTCTTTATGGTTAATTTACTAATGAGTGACGGCCAGGGAAAGTTTAGGTCTGGTCAAAGTTGTATATGCATTACCTGGATCATATTTATCATGCAAACACTGGACTGATGTGCAGAGAGAGAGAAGAAAAACGCACAAAGTGAGGCTCCCCCGGGCCATGAGGCTATGCGTAGTCATCGTTTAGGCAGGGCCGGCCCTGCTTGAGAGCATACTGTTAATGCACACTAGTTTAGATGATACTTTATCAAGTATTTTCTACTGTCTGATTGTATGGTAGCCAATCATTCTGTAATTTGTACTGTTGTACAGCGCTCAATAATATCAACTGTCCTTATGTGTCATCAATCTTTATCTTGTTTTTTACAGTCAAACTAATCCAGTTTAAATATTGAAATGCTCCTTCCAGAAGAACACTTTATAATACTCATTTGAAACCCTCCCAGGCATTGGATTTTGTTGCTTTGAGAAAAACTGGTCAGTAAGCCAGTGCAAAAATGTACATAAGGGTGATGCTAAACCTGTGGATTATTCTTTTAGCCTAATGGCCTTCCATTCAGACTTACTGAAAGTGTTGCTGAATTTAACCTGGTCTGACGTGTGGAGGTTACTATTGTGACTTTTACATGGGAATGACCAGGGTGCTTTATCTGACATTGGATATTAAATTGCCATGTGACCGAAGTGTCTGCAAAGGGGCTTAGCACAAAAAGAGAGCTTTTGCATCACTTCAGCTAAACATTATCCAGAACAAGGATTTCAAATTCAAAATAGAAAGAGGGCTGCAGGTCTACAGGGCAAGTGCAGGGATAGAGTTTCATAATAGTTGAGGATTAGATGTGAGAGACAAAGGCCTGGTGTCTATAGGTGCTACCATAACCAATAGGCCACCAATGGCACTGTTTGTAATGACTGAAAGCAGAGTGACGGCAGTAATTAGTTGAGTGTGCAATGTTTCGCTTACTCCTTACATTTGTTGAAGAGTGTTTTTCTGCTGGTTACTTATAAAAGCTTGAGTAAATCAATTTTTCAGAACAGCCAACTCTGCAATTGACAAGGTGACATCAGGCACAGATAAAGATGTGAAAAATGTTCTCAAAAAGAAATGAGGATATGTTCCATCTCAATTACTATTTAAATCTTTTTATTGTATAAAAGGCACAAAATTACACAGCACATCTGTTCACTCAGAGTGTGTCTTGAGAAAGACTTATTCAAAACAGCATGAGTGCTTCCTCTCGCCTTTCTTTTCTGAATTTTTATCTGCTCTACATTCAGAAACATGGTAGCAATTCAGTGTAGAAATCCCAGCCTTTTTTCTGATCACACACCAGCTAAAGTGCAGCACCTTTGTGGGCCATTTGAAGTCCATAGTCCATCTGAACCACTTAACCGAGGACAAGGAGGCCAAAAGCAGACTTGGTTACCACGGCAACTAGAGGGTCGGTTCTGCCTGGGAGGTCAACGGTGATCGGTTCCCTTCAGAGGAGATGATGTTGGAGAGGATCAGTGAAAGCTGAGTGTAACTGCCTCTTCACCCCCCCCCCCCCCCCACCACCACCACCACCACCACCACCACCACTGTCTGTATCCACTGAACTGGGAACTGGACTCTCCATCTCCTTTTCAATGTCAAATCGACCATACTTCAACTTCATATCACCTCTATCCCCTCTATGTTTGTTCTCATATCTCAGTACACCATGGTTCTTGATGGTATAAACACAGAATGTATAAAAGACATGTACAATCCATTTCTTTGTCCTAAATCCAAAAGCTCACACGGTCTCTGTTCCTTTGCATGTTTTTAAATCTGCAGATTTCAAGAGCCAGAGGAAGGATTTCTGCTCTTAACTGAGCAACCAAAGATCTCTGACTTCTTCCTAGGTTTGCTTCAACATAATATTTAGAAACACAATCCTGCTTTTTATGAATATATGCTCGTATTCGGTTTTACCATAACATTTTTAACCCAAAGTGGGGCCTTTGGCCCCTGGGGATGTGTGAGGCAATGGCAGGGGGCCTCAGCATGTATATTGCCAGAAGCTGCAGTACACACAGCATGCAGGGTTTTTACATTTTAGAGCCCCAGAAATCAAGACAGTCTGGCTTAAGGATATGGCAAGTTTTAAGGTAAGGGTTAGGATGCAAAAAACTAGAAGTCCAAAACCTGACCTGCAAAACCTAGTTATGAAAATATTAATAAAGCAGGTTGAGCAGTCTGCTCAAAGGGAACAAGCTTGTCCTCCATGAAAAGCTCTATTGCAGCTAACCTAGCTAAGGCTAAAGCTAACAAAGCTATGTAGACAGTTATGAAGCTACAAAGATAACCTAGCAAAATCTAAAGCTATGCAGCTAAATCTAAAGTCATGTGGCTCAATCTGGAGTTAAGTAAGCCACTTGAACTACATAAGCTATGTAATCTACGCAGGTAATCTAGCCATGTACCTAACCAAGCTAAAGCTAGAGCTAACACAGCTAAGTAAGTTTATGATACATTTGCTAAAGCTAGACCATTATCAGAAGCAGTTGTGCAAACATTGTCTTGCTTTAGCTCCTTTAGCTATGGCAAGGCTAGCGTAGCTACATTTGCGTACATAGTGATGTTAACTACAAAGCTAGTGAAGCTATGTTAGCTTTAGGTTAAGCTAACAAAGCTTAATTGATTCAGTATTGGCAAAACAACATCTTAAACAGGTCTATACACAGCTTTATACCAGATTAGACATGGGGATAGTGGTCTGGCTGCAGATCGTACATTTCAGATAGCCACCCGAACAGGCCGTTCAGCTGAGATACCGCCATAATGCCATAATTTGCAAATACAATGTTTTTTGAGTTGTGTATTCATAAACAAAATCTGGCTAGATAAATAGTTGTTTGTGAGTTGAGCTTTAGCTAAGTAGCACCATTAGCTATAGCTAAGTTAGCTTTAGCAACACAAGGTTTTGTAAACACATCTAAAGCTAACTTAGCTATGCAGATAACACATATATAGAGCTTATGCAGCTGCTTTGTGAGCTAAGCTTTAGCTACGTAGCTCCATTTGCTACATATCTGTTATCTGTAGCTTATGCAGCAAATATGGCTATAAACTAGGCTTGCTGTGTTAGAATGTTTTCATGGAGGATGATGTTTTTTTTATCTGCTATTAGCAGACTGTTTACTTGGCTTTTTGTAATCAGGTTTTAACTTTTACCTCTTCCCTTACCTTAACCCTTACCCTAACCCTAAAAAGAAGATTAATCTGATTTTATTTTGAAAGTTTTAATGTGACTTGAGATATACGGTGTCTCAGATGAACGGTTATGAGAGGCCTTAGAAGAGAGTGGTCTGCAGGCAACCACCTCTCGATGAAATGATGTGTTGGCTGTTGTTTACTAAGAAAAGGGCAAGATAGTTCTGATATTAGGTAGTGACTGAAGCCGTTTCCTGGTAGTATAAACACAGGCATGTGTATCATTGTACATCTGTCATTAATCACAAATCTAAAAAAGGCCAGTATCTACCTGGGTTTCCCTCCCTTCCAGATGACCTTCACCATATGTCTAATATGCATTGACACCTCACCTTTCAGACATCTCTGGACCAGGACTAGGACGTTAAGAGAAGCACCTTTAGTATCTCTGCTCCCTGTAGGAAGCAGCCAACCAGAAACTTGTTTAAGATGAGCATTTACACAACTATTTCCCTGGAAAGAAAATTACTTCTCTGAATACAAACAGCTCCCTTGGTTCTATTTTACCACACTGGGTTATCAGTGATTAAGAACATTTTGAATCATTTATAAGCTTTTTTCTTTTAAACATAACAGTGATGTAGGGCTTGGATTTGTGTTTTATATGTATTGCCTTGTGTCGTTGTGTTCTACACAATGTTACACTTAGAAATCATTTGCATTAAGAATTCTTTGTTTTATGTCTTTGCTTGTAATTGCTTTTATTTGTTTCCTCATAAAGCAGTTAGGTCTGCATTTCTTGTATGAAATGTTGTAAACAATGGCTTGAGAGGGAGAGAGAGAGAGAGAGAAAGATTCCCTGTGCTGCTAGCTTGCTTTTATAAATCAACAAAAGAACTATAACAGGCCTGTTTGAAGGAAACATGCACATTAATATCTGATCACAGGCTGTTGGTTTTTCTTAAAGAACCCTGTACGGTGGTGCATTTTGGATGGAAAGTGCAGCTAAATGCTACCAAGATTATGCAATTGGTAATGGAGGTTGTTTTAATCAACTGAAGAAAGAAAAAAATCAGACTCTATATGGGGGAAAAGGACGTGCAAGTAGTGGTAAAAGGTTGTAGATATGCTTTATCAAAGCTGCCTGTCACTCTTTTCTCAGCTGTTTTTAAACTCACCATGGAGCAGCTGTAGCTGAAAGCAACAGGATACTGCCGGTGAGAGAGTGACGGTCATTTCTAAAACTGCATTCCACCGTGAGACTGTTTTGTGTCATGGCGATGAAGCCGAACCTTGAACACACAATCAGATTTTCAAAAGACTCCGAAAACCAATCCACACAGCGACAAAAAAAAGCTATCTCTGCCCACGTTTGTGGATGTATTTTTAACTCACAACCATCCCGCTCTTCTTACACAACTCTAAGGATGAATGTAATGAGACCACAAACAGGTCATGAACCGAGAGGCCAGTGTACTATGTGTACATCTTTTTATACTTCAAAATCTTGTTTCCTGTATCCAAAAGGATTTTTTTTCAAAGGCAGTTCAGCTCCTAGAAAATATCTTAAAGCAAAGATGTTCAGTGTTAAATAAAGCATAGGCTATTCCCAGAGCCACTCACTGCTCACTATATCGGGCCCTTTATAGTGCAGCAGATCTTTAGTAACATATCATCATGCATTGCACTGCAAAGATTTAGCGGACAGAGTTGTGTGAAGACAGAAACTCAAAACAGTTAAACTTAAAGGTCAATTATTGGGCAAAATACACTTTCCCAGGCTTTTCTAACAAAAATATGTGGCCCTGGTCTGTCTGCAATCCCCCCAAGAATAAGAAAAATCCATTCCCTCCCCCACTCTCTTTCTGCACTGTTCAGAAAATGTGTGCTAAAACAAGCCGTTCTCAGATTTTCCCCTCATGATGTCATATGGATAGTAAGCACCGCCCCCATGTTCGGTTGGCCCTCCCTGCTTGGGAGGAAGTCCCACCCTCCTCTCCTGATCCTCAGCTGAGAGAAGTTTTAGGAAAGCCACACCCATTTCCTGAGAGGGGCGGAGTCAGGGACACAGAAACAGCTCATTCTAAGCAGGGCTGAAACAGAGGGGTATTTGACGTGCAAAGATCCAATAGCAGAATGTTTTTTCAGAGACAAACTTCACAGGCATGTTTTGGGGACTTCTGACACCAATATAAACTTGTTTTTAAGCAGTAAAATATGTGAGCTTTAAGAGGCTTTTTTTTAACAGAGGTGTGGAGGTTGTTTTAAAGGGACAATATGCAACTTTTTTATTCTAAAATAGTCCTTTCAAAGTTGATCTAAATGTGCATTAACTTTCAGCAAGGAGAATGGCATCCTTCTAATCACCACAGAGTGCCCAAGTCACCTGTTTTTAGCACTGTGGAACTCAGGGCCGTAGTTCTACCAGGACAGGTTCATATGGCTTCATGGCAATGGTTTATACACCAGCCTTCATCTCAAAAGAAGCCAGTTAGTCATCTTGGTACTGTTTGAGGCTGATGATGGGTACAGCTAAGCCAAAAAAGAATATGACTGAGGCAGAGGCCGGACAAAAAGCTGATCACAGAGAGACCATCACAGCAGGTACATTCATGAGCATAAGTTTTAGGGTGCTCAGGATTTATCATGGGGCTCAATGTGCCACAATCCAACACCAGGTCAAGGTCATCCTCATAGTCAAGCTCTACATCTGGACATCCCTTTTGTTTGGGTCTTTTTGCACATGGAAATATGCCCGCGGTCATGGGATTTTAGACAAACCCAACAAAAAGTAAATTTTATGCCCATGAAAGACAAAACATATCTTTCTAGATTGGAGCAACTGATCTACTGATTAAGTCAGTGAATTTTCTCAAAAAAAAATTGATAACCAATTAAATAATATTTTTTAAGCCAAAAACATTTTCATTTCCATCCAATAAAACTGGAGGCTTTTCTTTTCTTGTGTTAAATTAATGTCTGGATTATCAGTTGGACAAAAAGTGCATGTTTGATTTCAGATTGTCCTTTTTCCATTTTGTCTAAATTTTGCACATTTAAAGATTCACTGAGAAGATATTTGGAAGAAAATAATAGTCTTTGGTTGCATGCCTGTTGTATGCATGCTGTAATTTTTACATATTCTTGATAATAAAAGAGAGTGTGTCCAGCATATCAGTAGTTAAATGTTCCTCTGTTTTTGTCTGTCTATGCTAAAATTCAGGAAATGGATCTTTTTCCAAGCAGGTTTTTAAAATGTAAATCTCCAGAAGCTTGTGAGTACATTATCCAACAATACCCTTTCTTCTTACATGTGCACAAATTCAATTGTTTCTTCCATTAATTCAGGATTCTCTTCAGTTATGCATAATCCTGTCTCCCACCCAATCTCTCATTTTTCTGCCCACTCTGCAATTTCAACCCGTTCACTCTTTCAGCACCCAGTTTCTTTCCTCTGCTCAGCATCCAGTAATCCTTCAGTACACAAACCATCACACCTCCCCAGTTTTACATATTACCCTAGTTCCCCAAGCCTGCACCCCCCTCTCTCTGTAGGCTCCTGCCACTCACCCTCAGATGGCATAATCCCTGTCATATTGTCACATTACTGGAGTTCAGATGCTAATGGCTGCACCGCTAATCCAGCTGCCGGCAAGCCTGGACCGGTGCCCACCCGTTCTGCCCAGCTCTGGAACAGCTGCGCCTTTGCTCAGTCATGCCAGTGATTCACCGGGGATCCCAGACACAGAGCAGGAAGGCTGCTGGTGGTGGGAGGACTGGATGCTACAGTGGACATTAGCGGGGAAGGCAGTTGGTTTCAAGAGGATCTGGCTGCAGACCTCTATGGTCTGGTGGTTTGGGCTTATCTGTTGCAGACCTCTACAATAGGGCAACCTAGACTGTGGGGCTGATAGTGATGCACATACCCAACTAAGGAAAACCCAGAAGGTAAGGGTTAGGCACCAGAGCCCTAAAGGTTACGGTTAGGGTAAGTGGGAGGGGGATCAAATTAAAAATAGCACACAACAAACTAAGGAAAAACCCCATAAGGAGTTAGTACGCCACTCCCCGCCCCGCAGTCAAGCTCACCCCATTGTAGAGGTCTGCAACAGATGAGCCCAAAACGCCTCACCATAGAGGTCTGCAGCCAGATGCCTCTCAGAAGACCTGGCTCTCGATCTCTGTTCAAGTTCATCCTTTAGGTGCTCGATGGGGTTGAGGTCAGGGCCCTGTGCAGGCCAGTCAAGGTCTTGCACACCCAACTCATTAAACCATGTCTTTATGGCCCTTGCTTCGTGCACTGGGACACAATCATGTCGGAATAGAAAAGGGTTTGGCCTAGCCCAAACCCCAATAAACCGCCCCATAACCATTATCCCTCAAACACCAAACTTCACAGTTGGTACAATGAAATCAGGCCAATAATATTCTCCTGGCATCTGCCGAACCAAGACACTGAAACTCCTGCTGCATAGTGTTTGTGCTTTCACTAATGTCAGTGAACATTTAGAACTCTTCAGCTATGGAATCAGCAGAGCATTGGAAACTTTTATGCACCATGCTCCTTAGCAGTCTGCTTCGTGGCTGTGTTGCTGTTGTTCCTAAATGCTTCCACCTTCTAATAATATCACTTACAGGTGACTGAAGAATATCCTGCAGGGATAAACCCTATGCCTTTATAGTTACCAGGAATGTTTGTTTGTGCTGTTGCAAGGTAGGGGATCTAATTAGGAATTTCACACCATGCTGCAGGTTTTTTTTTTTTTCCTCAATTTTGTCCAAAGCTGACATTCATGTAAGGCTGGGAAATTAATCGCAAATTCGATGAAATCGTAATATTGCCTGCTGCAATTTTGAAGTCACAGAAGTTGCAATATTTCTTTAACTTAACTTGTGTCAAAATACCAGTTTAATATATCAACTTTTTTTGCAGTGGCAGAGATTTTACGCACATTGTGCCAACATTCAAGTGTCATTTTTTTATATGGGTTTACAAAAATCCTCCTTTTCATGTTTTATGTATGTTTTTCGTGATCAAAATGAGTGACATGAAATTGATAATGCCCTTAACAAAGCAAATGACATCACATTTGCAATACGAGCAAAAATAGTTCGCTCATTCTATCTAAAACTGATAAAGCCTAGTGATACTTCACAAAAGTCATACCTCAGCTGGTAGCCTCACCTCACCCACCCTAACCGCCTCCTTTATAGCTTAAAGCTTGTAACACCCCCATAGTCAGAGTCATGCTACTACGGATTAATTGCTTTGGAAATAATTTCATTGTTTTCAATACACATGGTCTTATTTATGGTATTATTTATTGCTTGAATTTGTTGAAAAATCCAAAAGATTAACCCAAGAATCATCACATATGAATTTGCAATTGCAATTTTGGGGGAAAAAAATCACAATTAGATTGTTTTTGCAAATCGTATCACCCTAGTAATATGATGTAAATATGACTGGCTATGAAGAGAAGTCAGGATGAGATATTTTGTCAGAAAGCACCACTTACACATAGCAGAACAAGATTGGCCTCATGGGAGCTTTAACTCGACCACAGTGTGGTGTCTTTACAGCCTTAAATATGTGTTAATTGTTGTTGCTGATCCAAAGTCAGACTTTTAAGTGTATGACATGTTTAATATATAAATTACTACCTATTTATAATCACTAAATTGATGCTATTATTTTAAGAGTCAAAGCAGACTTACATATTCATGCTCTCTTAATTTCACAATAGAGACCTGGACCACAGGAAGCTGTTTATCCTGTGTGTACAAAAGGCGAGGATGCTGCCTGGAGGCAGAAGAGTGGGTAAACAAACTAAGAAGTTGTGACTGTACCCTAAATTAAGACTGGGAAGCAAGCAGAGGGGCTCACATCGTGAGGGAAGGTCAGGATTCACAAGAGGGAAGCACATATAACCAGCAGCGTATTGAGCTGTGGATGTGAATGAGCCTTGGCAGGCAATTATGGTCATTACTGTCTGCTACAATCTTTCTGAAATAGAAATGTCCCGTTCAGTGGGAAGCGGGGAGCGTACTTAAGCTCCAGAGCATTCTGTGTTTGTTATAAAGTTGTTCCAACAGCTCTCCCATCCATTAGAGCAGTACAATGGGTTTGCCTATAATCTAAGTCAAACAGCACTTATCAAAAATTTAAAGTGAATTAAAACCTACTCCTTTTCAATAAAACATCTGCCCGAAAGCGCCGTCCCATTAGCAAAAAAAAGCCGGTGTTCAGCTACTTCAAAATAATTTTGCTAATTTGGCTGAAACCTCTGGGTTCAATTATTGATGAATGGAGCGTACGAGAACGGGTGGAGAGGGACACAGAAGTGGACTGAATGCATGATCGGGAACAGGAGGGCTCTTTTGGGAGGAGGGGTGGCGTCCTTCACCCATTCAACTCCGACATTACACTCCAGTTTCCCACACACTCTTTTCACACACACAACAATGATGAGGTGGAGATGGGGTTGATAAAAGTGTCTCCTGTGACACTAACAAATCTGTGTGGGTGCAAAGAAGCCTCAGTGCTCTGGGCGGGAGGTGCCTCGGCTCTACGTATGATGAATGGGGACATCAGGCAAATGTCCTGTTAATATATGAGTATAGTACATCAAGATCAGAATCAAAGGGAGCTACAATTGGAGCTAAATTGCTCTGCTAACTTGATTGTGGTGTTTTGGGGCGAAACCAAACCTAAAACAGGGATGAGCAAATCCAATTGTAGAAGAATTATCAGATACAAGTTACAAAAATAGGAAACAGAGGAGCTTATGATGTCTTTTTTTTTTTTTTTTGCAAAAAGTTGGCCCTGGAGCAAAGACACAGACAGCAGCAGTCGCATAAACACACAGAAACTCTCATCTCAATCTTGCTGTGTGTAAAGAGGGTATCCTTTGACCCCCATTGTCAAACAGAGCAAAGTTTGGAGAGTGGATGCGCCGCTTGTGTACTCAGCTCTTGTGCACACAATGGGTTGCCTCCTGTCTGTGTGTTCACGCTGTTTACCTTCCATTAGACGGTATGATGTGTCTATTACAGAGAAAACCCTTCAGTTATTGTAGGTTTTCATTAGGATTAATCCAATCACTCTGCAGGATTACAAAATCTAACCTCAGGGTTCAAAAGGAAGCAAAGTAAGGCCAGACTGAGACAGAACAGATAAGAAAGTGTGCAAATGCATTATCTTCTTTTACTCTATATGAATTAGTTGGTAAGTTGCAAATTTAAATTCTCACTTATTGACTAGTCTAAAGGTAATAGAATAATCAGAAAACAGTCAAAATTGAGCACAACACAACTGCATCGTGTTGAGTGTCTGCCTCGGAAGTCATGCTGGCGTATCTGTGATGGCAGCAGTATCCTATGTAGTCTGAACATACAGTTTCTATAAAAGTATTCACCCCATTGGATGTTTTACCCCTTTATTGATTTGAAAAATCAGTCATTGTCAATATAATTTGGCTTTTTGACAAAAAAATACACAAACACGTCTTTAATGTCAAGGTGAAAATAGATTTCTACAAGGTA
Organism: Cheilinus undulatus; assembly: GCF_018320785.1. Classification (NCBI taxonomy): domain Eukaryota; kingdom Metazoa; phylum Chordata; class Actinopteri; order Labriformes; family Labridae; genus Cheilinus; species Cheilinus undulatus. Next base: position 35,171,921 of record NC_054879.1, on the reverse strand, counting down.
ACACTGATTAAACATAATTATGTAAGGTAAAACAAGTGGTTGCATTAGTAATGGGGATCACCTGAGTTCAATGAATGTGTTTTAAATTATTGTGTCTGGAAGGACCAGTCGCTCCTGGCTACCATTACAACACAAAGACAAAAGAACACTCCAAGCAACTCAGAGAAACGACTGAAATGTAGTAGTCAGAGGATTGATACAAAACATTTCCAAGGCACTGAACATTTCCTGAAGGTTAGTTGAATTAATCATCAAGAAATGGAAGGAAAATGGGACCCAGGTTCTTCACCAGTCAAAGCTGCATGGGAAAGCAGCAAAGGGAAAGCCACTATTGAAGTAAACTCATTAAATATCAACTAGAGTTCACCAACAGGCATGTGGGAGACTCCATGGTCAAGTGGAAGAAAGTTCTTTGGTCTGGTGAGACAAAAACCAGAAACACACCATCCCCACTGTGAGGCATGGTGGTGACAGCATCATCAAGTGGGGATGCTTCTTGGCAGCTGGCCCTGGAAGGCTAGTAAAGGTAACAGGTAAAATAAATGCTGCAAAATATAGGAAAATCCTGAAGGACAATGTTATTTAATCAACAAGAAAACTACAACTTGTGAGATTTATTTTCCAGTGAGACAATAACCCAACACAGAAATGGTTAAAAGACAACAAGGTGAATGATCTGGAGTGGCCGAGTCGAAGCCCAGACCTCAATCCATTAGATAATTTCAGTTTATGCCAAAACTACTTTTTCAATTTTAATTGGCATTACTTTGTAGAAATTGTTTTTCCCTTTATTATTAAAGAAGGTTTTTTGGTTAAAAACAACAACAACAAAAATTACATTGACCATGATTGATTTATAAAATCAATAAAAGGGTAAAACATCCAAGGGGTCAAATCATGTTTACAGTATAGGCACTGCATGTATGTTCAGACTACATAAGACACTGCTGCCATCACAGATACACCAGCATGACATCAGAGGCAGACGCTCAGTACAACGCAGATCTTAAGTGAGTTAATTCCTGCTATCACCTACACCTCTTTCTGGTGCATGTTAATAAACTGTACATGTTTATAAATATATGCACATTAATGGCAAAGATTAACTACTGACAGCTTGCATTACAGCTACATGTGTGCACTTCAGTGTCAGTCACAAGCAGTTAGTTACAAGTTACAATCACAGGGATGACCAAGTAGATTAAAAACAACTTTGAGCATTGTAGGAAATGACTCATGAGGTAGAAGTTACAAAATAAGAAGCGGCATGTTCATTTGCTATTTGAAGAGTGTCGTTTCATTTCTTAATTGGGGATAAAATCATAATATATATTGCAGAAAAAAATATTGCAGTCAGTCAATATTGCAGTCATTTTTCCGGTATCATTCAGCCCTAGTCTACGGTAATAGTGCTTGCTTATAAAATCTATTTCAGGTCAAATCAGCGGTTATTTATCCCCTTAAGGCTTCTGTAAAAATCCCTAAAAAGTCTTTATTGTAAGAGGATCAAATGTAAGTCTAACTTAAATCATATTATACTCCTCTACATTCACCATTACACTAACTGCTCCTCATTATATCACCATGTAGCATATGTTACAAAAAGACAGCAGTATGGAGCAGCTGGCTAAAATGAACATTCTTTGAGGAAATGAGCTGTTTCTGATGTGCTCACTGAGCCTCTCTTTCTTTTCTTTTGAACATTTTCCACCCACCACAGCTCTGAGTACACTCTGGACAGCTGAGACGGCTATGGGCTCACAGGGGGGATGAGTTCGCGTAACACACAGCACCAACAAGTGTGTGAGAAAGAGAGAGAGGGGGAAAGGGTCGTTAAAGAGAAAATTCCTTAGAACATTTTGATGAAAGAAAAGAGAAAGAGGAAAAAAGAAAACTTGAGTCCTTTCCTGTTATTGTTCAGCCTTTATTCCCAGTTTGAAGAGAGGGTCTGGAGGTCAGAATGGTTGAGAATGTGCTGAAAATGGGTTGAAAGGGAGAAATGCCATCCGTGATTGGCTGAGACTCCCAGAGGAAAATCGGCGAGGCTTGAAGAAGCCTCTGAGGCTAATCTACTATTAGTATTCTAAAGGAAGTACTGGGACTTAAACTGAAGGCCACACAAACCAGCGTTAGTCTGATTACAACATTTATGAATATTTTGCACTAAAGCAGACAACTGTGCTCACGAAAACAGACATTTGAATAAGCAAGTCTCCATTCAACCCCAAGCTGAACCCATCGAGGTTATAAACACGAGGAATACATAATATATTTAATCCTGAGCTGCAGTGATTAGACCGCTAGAGAATCAACAGAAAATATACCAACAACAATAAGCTGACTTGATAACTGATCAAAACAAAACTAACAAATAAAATAGATGGAAGAAAAGAAGAGGATGAAACGTCTGAGTCCAAAAAATGAAGCCAAAAGAAAAAGAGCCTTATGTTGTCTGAGTGCTTTGAATGCCTCAGCAGCAGGGGAAAACAACACTGCCTGCATAAAGAAGTCTTATTATGTCTTTGAGGAAATTACCCGCTACATCATTAGAATGATTATCTATAATAACATTTTCAACACCTAGTTTCAGTAACCATACAGAGAGATGTTCATATTGTTTAAAATTGGCCCATTATGAGTAAAGTACACAGCAAACAAGCATTACTGAAGCTTGAATACACTGCTGAGGCTATTTTCAAGGACACTTACGTGCCATTTGAGACTGGGTGCATGGAGGACCTGCGTGTTCTTAAGTTAGGGGTTTTTAGACTGCCTGTTTGAGCAACACTGCCAATGAATGAGGAATCTTGAGAATGGAGGGCCCGCCTATTGTTACCATGAGCAGCCACATCTCTCAGCCAAAACAGAAAGTATAATAATACTGGAGAGCCTTATCTTACTTGTTTTCCACAGGTATTTCTGTCCACATCAATAGAATGTGTTAAAGGCAAGATAAATACAGTATGGTTACACTTCTGGTTTGTGGAGAAACAGATCTTGTTTATACAGAAGGCTGTTATTCTGATTTTTCTTGGCTCTGTCATACAATCAATTAAGTCAGGGAGGGACATGTACTGAGGCAAATCTTTAAAGGGGACATATTTTACACTTTTAAGACAAGTTCATATTGGTCTCAGAGGTCCCCAAAACATGCCTGTAAAGTTTATTGCTGAAAAAACACTCCAGTATTGGATTTTTGCAAGTCTAAAACCCTCTCTGTTTCAGCCCTTCTCAGAACGCACCATTTCTGTGGCTTTAAATGGTAATTAGCTGTCTGAGTCCACCCCTGACCACACCCCTCTCAGGAAATGGATGCAGCAATTGCGATATTACAGGCCCTTTATTTCAAAGTTTAGACTGGGATTCAAACCATCCATCTTTTAGACTGTAGTCAGCAGTGTAACCCACTGAGCTATCCAGCATCTCAGCTGGTAGATGAGAGGATCAGTAGAGGAGGGCAGAGCTTTCCTCTAAGTGGGGGAGGGCCAACCAAACCTGGGGGTGGGTGCTTAGGCCCCTGGTCACTAGGTGTAAAATCTGAGAACGGCTTGTTTCAGCACACATTTTCTGAAAGGTGGAGACAGAGAGGGGGAGAGGGAATGGATTTTTCTGGTACTTGAGGGGATTGTGGACAGGCCAGGGACACATATTTGTGTTAGAAAAGCCTGAAAAAGGGATTTTTGCATAATATGTTCCCTTTAAAGAAAGAAAGACAAGACTGGGATACTTGGGAGATACAGCCTTGTATAAATGCTCTGATGGAGCAAGCTGGAGCTGATGCACCACAGCCGTCATGCAGCAAAGCACACACCTGGTCTGAAACGGGTGTGAGCGTCAGCTAACCCAAAATGGACCATGCCAGTTTAGCTAATGTTAGAATTAGCTAAAACCTTAGTGGTGGCTAACCTTTGTTCATCTCTAGTTCAGTTAGTTGCTCCAACATTATTTTAAAAGCATGACATGTCAGCAGACCATCTTTGGTTCTTTTCAAGCTTTTGTTCACTGAGTCAAGCTGGTGTTAGAAAGTTAGCTAGCTTAAGCCTGCAGTTAATTCTCATTGGAAAGTTATAGGTTCTTTAAAAGCCTTTTCTAGTTATTTTAGTTGTTTGGCAGAAAAAAAGAAAAGTTGGCGTACAGAGACATGCTAAACCTCACAGTCATTTCAAAGGGTCAGGGATACAAGTGTCAGTGCTCTGCCCTCCATCAAAGCTGCTAGTCCTGCTGCCAGTTTGACTCACTGGTTAGCCTAAGTGTTGTATTAAGTCCTTTTATCATCTCATGTAAATGTTGCTTATTTCTCAGTGTCTAGAGGAATTAACATGTTATCATGAGAAGACCAGATTAGTTATATCGAGATAACAAGACAATTGAGTTACAATCTCGATAAAACAAACAGAATTTCCTCCAGAGCAAAATCCAATACATGGATGTATGTCCACTTAGGGCTTCTGTACTTCAGTTTCTTTGCTTTGCAACCCACTCTTGGATCCTGACCCACCAGTTGAGAACCACTGGTTACCAAAATGGTTCAAGACAGTCTGACTACAGACCACAGATCTCAGACGCCCCCCTTGCAGACCACTATAGTGAGATTTGATCTGTCAGAGCAGAAAAACACACTATTACTTTCAAAATAAAATTGGATTAAACTGTACGATTATGGTAAAAGACAAGGTAAGAGTTTAAGATATGAAAAGTAAAATGTCCAAAACCTGACCTGAACAACCAAATTAGAAAATATCTAATATAGCTGAGGAAACAGTCGGCTTACAGGGAAAACAGGACAGGTTGTCCTCCATGAAATCACTCTGATGCTGCTAACATAGCAAAGGCTAAAGGTAACAAAGCTATGTCAGCTATGGAGATGACAAGCTACCTTAGCTACATATATAACATAGCTTCACAGCTAAAGTAGCCAAATTGAATGCTTAAGAAGCTATATTAGCTGCATTAACGACATAGGTTATGTGGCTACGTAGTTCATTCTAAAGCAAGCAAAGCTACACTAGTTACATTAGCTATGTTAACTACATAGCTGAGGCAAATCTATGTTAGATTTTGTTACATTTCCTACAGTGAGACCTGTTTTAGAAGTAATTTGCAAATTGAGGCCTGCTTTAGCTTATTTAGCTCAAGTGAGGCTAACTTAGCTAAACTGGATGCTTACAAAGCTATATTAGCTGCAGTATAGGTTACATGCTATTTAGCTGATTTTAATGCTAATCAAGCTACACTAATTACAGTCACTATGTTGGCTACATAGAAAAAGCAAAGCTATGTTAGATTTTGTTCATTTCCTAATGCTGTTTTAGAGGTACTTTTGCAAATTGTGGCTTGCTTTAGCTTTGTTTGGTTAAGTGAAGCTAACTTAGCTACGTTAGACTTCTTAGCAATTTTAACTATATAGTTGCAGAAGCTTTGTTAGCTTTTGCTAAAGCTAATAAAGCTAATGTGGGCCACCATTTGTGTACCTACTTCTCAAACAGGTTTATGCATAATTGAATCCCAGATTAGACATCATTCTTTTCAGTATGTAATTTTTGCAATGGGGTTTTTCATTAATGTAAAGTTCAGACTTTGTTTATCAATAAAGTTGAATTAAAAAAAAAAAACTCTAAAATGTTATACTGGCAAATTATGTCCCCTCTGTTCTGACAGAAGCATGATCACACTGTAGTGGTCAGCAAGAGCAGGCATCAGAGATCTGCAGCCTGAGCCCTCTCACATGACTGCATAGATTAAAAAAAATATCCAGTCAATACATACTAAACCAAGATTAAATGCATTCCCACTAACATAAGGCTGCATTTAAACATCTATATCCCTGTGAGCAATGAATTATGTTATCAGAGGATGTGAGCAGGAGATATACATCTCCTGGGGTTAAAGAAAGGCTCCAAACAAAACAAGCGCACCTTAATATGCACAAACATACACAGCCTGATAAATACACATGAACACAGTTTGATCCCACAAGTCCATTGTATGGTCTACACAATGAGGTCTGTTCGCGTAATGAGGAAACCCAGAGAAGTATTGATCACATGCAGTGGATCAGAGGACCTCTGTCAGTCCCTCAGAGCCCACTTTATAAAGCCAGAGACCCCCGACACAATCCTCTCTCATTTACCACTTTACATCTCTCTCGCTCTCTTTTCCTCTCTCGCTCACCCCTCCTGCTTCTGAATTGCAACTTGTCCTCTTGATCCATTTTCCCTCACACTTTCACCCCCCCTCATCTTTTGTTTCCTCATCTCTTTTCTCTTTCTTTCTCCGTGTATCAACCTCCTTATTTATGTAAATCCATTTGCTGTGAGAATGAAGCTTGTCTAATGTCCTGAACACTGCTGGATTTCATGCCATTTCTTCCCGGTAACGGTAGAATAATGAAAATGTAAATAGCGTTAAGCTGGGTAGCTTAAGACAACCTCTTAATGAAGGCAGGGAGAGAAAAGAGAGGCGGCATTTTTAGCATCAAAAGCATCACAGGCTACAACATTACATACGGCATGCGTATGGGAACCGGCGAGAGAGCGGACACTATGGAAATTCAAGACGTGTGAGAGCTGCCTTCAAATGCAGCTTTTCAACTGGCATTTCAAGCAACAAACAGCATCCATGTGTCGTTCTCAGCCGTATGTTTTTTCAGGCTTTTGATGCAGTCGCCTGCCAATCTCTGAGAAACGACCCCGGCTGTAACCTGAGGAGACGTTTATCAGTCTTTTGTCTTGCCTGGTGTAAATCAAATATTTTCTTAGCATTGATGATATCAATATTCCCTCTCCCTCGCTGCTTTCTACACTCATCCAGGAGAGCGGAGGAGAGGGGGAGGCTGTTATGTAAGAGGGGATCCATCCAGGAGGGCTTCCCTTGAGCTTTTTTGAGAGACAATGAAAGGAAAGAGCAGAAAAAGGTGACCTCTCATACGCTGCTGATGAAAAGATTGAGTCATGGAGAGGAGGAGGGGGAGGAGAGGAGAGTAAACGGGAATGATTAGCCAGCTCCTGTGAGTAGTTTGAAGCTGGTTATGAAACAGGATGAAAGCTTTACTGATGTACCACTAAGAGCATACAAGACCATCAACATCATGGCTGATTATTTCTTTGTGGCTTTCATTCATGCCCATAACCACTACAGAGGAGGAGGTGTCAGACCCAGAAATAAGCCTTTTTATATTCCACAGAAGAGATCTTCAATGAGAGATAAGCTGGGAAAAAGCAGGATATGATCTTTAATTTGATAAACATGTTAAGGAAAAAAAAAACAGAGATACTGTTTTTTCTGCAGGGCCAGTAAATTCAAAATCATACACTTCCAAATAGGAGCTAAAATGAATCAAACAGCAACTTCATCCAATGCAGCAGTGCAAAAATTGCAGTTCCTCAAGTGTCCACTTGAGGCTGACTGTGAAAGCTCCCAAAGTTACATACACACCCATTCAAAAAGCCTAACATGTTTGCAGAAAAATAAAAGTATCTGATTAACTCGTCTGATTGTTAACCAACATGTTTTTTTTTTAAAATACAACTCATCTGTTCGGATTTATTGAAGATTAAGAGTTATTCAAAGTATTGGGTGTGACTGATCTGACTACTGAGCAGGCATGTTGTAGCTGTTTTTCAGCTCCAACTCTTTGCCTGTTACTAGGCTGACTAAGAGTTAAGGCCTTTGCACCACGGGTCCAATTATTTCGGCTGAATTTTTTGTACGTTAAAAGAGAAAATTGAGCTCATGTTGCCCTAATGACCTTTGCAAACTGATGCCAAAATTTTTGTCCATCATATTTCCAACAGGTTCAATTTAGCGTGAAATTTCGCATCAGTCCAAGTCATTTAAATGTCGCTTGCTCACCCCCGCCAGACCCCTCCTCCCTCTCTCTCTCCTCTCTCACACTAACCTCACCTTAAACACCAAAGTATGCTCATTTATTCTGTGGATATAAACCACTGAAATATAAGAGATAGATGGGTGATTCATGATTCAGATCGGCACCCGTTGCTTTATTCTCTCTCACTCACTCACCCCTGTCCAACTCCTCCCTCTCTTCCACTCCCGAACTCTCGCTGCAAACCGGTAGTTTTCTGGTATGTCATGTGGATATCAGCTATGGAAATATAACAGATAAAGGCATATGTTGTAACCTACTCACAGCTCATAACAGAGACAGAATTATAAAGTTGCTCTCTCTATTTCTCCAACGTAGCTTAGCGCTATGACGCATGAATGGGTGCTGAATGAAACTCTCTGTTAGGATGGATCCAGCGGGATTTTAAAGGAGTGACAGAGACACAGGCTTGCAGTACGAAACTATTTGCCACATTCTCCAAATTTTCGCAGTGAGGGCAAATTAAAACGCATTGGACCCGGTGTGCAAGGTCCGGGTGCGTGACGTTTTCGGATTATGGATCTGAAAAAAAACGCATCTGAAAATAACAGACCCAGTGTGTAGAGACCTTTAGTCCAAGACAACATTTTGAGTACAGCAACAACCACTGGTGAGCTTCAAAAGTCTGTCTCACTGAGACCCTGTTTAGACCTTTCATTAACAAAGATTAAAATCTGTTTTGAGCATTAAGCAATCCTAAATGCCTTTTGTGGACTGAAGTGGACTAGTTGTGAAACTCCTATGTAGTTGTGGAACAGGTCGCCTATCTTGGCAGAATAATCGATCTATCTTTATCTGTCAGAGTCTTTCAGTCCTTTGTCCTTGCGGGGTCCTGCTATACTCTTGTGAGACCTGGACGCTGACTGATGGCCAGAGGTGCCAGCTGGACTCCTTTGTTGCAATTTCTCATTGGCCCATTTTCAGGTATCATCAGCAAGACCTTGTGGCTATTGCTGATGTGCTCAGGATGGCACGCTTTTCCCAGGCTTGATCCAGCTCACCGCATACTGGCTTCCCAGGACCCGATTGGACTAGACCTCAGGGGCAGTCGTGGATAGGTCAGCTGAGAAGTTGAATGTAGAAATGGGGCATGGGCCTAACACAGGTCTGGACAACAGCCATCAGGAGGGCAGAGCAGTACAGGACCAAGGCTGATGCTCCTTTGTACTGTGGCTCATTAAATATCACCACATGTCACTTTCTGTGATTTGTGGTGGTCAGGCAGTCAAAAGAAAACATGTTTGTATCGATGTCTGTCCAGTCTCATTTGTAGTGATGGTAATCTTTGTAGAGATCAGGATCATTTGGTTCAGCTCAGTGATAAGTCAGAGCCAGTCTTTTGGCACCAAAGTGTTTCATTTGATACAATTCTGGCTTTAAAGTCTGTAAAACAACAAAGATGAGAATAAATGAAAAAGGCTCTCAAACAAGAGCTGGTTTCTGTCATTCACATAAAGACCTGGCTCTTGGAACCGCTCATTCATTAAATAAACATCACTACTCCCTCATTGACTCTCCTCTTAAATTAAGTAGTCATTTCAATCCAAACAGAACCCCACAAAGATTAATTGCTAATCTATCACTGTGTTCCTTTAAGAGCATGTTGACGCCAAAATGAAGGAGAACAGTTGTGCTTAATTTTCCCCATTCATTTGTATTGCAAGCAGTTAAACTGCACATGAAATGCAGGGATACCTCACCCTGGTAGGCCTGAGAAGTGTGGAAGTGATGCACTGACGTTTATTAGGAGGCTGACAAGTGAGTTTTGTTATGAGGTCGTCACTGAAGATAAATTGTTCATGCATTGTATGGATGCACATAATAAGTGCAGTCAACATTGTATACAAATGCAAATAATGCTTGAGGCTATGTCAATGTCTGTACACAGTCTGTGACAAGAATAACTACACTGGCAATTTTATTTCACTTCAATACATTATTTGCATGTGAATTTCGATAATCTAGATGAAATCTATTTTATTTAAACTGACCTCTGAAGCTAGGGTAGGTAATGCAATAGCCTGAGACAGGGTAGTAAAGAAGTACTGCAGCGCATCTAATCAAAGCTCATTTTGATTGAATCTTATAAATCTAATGGTTACTCAATAGATATGGTGGAATTAGAAGAAAAGTATCCTTCAAGTGCTCTCCACTTAGAAAAAAGCTTAAACAACTCAAAAGGTTGGTAACTGCTTGGTCAAAGCTAAAGGCTAAAGCTAACAGTTTAGTAACACACACACACAAAAAAAAAGTTGCTTGTGTCTATCTTCCAAAGCATGAAAAAAGTTTAAACTAAACTGGTTTAAAGATGTACATCCCAAAACACACCGCTGACACACCATCATGTAGCGCTATCATGAGGTGCCTTGATTGCCACCTTAGTGCACATCGACAGCAGAGCGTCAACGGTCAAACTCCCCACCAGTCACTGCTGGGCCAGACACTTTTTACCAGAGTGGAAAGCCCACCTGGGGCTCGCCCTCATCAGTTAAGCGAAAAACCAATGTGAAGCCTCACACATAGTCTACACTACAACCAAAAGATGGAGCAAACTTTCTTTCCTGTGCTGTAAACAGAGCTGCTACTACAGCAGCTGAGATGGAGAATATGTATACTGGCAAGAATCTGGCAATACGGTACGTATCCTGATACAGGGGTGCCGATAACGATATATTGTGATATATTGAGATATTTATATGTATTTGTATGTATATGTGTGTGTATATATATATATATATATATATATATATATATATATATATATATAACAACTATGCAATTTAAAGTTAATAAGGAACATAACAGAATTAAGCTATAAAATGAAGCTATAAAAATGTATTAAATTATATGTATAGTATATAAATACAAAATATAAAGTGTATTATAAAATATATGGTCCTGTATGCAATCTGAAGATGAGGATTTTATCCCATTTGCTGTAGTGAATTAAAATGCTTTCAGGATTTTTATGAGAAAATTGGAAAAATAAATCAATATAGAGTAAATGTACTCAAATCTTTTGTATTTCACAGTATATCAGCTTGTATCTCTTAATGTAATAATGATCCTAATGTCCAGCTTTAAGCATTGATGGACCGTGTTTTGAGGACGACCTGATGTGATGGGCCAGTGTTTTGATCGTATTACGGAAGCCGTCATTCCTAATGTTCACTACATGGCACAGGTCCTTCTATATAAAACAAAGTGTTGACTGTGTAATTATGGTTGCATGAGTAAAAATCAGTGGTAGCTTCAGCAGGCTTCTTTCATGTTAGCTGTTAGCTGCTAAGCTATCGCTATGTTGTCAGGTCTGTCGTGTTGTCCAAGTATTTCACTTTGGTGTGGAATATCTTACAAACGACTTGACTCCTGTCTAAGTTTGTATCTTCTTTAATGTTTTGGAAGAAAAATAAGTCCACATATCCGCAATGAATGCAGCAGAAGCTGCACTGCTGTGTAGGAACGAGAAACCGTCTCGCTCAGACCAGAAGTCTCACGTGATCTCGTTGTCTAAGCAGAGGAGAAGAGGGAACAGCTTGCTGCCAGCTGGCAGCGCCTGCTGCCAACTAGTGGTCAAGGGGTGAAATTACACCACAAACCACCACACCAACAAAGTGAATTATTAATTTAAAAAATATCGATACTGCATTTTAAAATATCGATAAAGTATCGCACCGTGAAATATCACGATATTTCAGTGTATCGATATTTTCTTACACCCCTAGAGAATATTGCTCAGAAAAACACTGTGCCAGCCATGTACTGCCGCAATGGCATAAAGTGTTGTCACACAGCACATCCATGCATGTCTGGCCGCTGCTGGTGTGAGTTTATTCATAGAAAATACTGGGGTCAACTGCTTTGACACACATTGGATGGTTGTTTGGAGACAACATAGGTAATTCTAATGAGAAATCTGAGAATACAGTGTGATTAATATCATCCCTCATATCTTTATCTTGTGGGGCAAAAGGTTTAGGGCTAATCCTACTGTCATGATAGTGATAGGTGAGGTACAACCTGGTCTGATCATAATCACACCTACAAACAGCTTAGAGTCTCTAATTAACAACAAGCATGTTTTTGTACTTTGGAAGCACCAAGAGAGAATCATGCTTGCATGGGAAGAACATGCAAACTCTGCACAGATGGAAAAATTGGGATTTTAACTATGAACCTTCATGTTAGGCAACAGTTGATCACTGCAACCCTTTGTAACCAAAGTATGATCCACAATAGAGTTGTATCAGTGGGAAATTAAGAGTCAAAATGAGTAAAAATGAGAGACAAATAGAAATGGAAATAATTAAGAGTATGATTGAATAAAATAAAAAGAGACTTCTGTGCTATTGTTTTGGTACCTCTTCATAAAAGATAAGCATTTGGTGTCACCTTGATAAAATCCTGCACCCCTTTAAAGATTGTGGATCTACATGGCCCACAAAACAGCATGTATGTCCTTCCTATGCAGCTCAACCTTGGGATAACTCTGCATTAGCACACGAGGCTGTTAAGTCAATCCCAGAGCTACTCAGCCAAACAGACCATTGGCTTGACCTTTGATTGTAAAAGAAAAAAAAAAACCTGCCAGGCTGGCGAGTTAATCCTAGAGCCGAGTGGGCCAATCAAGATGTCAGGCCAGACCTGCCGTCAATAACACATTTAGGTCGAACACAAAGGCATGGAAAACACCTGATCTTCTCAACATGTCTCCTCTGAATCACAAATAAGCACCCAGCAGTCAAAGTGTACATCTTTATATATGTGCAAAAGAAGTAAAAAAGTGCAAAAAAAAAGTAGAAAAATCGATAAAGGATCAGGGAGTTTGCTGGATAACTTGTTAAAGCTGCCTTTTTTATTGATCGTCATCCGAGCTCAGGCACTTGACAACGTGAATCAGTGGGAAAAAGGTTATTGTGCAGTCACCAGAACCACCCACATCTGCAGTGGCACAGAAAAATGAACTCGGCGCTGAACAAGTAGACAGAGAAAGTGGAAGAAATGGCGTCGGTGAAGGACGAGGGAGAAGGGGGGAGGGAAGAAGGGATGGATGGAGGGAGGTGCTGTGGCAACAAGAGGAGCGGAAAGAAATGCAAGAAAAAGATCGAAGGGAATAAAGAGTGATGGAGAGAGACAGAGAAAAAGAGATGGAGAGAGAGGGAGAGCAGACAGCACTATTTACGGTAGATTAGTTGTTATGGTGATAAGCAGAAGGGATGAAGTTGTCAGGGTGATGGGGCTGCGCTCGGCTACTAATGATATGTAAAAATAACTGTGCTTAGATTTTGTCCTACCTTTGCAGAGAAAAAAAAAAAAACCTCTGCACACAAACGAGCACGCTCAGATGAACACATACACAGACAAAGCAGTCTGTTGAAGCAGGCTCCTCTCATTAGCATTTGGAGACGTACTCAGATTCCTCCCCCACATTCTCAGCGTGGAGCTCACTTTTTTTGTAAGTTTTTGCTTAATGAGGGATGGTAGACGGATTCACACAAACACCGCTGCAGCAAATGCGTGTGAGAGCGAGTGCGCACTCGTATGTGTAGCGCTTGTAGTTGTGTGCTTCTAAAGGTCTAACAGCCGCAGCTGAGTGCATATCACTCTGACAGGAGGAGGTGGCATGGGACTGTGGGTGATTGTAGTTTAAATGGCCTGAAGGGGTTTCTAGAATGCTGGGCTTTGTAGTTTTCCCGCCTGCGGTGAAACCTCTGGGTTTTCACAAGACATCTGATGTAATCACTATCAAAGAGCAATCAAACACGCCTCCATATGTCAAGTGCAGCAAATATTATCTCTCAGGCATTCCATTAAGTTTAGATGCTGTAAACTGTTGTTAAAGCTGGAGTCCTTAACAAGAAAATTCACTCCAGAACTGAACTTAAGCAGATTTTTTTTACTAGATCTCACCATAAGTGCTTCAGCTGACTCCTCCAGTTTTTTGGGACATTTTATAAATCTTACAGAACAACATTTATATCAAGAAAAACCAAGAGACGACTCCAAACATTCCTTCGATCTGCATCCCTGCATTATTAAAGCCATATTTTTCCGCTTTCATAACCTGGCTCACCTGAAAGACTGTCAGATATGATTTGCATGGGATACGTCTGACATCCATATAGTCTGCATAATGTTGAATTCAAGACCCTGAATCTGTGTTTGGTAGATTATTTCTGTGTTGTAACAATTCTTCTTGGCTATAAATCTTATACTGTTGGAAAGCATGTTTGTTTCTCTTTTAAATGGGGCCACATCTGTACATGAACATGCATTTGTGGGATGAGGAGCAGAGCTGAGAATGTGGGTTGTACGCATGAAAATTTTACAGATATTATGCCATTGACTGTTGTTTGTTTTGAGCTTCTGGTATCCCCAAGTGGAGACAATGGAGGTAATCTCAATGTAGAGAGATATTAAGATGAGATCCTTCAACCAGTGGCAATCCCATTTCTCCACAGTCTGGAGCTGAACTATATCCTATAAGATGACAACACTCACCCCCAAGCAGCAGGGTTTATCAGAGACTACCTCCAGGATTAGGGAGTGGAGAGGATGGACAGCGGTCCTGACCTAAACCCCACTGAACTCTTTAGGGATCAGCTTGGGCATGTAGTTCATGCCAACACAACCATGTTGGTTGACTTGCAACAAAAGTTGGTTGAAGAATGGGATGCCATGCAATGTGCAGCATCTTTGTCATCAGGCAAATCCATCTTGGAAGCTTTAATCCACAGTGTTTGTGCTGAACCGAACGCTGTTCAGACCAATCAGCATCATTTGAGGTACATGAGGCAGTAGCTACAGGCAGAGTTTGGTTGAACTTGAAGCCATTTACAATGTGCCGTGATTGGCTCAGATAAAACTCTGGTATAGCTTTGATTTTACCAGAACTTGTATGAAATAAAGGATAAAAACAACACCAAAAGCTTTTCAAGATGGTAAAGATATTTTTGCTCTTCTGCCACCCTGCCCCGGTAGGGTTTTGTCAGAGTTACAGGGGAAAGGGTTAGTTGTGTGAGTAGGTATATATGCAATGGTTGCTAGTGGAGTGATTAGTTCAGACTTAGCCGCAGCGGCAGCGTTGTCAGAACTGGACATTTCTGTATAAAAAACAGGGCAGAGAGCAACACTGAAAGCTTTTTATGGCAGAAAAGATGTTATCTCTCTTCTACTGGTCTGCTTTGACATGGGTTTGCGATCATTGCGGGTGGGGTTTTCCGATGTATCCAATGGCTGCTGCCATGGTAGCTATTAGCTCGGATGCTGCTGTAGTTTAGCTGGACCATATTTCCTTTTAAAACAAGAGCTGTCAATAAAGAATGCTTCCTATGGGAGCTTTCCCAGATGAATGTGAAATATATTCATGCAATGGGTATTTGAAACAGTCTTCTCGCATGTCAGGCTATTACAAATGGATGATGACAGACATGGAATATCACTGGTCCATCGGCTTCATCAGCTGATGATGTCAGCATCAGTAAGGTTAGTAATTTAAATGAATGTATATTGTTCATTCAACTTAATAAGTTGCTTATTTTTGGATTTCTTAACGAGCTAAACTTAATCACTTAATTTTTTTATGCAAGAGAACATTAAAGACTGATGGACTTAACACTGCATGTTAAGGCACCTCATTGGATCAAAATGTGTGTCTCTTATGTAAAAGATATGTAATTTAAAAACACACATAGATTTTACACTTTGACCAAATATGAAATTATAACCTCACCCGTAGGCCACCATGTTGTTTACTATGCCGTGTGCTCTGGGTAGTATGCCCTGAACAAACAGGAATGATTTTCCCACTTCATTTGCAAGTAAACACAGAGCCCCATTCACATTCAGTAATCTCTTACAAAAGGCAATAATGGCGACATACTGCACACAATCTGTGCATTAATTAGGCAGACCTTTACATGCATTTTCTTTTTTAATGTATGCAGAGACACACTAGAGTAATGATTGTGGTTAGTATGTGAGGATTTAGTGATAGTGATAGTGATATAGTTTATGTGTACATGTAGCCTTGTTTATATCTCTAATTTTCAAATATAGGGTGTGTTTGAATAATCCTCTTTGCTTATGAGGTCCCCAACTCACTGAAATGACTAGATTTTCATTTTACATGGCGCCCCAACTTTTTAGGTTCAGGGACTTCTTGCTTTTTTCCCTGGACTGAACACATTCAGAAGCTCTGTGAAGCATTACACCCCTGCTAACAGCCTTTATGTGCAGATTAGGAAAACTGTCCGCTGCAACCTTCGTGTGCACGCTGTAACATCAAGAGCAATTAAACCAACAAATTCCAGTTTGATTTTTCATGTAGTCTAAATTCTTCTCCCAAAGCTGGTTTGAATCAAAAGAAAAATAATCACAGATGTTGCACCTACATGTTCATAGCGATGAATATATATCAGAGCATCAAGGCTTCTGAGAAATTAGATATCACAGCACAGACCTCTCTGCTACATTGCAACCATTTAATATGGACTGAATTACCTTCATGTCTATAAACACATCTAGTGGTACTTCACCTCATTTACCAACATTTAATTATCTGTAGTCTATTTGGGTAGTATATAAGCTAGCGTTCATTTAAACACACTCACACAAATACACACTGATCCTCTGTGCATATGCTGAGTATTGCATTATATTTACTTGTGCTACAAACATGAATGATTCCTCAGCATAATTGCTTCATTATCAGTGAACAGCAGCACGCACATCAAACCAAACGTCTCTCTAATCATCCGTTCTCTTTGGAGCCTACCTCCGCTACACTACTACACACACATATTGTCATTTCCCTGTGCATACATTAACCAGAGGGAGTAATATCCCAGGCAGTGATGATTTTTAAACAGAAACCTTTAGAGGGGATCTAAGACTGACTGGGGAAAATACTGTCTTTTAAGCCATTTTCCAAGCATTACCCTTTACCTGGCCCTTGACAAATGTAATACTCTTATTAAGACACACTTGATTTAATATTTAATAACTCCTTTCTCCAGAAGTGCAATTCCAATCCATTATGGACAAAGAAATCATCATCTTCCTTGTTCTTTCCTTAAGTAAGCAAAATAATGATGCTGTCAAGCATAACCCTACACCTTCCTGAACAAATCAATGCATTACACTTTGATTTCCTGCATAAACCGGCCCATCCTCAGGCCATGCAGCTGTTGTGGGCAGAGAGAGAGCATCCTATCTACACAATGCACCATCCAGGGGCAGTCTGGCTGTGCACAAGAAAGCCATTTAATCTCCAGTAGTCTGCATGTGATCAATCTCCCGGCACAGTGTTACTGCAGCGCGGGCCATTCCTCATCATTTAGAGAGAGGGGTATTGACCAGGCCGGGACAGCATCCGTAGTGCATTTATGTGCGCTGTGAGCCAGCGGGAGAAGAATGAACAAAATTGTCTAGTGTATACTACACATCGGCTGTTTGTTTCTTTGTTGTGTGTCTGTATTTTTGATCGCTCATAAGAAGAGATTTGGGTCAGCTGTAGAGGTAAAAACAGCAGGGTTCAGACAGCAAAGTCAGCTTGTTTGCATATTGTTAGTGTCTAAACAGCTGGCTATATTCTCTACTTATCATCAATATAAGCTTAGTTAGACACTCCTGGAACCAAGGATGAGCAGAGCATTGCTAATGATGGCTTGGCTCTGCAGGTTGATGCCATGGATTGTATATTTAGATTAACAGAGTTAATATTCTCTTGGGACTTCAGTACTTTCATCAGCACATGGTTTCAGACAATGCAGCATCCATTATTTTTACATTTGACAGCACTAAAAAGTACCAATTCTGGAAGGAAAAAACAGATAAACAGTTGTTATCTGAAAGTTAGTGCTACAAAGCAGTCTGATTGTTACACAGCAGTTATGCTCTCGAGAACTTGGAATGTCCCTGACACCTCTGCACAAATGTGCAGGAAGCTGCGTGATCTTGTCTTGTTGCAGCTTAACAAAAGGTGTCCCACAAAGGTCAGTTCTGGGCCCTATTTTATTTATCATCAAGTCTGTAAAAGACTGTAATATGTATCTTTATGCAGATAATATTGTTTCATATTGCTCTGCTGCTTCTGTAACAAATGTGTGGAGAGAATTAGCATGACAGTCTAGCTGCAGGCTGTTCATCTTTGATGGCCACTCTCGTAGACCATTCATGTGAGATGCCATATGTCTCAGAACAGGAATAGACGCTAAAACTTTCAAAATAAAATCAGAAAAAAATTCAGTTTAGGATATGGGTAAGGGAAAAGGTAAGAGTTAGGATACCGAGAAGTTACAAGTTAAAAATCTGACTTGTAAAAACTTAAATATAAAACATTTAAGAAAGTGGAATTAACATTCTGCTTACAAGAAAAAAAGACTGTCCTCCATGAAAACATTCTAGTGCAGTAAGAGTACCTTATCTAGCTTTATTAGCTGTGCCAGCTATGTAGAAAATGGAGCAATGTAGCTATATAGCTTACATAGCTTAAGCTAGGCTCACAAAGCAGCTATGTAAGCTATGTATCTATGTTATCTACCTAGCAACATTAACTTTAGCTACATTTGCCAAAGTTAACGTTGCTAAAACTAGTTAGCAATAGATAATGGAGCTACATAGCTAACATAGCTGCATAGCTAAACTAAAACTAAGCTCACAAATTTGAAATGTGGTTGTTTTATGAATGTAACCGCAAAAAGAAATTCTAAAACTGGAAACATGTCGTGCCTGCCAATTGAGGCACTTCCTCTCTGAGAAAAATGGTGTCTCAGATGAACAGTCTGAGAGAGTGGCCATCAAAGATTTACGTCTGCAGCCAGACCACTCTCAGAATAAGTGCCACAAGGCAGTCTGATTGTTACACAGCAATTAAGCTCTAGAGAACAGAGAATCCTGCCAACACCTCCACACAAATGTGCAGGAAGGTGCAGAATTATTGTTTGGTTGCAGCTTAACAACAAAAGTCCCACAAAGATCAGTTCTGGGCCCTATTTTATTTACCATCCAATCTGTAAAAGATTGTGACATTTATCTTAGTGCAGATGATCCATTGCTCTGCTGCTTCTGTACAGCTGACTGCAGAAAAAAGTTGTCCAAATTTCATGCACAGCACTAAAAGGGTCACAGTGTTTAAATATCTTGATTTACATTTAAGCACCATATTGAAACTCTTTCTTGCAAACTTTGGTATGAGAAAACATCATGAAAACTAACAACACAGACACTAGATTTCTAATAAATGTGTGTATCTGCTTCAAGCGAACACAAGAATATGTTCTGATGTGGGCTGTACTGACCCGAGTGATCTTTGACCTTTTATCACTTAGCTAAAACTGAGTGTATTTGGCTCCAAAGTACATCAGCAGCTCAATATGTCAGCAGCTGTTGTGGGGTAATTTGGCTTCACTTTGTGCAATGGTAGGAGGTTGAGGCATGTCCATATTATCAAACAGTCAATGTGCTTTGTAAGTATAAAGAAAAAAGGACAGGGTCTGAATCACCCTTGGATGGGAAGCAGCATTTCAGATGTGCCAAGTCAAATGTTCCAGATGATCAGTCTTCTAACTAGAGTATACATTATTGTATAAACATGTCAATGCGAACAGTTGAGCTGTCAATAAAGAATCTTAAACTCTTTTCCTGTGCAATTATCTGCAAAGCCTCCAGGAATCAGACAGACAAGTAGAGACAAGGTCTCACTACGTCTTATTTGTGTAGGTCATTTAGCCCATCTGCCTGACAGGGAAAAATGTATAGATAGGCACATTTCAGTTTCCAAGTGTCAGAGAAATTGCACCGGTGTGATTTGTGCAATGATAGGCGAGCGCCTAGACAAATAAATTAACTGAATGACTGACTGGATTTTGTATTCCTGTCCTGGCACTTATCGTGAGGTTATTCAGGCGTCAGCTCCACGGACTTCATCCCCCACACTGCCTTGGGGCCATGTCAGATTTACAGTTATCCATGACGGGCTGTTATCAGGGATTTGGAGCGGGACTTTGCAGAGTCATCTAGAATATTGGCGGTATCGTTTTTATCCCCCGCTCAGTGAAACAGCAAGAGGCCAAGGTTTGGATATCACGAGTCCCACACAGGGAAACTTCTGGATGAATGCAATCATGCACAGTGCATATATACAAACTCACACACTCATGCAGTCTCTGACATCTCCTGCTGGGATCATTGGGTAGCAATGCTCGGTCACATCACAGTATGCAGACAGCAAGCTGACTGCAGCGGCTTTGGGACACTATGCTACATTAGGCCAGTGGCAACAGCTGCACCACTCTCTGCAGCTCGTATCCACAATGACTGGATCACCTCCTATCTGACACAAGTCTGAAACCAACAGAGAGACAGTAAGAGTTACTTTTCAAAGACCAAATTTATTTGAACATTTCAGAGGTTAGTTTTAGAGGTAAATTTATATATTTCACCCAATGGGAAATTTCAGCTATGTTGAAATAGATCGTGCCATTATCGATGTACATTTTCCAGGGGGGGTAGTATGTGATAATACTTCCAATATGGTGACACCATGATTAAACTGCTTAACTCTGCTGATGGATTGTGTTATTAAGTATTTATTAATGTCTAAGTTATACATAAAAATTCCTAATTTCAGAAATTTAAAGCTCCTGTGAGTCACTTTTTGTTCGTGTTGATTCTAGTGCCTCCTGTGGACAAAGAAATAACACTTTTTCTTCCTCTGTCCTTTTCGATGTATGCTTTTGTATAGTCTAACTTTCAAACATAGAGTCTATGATAAATTGCTGCTATGAAAAATATAAGATCAAGCTATTTTGGCAGTAAATCTCATATGTCTCCTACCCTGTGGCAGCATTTAAAAGCATGAAAAAAACTACAGGGAAAAAGTTCATATTGATGTAGATCGTCTTTGTCACTTTTGAACCTTATAAAAAGGCATAAAGATTAATTTCAGTCTGTTTCTCGAGTAGCTACAAACTGCTTTCAGGAGCCTTTAAAAAGCAGAGTGGAGGCCTAGACAGTCACTTATGGCAGGAGTCAATAGCAGACTATGCTAAAATTAGATCATGGAAATAGTCACCATTTTCTGAGACCAAACATCTATTTCAGACCAAATACTTTGGAAGATAATGTCTAGTTATGTGCATAAATTTTAGGCATGTAGGGCACTACGTATTCATCATGGGGCCCAATGTGGCAACCAGAGTCGAGCTGGACACACGTCGACACAAACTTGTGTCACTCGGCTGCCAAGGTCAAGCTCAACATTTCCGTTATCCAGGCCTTTTTACCCCCGATGATACACCTGGCCGTTTTTGGACCCTTGGGGCATCCACAGCACAACAAGGGGCATGTGGCAATCCTACTACCCGCCAGACAGTACTCTGGAACATTCTTACTTACCACATCCACCACTTACTCCGCCCTAAACGTGTCGACTTTGCAATTTTAGGCAAACGTTTATTTTCCCACGCCTCTTGTAATGAGCAAGGGCATCCAGAGCACAACTGGGGTTTTGTCAATCCTCTTTCCACCATCCATCCATCATACATACGCACATCTGTTCAGGCCTTTCTTGTTAGTACAATATTTTAAGAATGCACGGATGAATTTTCCCCAAACGTTGCACAAATGTCCACTCTGACTCAAGGATGAAGTGATAGGATTTTGAAAGTCATGTGTAAAAGGTCAAAGGTCACTGGGATCATGCCTTGCTTGTGACTGTGATATCTCGAGAGCACTTCAAGGGATTTTCTTGACACTTTACTAATGTCAGCTGTGGCTCAAGGATAAACTGAATACTTTTGGAGGTACAAGATGAAGGTCTAAAACCAGTCCTCATTCTTATACTGTCTTGTACTTTCAGTGTCCAACAGACAATTGCATACAATGCAGTGGCATGATACCACTAAGCAGTACTTCTGTTTTTGTTTAAATCCTTACATTTCAGACACACAAATGAGCCTACATGAAGTAAGATACTAGGGTGTGTTTAGATTACGAGAGTGTTTAAAGTTAAGGAGTCTAAGAGTGTAAAATGTGTGCATCAAGCTTTGAGGAGGATCAATGTTGGGCCTCAAGCATGTTCCAGTTTCAATGTGGTTTTTATTTACATTGTATCCTAAAACTGCAGTCAATAATCCCATTAAAGGGAATTGATTCAACTCAAGTGCACTACATATTTACTGTAAAATAGTGCCTCCACTGCGTTAAGTGTAAGACAAAGCTGGGCTCCAGTTCTTGCATTAGAGCTGAGTGCAGATTGTTGTTTTCCACTGCAGCATGTTCCCTCATCCCTGCAGGCTGTGTTTAAAAGCCATTATTCCAGCTAACAGACCGGTCAGCAGGCCTTGGATGTGTTTAGTGTTGTGTATTGTCTGCCTCTCTCATGACATTTGGAGTGCATAAATGGACAAAGTGTTCACGCAGTGTTTATTTTTTTGTCTCTGTATGGGACAGCAGAGAGGCAGAGGCTGTTATGGCGCAGTGTCGCATCTGTGAGAGATTCATAAATGGAGCTATTGTCTGTTTATGTCCCAGCTGTGCGTCTGGGGCAAAGGAAAACATACAATGAGCACTGTGGGCAACTCTTGTGATGATATACAACATTCAACCTTTGACCAGGTGACAATGACTGATGGGGAGGTGGTGTGCATGTCCCAGCTCTGTGTCCAACCCATGCGTAGCAGGCTACAGAGAAAGTCCTTCAACCTTTTTGCAGTTTTTCCACTTTATCTTTCTGAATTCAACCACAAGTTTGTTAGAGACAGTACTTTATCATAGCTCAGAAATCACGAAAAAGAGCGATCTTTGCTTATCTTTTCATGATTTCATACACTGAGTTAAGACCCATAAAGACCAAAACTTTAAAGAATGTCTGATTTTGCTTTAAGCACTTATAACATAATACAAAATGTATATGTAATGATAATGTGCGCCCAGTGATTATAGATATTGCTCAGAAAGCTGTTCAAATGGCTTTTTATTTCCATATTGAAAATCAGCAGTGACTCATAGCAGGAAGTCCTAAAGAATGACTCACAAATGGAGCAAACTGTGATTATCTGCATATTTACCATTTTCACTGAAAAAAAGGATACTTGATGATTTAATAGATCCAAGTTTAAGGTAAAGTACCTTTTTATAGATTTTATAAATCATGGTAAATACAATTTGGCAAAAAAAAAATAAAATAAAATTCTGCAATGTCAAAGTGAAAACAGATTTCTACAAAGTAATATCAAATTAAATTAAAAAAAAGTCAAAGTCAAGGGATGGATACAAAAAAATTCCAATGCACTGAACATCCCCCAGAGTTCTCCATCAACAAGAAATGGGAGAAAAATGGAGCATGTGTAAATCTGCCTTGATTAGGCCGTCCGCATAAACTGAGTGACCGTGCAAGAAGGATACTAGTAAGAGAGGCCACCAAGACACTTATGACTCCTCTGAAGGAGTTACAAGTCTTAGCAGCAGAGATGGGAGAGACTTTGCCTACAACAACTGTTTCCCTTGTTCCTCACCAGTCAAAGCTTTATGGGAGAGTGGCAAAGAAAAAGCCACTGTTGAGGAAAAATCCTATTACTATCTTAACTAGAGTTGACCAGAAGGCATGTGGGGGACTCCATGGTCAAGTGAGAGACTGCACATCACCACAAATACACCATCCCCACTGTGAGGCACATTGGCAGCATCATGCTGTGGGGATGCTTCTCAGCAGCTAGCCTTGAAAGGCTTGTAAAAGTAGAGGGTAAAATGAGTGTGGAAAATCAAGAAAATCCAGGAAGGCATTCTTACTCAGTCTGCAAGAGAACTACAGCCTGGGAGAAGATCTGTATATATATATATATACAGACACACACACTAGGGGTGTGACGAGATCTCGTGCCACGAGATCTCGCGAGATCAATATTGCGCAGACACTTGGAGCAGCAACTCTCCTTACAAAAACAATACCTAACTGGAAGTCATAAAAGATCACAACGATGCCCTGGCCACTTTAAAACTGTTGGTGGGAGAGCTGAAGAAGAAACGGAGCTGATCCATGACCTATTCAGATCACGTTCCATCCTCCACCCCCTCCTCCGCTTGCGCTTCTTGGGGCTGCACATGATCCGCAAATGCGTAATAAGTTCATCATAACGGTCCAAAATGATGCAATGAAATGTTGCTGCTGTGCAGTCTCCGTAAGAAGAACATAGTGTTAAATTAGTTCGTGTATGCGTGCAGACTCGATCTTAGTGCCGGTATCTGTGATTTTGTAACTTTGTTTGTTGTTGTGTGTATATATATATATATATATATATATATATATATATATATATATATATATATATATGTGTGTGTATGTAGGTGTGTGTGTGTATAGTTATTTAGTTCCAGGAAGACAAAGACCCTAAGCATATAGTGAGAACTACACAGAAATGGTTTGATGACAACAAGGTGAATGTTCTGGTGGCCGAGTCAAAGCTCAGACCATAATCCAACAGAACAGGGGCTTTCACAGTGTAGGAAAGTGAGCCTCCCCCAAATTAAAAACATTTATTCTGTGAACCCCCACCCCCATAAAAAATATGATTTAAACATATATATTTTCAAGCATTTATGTCTCATATTTGCACTGTTTAGTTTTAATTTCTTTTTTTATATATATTTTTGTCTGCATTTGTCTTTAAATATTCATCTTTCCTAATCAGTCATTTGCTCTCTGTAATGAACCTTTTGACTTTACTACCTGATTTTTATGCTCTACACCAGCGATAATCAACTGGAGGCCCAGGGGCCACATCAGGCCCCCTAGAGCATCCCATCAGGCCCCCAGAGGATAATTCAAATCTGAAATTTGAGAGGGCAAAAATATTGCATGCTATTGTCTAACTTTTTTCTTAAAGTCTAAAGAAAACCTTCAGCCTAGCAGCTTATCAGACAAGAAGCCCAGTAGTATTTCTGTATTTTGGTGTTAATTTGCATTTATTTTGCATTCATTTTCCACATAAGGCTCTTTTAGAGTGCACTGTCCCTCCTCTGAGAATCTTCACAGATCTGTTGTTTGCATGTATTTTTGGCCAATCACAACACAGCAAACTCAGTGAAAGACATCAAGAGGGCTCCAGAGATATGTAGCTAAAATATCTCAATCGCCCCCTTGTGGCTGGCTGCAGTATAGGTGACAGGGACTGATCTCACTGTTAAAGGCTTAAAGTTCCATACATTTTGGAAGGAAATGATACAGCACAACAATTTTGAATTAGACAAAAATATTGTTTCTATTTCAGCTTATTTCAATATCCAGCCCCCACAGCATCAGTCAAGAAAAAGCTGGCCCTTATGAAAATGGAATTGATGACCCCTGCTCTACGCTCTAATTTAGTGGTACTATGAGTTTGTGTCTATGCAGTTTATGCAGGATTGCATAACTGCATATCAACCTCCACCTTCAGCCTCACCTGTTACTTGCTTTAAATCAAGCCAAAAACCTGCTCTCATAGAGGCTGCCTTAGCGTTTATGGTGCTAAATGTCCTTGTTACCTTCAGTGACCAAAATTCCTTTAACTTCTTGTCAAAAAAGGCAGACATCATGTCATGACATTCCCATTCTCCTAAGTCTTTTACCCAATTTGAGAAAATTCATTTTCCTTTGATAGGCAAAACATCCTTTGAGTGTTGCCTCTGTCTTTTGAGTTAGCCCTCAACCCCAAATGTGTACAGGTTGTTACCAGAGAAACTGATTGACATGAAAGCAGGCGTGTTAGGGAACTAAAGGGAATTATGTCCACCTAAGGCCCCAATCCAAAGAGGAACATCTTTTTTCGGTTGACCAGCTCTTACTGCAGCTTCACCCCAAACTCCAGTGATAATCTCCTTGACTGATCTCGGCTCAAACTCTGATTCAGCCGAGTGAACAGAGAGGTGCCAACAGGTGTTCAAGCTGATCCAGGAGAGGATTTCTCCTATTTTTCTTTGTTTCGTCTTCAGACTTGACAGTGAGTTTTACACTTGACATGAAGCTGGAGGTTATTTTTATCCCAGCATAGACAGAAGACAACGAGGGGGGTCTTTATTTTCCTAACAGCCACTTGTTATATAACAATGAGGCCTATGTTAAGTCCAAAACTGTGTCCTAAAATAGCAAACTGTGACAGCTTCAGAGAAAGAGATCAATCAAGAAGAGAGACATTGTTAAATATGCCGACAGTTTAACTTAATAAAAGACTAACTAGCTGATCCAAATCGTCACAGATTAATTTTAAGTTGATCTAATCCTTTGTCCTTTCAGAACTCTATAAAACCAAGACTTTATTGGATTTCTTCTTCTCGATCCTCAATTATCTTGTGTTGGTGTGAAGACCATGGGATTGTGTGTTCTTTGTGAAGTTTAAGAGTCTCTGTCTTGTCTGATCAAAGATGACAGGTAAACAAAGCCTGGTGCCATGGAGTAAAAAATCTTGATTTGTAGCAGCAGAGTGGGCTGTGGATCAAAAACGAGCTATGTACAAAAACAGCTCCTCCATGTTTCCACAGAAGTGTGCAAACCCACTGCAAAAAAAGCACCACCCAACAACAGCAATCTACCCCAATTGATATCCAATTCTTCAGAGCTTGACTGGTCATTAAAACCATGAGCAGTGCCAAGCATGCGAGGACAATGAGGGAATAAGAGACACATGCAGCCAGCACACCTTTGGGAAACTCATTAGTCCAGGTAATGCAGGCCCATGCGGACACAACGCTGGCTAATTATAGGATTTTGGAGTGCTACAAACTCTGGGAATGCCGTCCGGACGTTCGGAGGAAAAATCGATTGAATAGCCGCTTTATCCAGCATCTCTGGAGGGCTAATCAAGCACTCATAGCTGATCCCCCCACCCATAACTATTCAAGGTTGTGGAGACAAATTCCCCGCTATTCCTGCAGTCCTACAGAAACAATAGACAATCCCCAAATGACACCCAAACAATTCATTAGGACTGCAGTCCAACAACAGGCTCAGCCATTGTCCCAAACTTTCCTTCTCTCTCTTTCAGTTGAATGAAATGACTTTTTGGGATACAACGTTAAGCCTCAGCTATACTGTACCGTCGTGAAAGAGCCGGTAAGAAGTCAGGGGGAGTTTTAGAGGCAGGGGGGATATGCAGTTAAACAATGAAAAAAAATATTATTAACTTCCTGAGACCTGAGCTTTTGATTGGAATGTAATTTTAGTTCTCAAAGTTATTTTGGATCCAGTGTTAATTTATCTAATACAACCATGACTAAAAATTCTCGTCAATAGCCTTTTTTCCATGACAAAAACTAGCCTAAAACTAACAAAAATAGATCTGTGACGACTAAAACTGACAAAAACTAAGTTTAGTTTTCGTCAAGATGACTAAAACTAGACTAAAATGTAATGTAGTTTCTTCAGATTTTCAGTGGAAAATATATTCCCCAAAGGTTTCAGTGAAACTTCCTCATAAAGCCTGAACATTTCAATAACATTTTCCCCAAAAACATCTGTGTGAATTCATGGAAATTTTCAAGCAAATTCACCAAAATTTTAAAGCAAATTCCGCCTTGAATTTATAATCAAATCACCCCCCCCAAAAAATACAAATACATTACCTAAAAATTCCATGAAAGTGATGGAAAATTCCCCAAAATGACTATAAAAAGTTTTGATATATTTCTTGGAAAATCTCAAAGGCAACCCCATCCAAAATTCCCCAAAATATCCAGAAAGAAATCTAATATTTCAGCGAAAATACTGTACCCAAAATGCCAAATCCTTACAATCCTAAAGTTTCCATAAAATGACAAAAAAATGCCCCCAAACATCCAAACACATTTCCTGCTTTACATGAATAATTAAAATTTCAAAGGACAACCCTGTCCCTAATTCCCAAAAAATACTACAAATTAATTTTCTATATTTCCATTTAAAAATAATATATTTCAAAGCAAATTTCCTCAAAAGATCCCCCTCCTCCCCCAAAAAAGGGAACAAAATCAAATGAAATTCCCCAAAATAACAAATATATTCCTTAAATTTTAATGAAAATACTTGAGAATTTCCATATAAGTCCTTCAAAATATCAAACAAAATTCCCAGGACAACACCCAAAATGTTTCAAAGAAAAGTTCCCCTTCAACTACCAATGACATGCTCCTCCAAAATAAATTAAAGCAAACACCATTGAAATATTCAAATCAAATTGCCCCCAAATTGAAAATCCATTTGACATTTTTTAAGAAAATACCAGAAAACTTCCCCCCAAAATTTTCAGAAACATCCAAAAAAGAAAGTCCATCAAAATGCTTGAAAATGTTAAAAGCAAGTTTTCCCCAAAATTTCCAATGAAAATATACATACATTTCCCAAACCTCCATTCAAATGACAGAACATTTCTTCAATTATCCAAACAAATTCTCTAAAGTTTAGATGAAATACACAAATTGCCCCCAAAATAATACAAGAACCTTTCTACAAGCAGAAATAAGTAGCCAGGATGGAACGTCTTTATACATACACAGAGTGTTAGGAGGTTAAGATACTGACCACTAACATTGAAAAAAAGACCAGATGGATTTTATTTTACATTTAAACCAGCAGGTGTCAAACTACAGCTCTTAGTCAAGGTTTTTCACTTCCAAATCAGACTCTAACTGCAAGCCAGAAACTTAATGAAAGCAGTTTTCAGTCTTCTACCTCTGATGTAAATTTTCCACCAATATTTTTAAAGAAAGCTCACAAATCAATGCTGGAAAAAGCCTGGATTAAAATAGGGATGCCAATATGCATTTGAAGGTGTTGTTTTTATCTCTTTATTTGTTTGTGTGAAAAAGAAGTAGGCAGAGATGAAAATAGGGAAAGAGGAAGTGACAGCCTCCATGTCCCAGATTACTACTTTAATGTGAGCTTGTCTGCTTTTCTACATGCTTCCATTTATAATCTTGAGCCAGACAGAGAAGCCTCTCAAAGTGCCATTAAGTAGCCAAACTGTCCTGTGACGCTCCATCACCTCTTGACCTCTGAGCTGGGCGGTAATATTGACTTAACTGCTGTCGATATCTGACTAGAGGACCCAAAGGAGCCTCTTGATTGATCTGATGTGCTGTCCTGGGTCTGATCTATATGGAAATCCTCAGTGGACCAGAGTGTACATCCACAGAGGTACTCAAGTATGTGTTTGTTAGCACACATGTAAGAACACACAATAACACAGGTAAACAGATGTGCACAATACACAATAATGACTCTTCTCTGTACCAAAACCCAATTAGACACATGAATGCAGTCAATTACCTATTAAGGACAGGTCAATAGTTGGACAAAGATCAAGTTAAATTCCAACTATGCTATAACCATGAGATAGAAAGCTTGTAATGACGATTAGATGACCAAAGTGTTCATATACTGTAACTTAGCAGGATGATCAATATGCAATAGATCTGAGACTTGAGAACTGCTGAATCATTGGAGTTCATTGATCTTATGGAGCATTCTGATGAGACTGATTATATCAGCAGGATAACTTCACTGACAGGAGGACAGCCTTATGTCTCACACTTTAACTCAGTTGGTGATATGTATAAATATTCATTTTTACAATTGCTGACTCCATTAAACTAAGCAGAACTCTAAATCGTGAACCACAACTCTGGATCGAGTAAGGGGGAAAAGAATGATGTGTGGATGTAAAATTAGACATTGAATATTGGGCATGAACTGAAACACGTGAATATAGAATGACAACATCCAGGTTCTTTGCATTCACGTGATCCCAACGACTTGTGGACAGTCGTTAGAAATGAATTGGAAGGGAGGAAAGTTGGTACCTTAAAGCTCTAAACAGACAATCCATCCATCCTCCTTCTGCTTATCCAGGCTGGGTTGCAGTGGTAGCAGGTTGAGCAAGTCAACCAAGACATCCTTCTCCCCAGCAACACTTTCCAACTCCTACTGGGGGATCCTGAGGCGTTCCCAGGCCAGACAGGATATAGAATCCCTTCAGCACATTCTGGGTCTCAAAGGGAGGCGTCCAGGAGGCATCCTGATCAGATGCACAAACCACCTCAAGGAGCTCCCTTCGATGAGAAGGAGCAGTGTCTCTATTCTTAGTTCTCTATGGATGTCTGAACTCTTCACCCTATCTCTAAGGCTGAGCCCAGCCACCCTCCGGAGAAAACTCAGTCGCTTGTATCCAGGATCTCATTCTTTCATTTATTACCCAGAGTTCATGACCATAGGTGAGGGTTAGGAGGAAGATTGGCTGGTAAACTGAAAGCTTTGGCTTCCAGCTCAGCTCCCTCTTCACCACAACGGTTCAGCACAACGCTTGTAAAACTGCTGACGCTGCACAAATCAATCGATCAATCTCCCGCTCCCTGTAGGACTCAAAATTTGACCAGAAAGTCATGACTGTAGATCAATTGCCAAATTTGGCCAGAAAATGAACCATCGCGGAAACATCTTGAAGTCTGACCAAAAAGTCGTCACCAAAGACTTGTCGCCAAACTTGAGGAAGAAACTGACGATGGGGGAGCAACTCGAAATTTGCCCAAAAGCTCATGACCTTACACCTGTGGCCAAATTTGAACAAAAAAAATTAAACCACCACAGAAATGTTACAAAATTTGACCAAAAAGTCATGACCATGAAACGGTTGCCAAATTTGAGAGAATTTTGAGCAAAAAAATGGTCACCATGGAAACCTCTCAAAACCATCAGAAATCAACCACAGTCATATCTGACAGCTTCCAGCATAGACCACCTCCAGTGACTCTGACTTTTGCAAAGGCAGGGCAGTCAGAAGACAATTAGAAATACAAGCCCTGATTGGATTATGGAACTTGAGGTAAATATCAAGAGCCAAGAGTGGATAAAATCAAGGAAGCCAACAGGAGAGTATTCAAATTAGTTTACTCTAACATTTCTCCAAAGACACAGGAATAGTTTGGAAGCCGTTATATGACAAGGGTGATTGCACTTTTGATAGAAATATCTGACATTATTGTTCTGCTGGCAATGTCAGGTCCAAAAAGAAGCCTGCTAGTTCTTGTTATGTTTTGTCTTTTGTTAGTCTCCCCAGAGTGTAACTATATAGAATCCTTGAACAGGAGTTCTGCTTCACAAAAGCCACCATACTTCAACAAACGGACCTGCAAACAAGTCACCAATCTTTACAATAGTGAAGATAAGTGGAAGAACTTTCATACGCCTCTTCTGGTACTGATTGCAGCTTATGTTTGCCGTGTATGGATGAGTATGTCTACATTCTTTGTCACTGACCATCCTCTTTTCTTGCTGAAGCACATTATTCATTTATAAGCTGCTCTCCTGCTCTTTGTGTCTGTGTCTACAGAGCGTGCTCCTTTCAGTATAAAACCTTTATCCAAAGGTCAGTCCGTAAACCTTTAGACATGCCCACACATGTCTGCAGTACAAACTAAACACACATGGACACAGGGGTAGTGGTGTAATCAGCATGCATGAGAGCCAACCCAACACACCTGGATTCACACTCCTGTACTTAAATATGGATTTAAATGCAGAAAGAAATGTGCCTTATCTTACTTTATTACAGCTGTCAATCTGACTGTTTTACCTCTGAAAATTTGGATTAAACTAGTATGGAAGTACCGACAAAAGCTGTAATGAAGCACACAG